>NW_026907967.1:0-300000 GCF_033978785.1 Entelurus aequoreus | reverse complement strand
AAAAATGCATTTTCTTACATTTTCTTACATTTACGGGTTTAGTCGGGACTCCTGATGACGTTTGGAGACATCTCCTACAACTACAGCACCAGAATTGTGCTGCTGAAGCAAGTCTGTTTTTTGAATTTTTTTTTGTAAAAAAAAAAGTTTTCCCAAAAAAAGCATTTTATGCCATTTTTAGGTTTTGTAGGGACTCCTAATGACGTTTTGAGACATCTCCTACAACTACAGTACCAGAATTGGACTGCTGAAGCAAGTCGGTTTTTTGGCATTTTTACGACAGGGTCCCCCCTTACGACATTTTAGCAAAAAATGTTTTTCTTAAAAAATGCATTTTCTTACATTTTCTTACATTTACGGGTTTAGTCGGGACTCCTGATGACGTTTTGAGACATCTCCTACAACTACAGCACCAGAATTGTGCTGCTGAAGCAAATCTGTTTTTTGAATTTTTTTTTGTAAAAAAAAAGTTTTCCCAAAAAAAGCATTTTATGCAATTTTTAGGTTTTGTAGGGACTCCTGATGACGTTTTGAGACATCTCCTACAACTACAGCACCAGGATTGTGCTGCTGAAGCAAGTCAGTTTTTTGGAATTTTTACGACATTTTAGCAAAAAATGTTTTTCGTAAAAAATGCATTTTCTTACATTTTCTTACATTTACGGGTTTAGTCGGGACTCCTGATGACGTTTTGAGACATCTCCTACAACTACAGCACCAGAATTGTGCTGCTGAAGCAAGTCAGTTTTTTGGAATTTTTACGACAGGGTCCCCCCTTACGACATTTTAGCAAAAAATGTTTTTCTTAAAAAATGCATTTTCTTACATTTTCTTACATTTACGGGTTTAGTCGGGACTCCTGATGACGTTTTGAGACATCTCCTACAACTACAGCACCAGAATTGTGCTGCTGAAGCAAGTCTGTTTTTTGAATTTTTTTTTGTAAAAAAAAAGTTTTCCCAAAAAAAGCATTTTATGCCATTTTTAGGTTTTGTAGGGACTCCTGATGACGTTTTGAGACATCTCCTACAACTACAGCACCAGAATTGTGCTGCTGAAGCAAGTCAGTTTTTTGGAATTTTTACGACAGGGTCCCCCCCCTTACGACATTTTAGCAAAAAATGTTTTTCGTAAAAAATGCATTTTTTTACATTTTCTTATATTTACGGGTTTAGTCGGGACTCCTGATGACGTTTTGAGACATGTCCTACAACTACAGCACCAGAATTGTGCTGCTGAAGCAAGTCTGTTTTTTGAATTTTTTTTTGTAAAAAAAAAAGTTTTCCCAAAAAAAAGCATTTTATGCCATTTTTAGGTTTTGTAGGAATCCTGATGACGTTTTGAGACATCTCCTACAACTACAGCACCAGAATTGTACTGCTGAAGCAAGTCCGTTTTTTGGCATTTTTACGACAGGATCCCCCCTTACGACATTTTAGCAAAAAATTTTTTTCTTAAAAAATGCATTTTCTTACATTTTCTTACATTTACGGGTTTAGTCGGGACTCCTGATGACGTTTTGAGACATCTCCTACAACTACAGCACCAGAATTGTGCTGCTGAAGCAAGTCCGTTTTTTGGAATTTTTTTTTGTAAAAAAAAAGTTTTCCCATAAAAAGCATTTTATGCCATTTTTAGGTTTTGTAGGGACTCCTGATGACATTTTGAGACATCTCCTACAACTACAGCACCAGAATTGTACTGCTGAAGCAAGTCGGTTTTTTGGCATTTTTACGACAGGGTCCCCCCTTACGACATTTTAGCAAAAAATGTTTTTCTTAAAAAATGCATTTTCTTACATTTTCTTACATTTACGGGTTTAGTCGGGACTCCTGATGACGTTTTGAGACATCTCCTACAACTACAGCACCAGAATTGTGCTGCTGAAGCAAGTCTGTTTTTTGAATTTTTTTTTGTAAAAAAAAAAAGTTTTCCCAAAAAAAGCATTTTATGCCATTTTTAGGTTTTGTAGGGACTCCTGATGACGTTTTGAGACATCTCCTACAACTACAGCACCAGAATTGTACTGCTGAAGCAAGTCGGTTTTTTGGCATTTTTACGACAGGGTCCCCCCTTACGACATTTTAGCAAAAAATGTTTTTCTTAAAAAATGCATTTTCTTACATTTTCTTACATTTACGGGTTTAGTCGGGACTCCTGATGACGTTTTGAGACATCTCCTACAACTACAGCACCAGAATTATACTGCTGAAGCAAGTCGGTTTTTTGGCATTTTTACGACAGGGTCCCCCCTTACGACATTTTAGCAAAAAATGTTTTTCTTAAAAAATGCATTTTCTTACATTTTCTTACATTTACGGGTTTAGTCGGGACTCCTGATGACGTTTTGAGACATCTCCTACAACTACAGCACCAGAATTGTGCTGCTGAAGCAAGTCTGTTTTTTGAATTTTTTTTTGTAAAAAAAAAAGTTTTCCCAAAAAAAGCATTTTATGCCATTTTTAGGTTTTGTAGGGACTCCTGATGACGTTTTGAGACATCTCCTACAACTACAGCACCAGAATTGTACTGCTGAAGCAAGTCGTTTTTTTGGCATTTTTACGACAGGGTCCCCCCTTACGACATTTTAGCAAAAAATGTTTTTCTTAAAAAATGCATTTTCTTACATTTTCTTACATTTACGGGTTTAGTCGGGACTCCTGATGGCGTTTTGAGACATCTCCTACAACTACAGCACCAGAATTGTGCTGCTGAAGCAAATCTGTTTTTTGAATTTTTTTTTGTAAAAAAAAAGTTTTCCCAAAAAAAGCATTTTATGCCATTTTTAGGTTTTGTAGGGACTCCTGATGACGTTTTGAGACATCTCCTACAACTACAGCACCAGGATTGTGCTGCTGAAGCAAGTCAGTTTTTTGGAATTTTTACGACATTTTAGCAAAAAATGTTTTTCGTAAAAAATGCATTTTCTTACATTTTCTTACATTTACGGGTTTAGTCGGGACTCCTGATGACGTTTTGAGACATCTCCTACAACTACAGCACCAGAATTGTACTGCTGAAGCAAGTCAGTTTTTTGGCATTTTTACGACAGGGTCCCCCCTTACGACATTTTAGCAAAAAATGTTTTTCTTAAAAAATGCATTTTCTTACATTTTCTTACATTTACGGGTTTAGTCGGGACTCCTGATGACGTTTTGAGACATCTCCTACAACTACAGCACCAGAATTGTTCTGCTGAAGCAAGTCTGTTTTTTGAATTTTTTTTTGTAAAAAAAAAAGTTTTCCCAAAAAAAGCATTTTATGCCATTTTTAGGGACTCCTGATGACGTTTTGAGGCATCTCCTACAACTACAGCACCAGAATTGTGCTGCTGAAGCAAGTCAGTTTTTTGGAATTTTTACGACAGGGTCCCCCCTTACGACATTTTAGCAAAAAATGTTTTTCTTAAAAAATGCATTTTCTTACATTTTCTTACATTTACGGGTTTAGTCGGGACTCCTGATGACGTTTTGAGACATCTCCTACAACTACAGCACCAGAATTGTGCTGCTGAAGCAAGTCTGTTTTTTGAATTTTTTTTTGTAAAAAAAAAGTTTTCCCAAAAAAAGCATTTTATGCCATTTTTAGGTTTTGTAGGGAATCCTGATGACGTTTTGAGACATCTCCTACAACTACAGCACCAGAATTGTACTGCTGAAGCAAGTCCGTTTTTTGGCATTTTTACGACAGGATCCCCCCTTACGACATTTTAGCAAAAAATGTTTTTCTTAAAAAATGCATTTTCTTACATTTTCTTACATTTACGGGTTTAGTCGGGACTCCTGATGACGTTTTGAGACATCTCCTACAACTACAGCACCAGAATTGTGCTGCTGAAGCAAGTCTGTTTTTTGAATTTTTTTTTTGTAAAAAAAAAAGTTTTCCCAAAAAAAGCATTTTATGCCATTTTTAGGTTTTGTAGGGACTCCTGATGACGTTTTGAGACATCTCCTACAACTACAGCACCAGAATTGTACTGCTGAAGCAAGTCGTTTTTTTGGCATTTTTACGACAGGGTCCCCCCTTACGACATTTTAGCAAAAAAATTTTTTCTTAAAAAATGCATTTTCTTACATTTTCTTACATTTATGGGTTTAGTCGGGACTCCTGATGACGTTTTGAGACATCTCCTACAACTACAGCACCAGAATTGTACTGCTGAAGCAAGTCAGTTTTTTGGCATTTTTACGACAGGGTCCCCCCTTACGACATTTTAGCAAAAAATGTTTTTCTTAAAAAATGCATTTTCTTACATTTTCTTACATTTACGGGTTTAGTCGGGACTCCTGATGACGTTTTGAGACATCTCCTACAACTACAGCACCAGAATTGTGCTGCTGAAGCAAGTCTGTTTTTTGAATTTTTTTTTGTAAAAAAAAAGTTTTCCCAAAAAAAGCATTTTATGCCATTTTTAGGTTTTGTAGGGACTCCTGATGACGTTTTGAGACATCTCCTACAACTACAGCACCAGAATTGTACTGCTGAAGCAAGTCTGTTTTTTGAATTTTTTTTTGTAAAAAAAAAGTTTTCCCAAAAAAAGCATTTTATGCCATTTTTAGGTTTTGTAGGAATCCTGATGACGTTTTGAGACATCTCCTACAACTACAGCACCAGAATTGTACTGCTGAAGCAAGTCCGTTTTTTGGCATTTTTACGACAGGATCCCCCCTTACGACATTTTAGCAAAAAATGTTTTTCTTAAAAAATGCATTTTCTTACATTTTCTTACATTTACGGGTTTAGTCGGGACTCCTGATGACGTTTTGAGACATCTCCTACAACTACAGCACCAGAATTGTGCTGCTGAAGCAAGTCCGTTTTTTGGAAAAAATTTTTGTAAAAAAAAAGTTTTCCCAAAAAAAGCATTTTATGCCATTTTTAGGTTTTGTAGGGACTCCTAATGACGTTTTGAGACATCTCCTACAACTACAGCACCAGAATTGTACTGCTGAAGCAAGTCGGTTTTTTTGGCATTTTTACGACAGGGTCCCCCCTTACGACATTTAGCAAAAAATGTTTTTCTTAAAAAATGCATTTTCTTACATTTTCTTACATTTACGGGTTTAGTCGGGACTCCTGATGACGTTTTGAGACATCTCCTACAACTACAGCACCAGAATTGTGCTGCTGAAGCAAGTCTGTTTTTTGAATTTTTTTTTGTAAAAAAAAAGTTTTCCCAAAAAAAGCATTTCATGCCATTTTTAGGTTTTGTAAGGACTCCTGATGACGTTTTGAGACATCTCCTACAACTACAGCACCAGAATTGTACTGCTGAAGCAAGTCGGTTTTTTGGCATTTTTACGACAGGGTCCCCCCTTACGACATTTTAGCAAAAATGTTTTTCTTAAAAAATGCATTTTCTTACATTTACGGTTTAGTCGGGACTCCTGATGACGTTTTGAGACATCTCCTACAACTACAGCACCAGAATTGTGCTGCTGAAGCAAGTCTGTTTTTTGAATTTTTTTTTGTAAAAAAAAAAGTTTTCCCAAAAAAAGCATTTTATGCCATTTTTAGGTTTTGTAGGGACTCCTAATGACGTTTTGAGACATCTCCTACAACTACAGTACCAGAATTGGACTGCTGAAGCAAGTCGGTTTTTTGGCATTTTTACGACAGGGTCCCCCCTTACGACATTTTAGCAAAAAATGTTTTTCGTAAAAAATGCATTTTCTTACATTTTCTTACATTTACGGGTTTAGTCGGGACTCCTGATGACGTTTTGAGACATCTCCTACAACTACAGCACCAGAATTGTGCTGCTGAAGCAAGTCTGTTTTTTGAATTTTTTTTTTGTAAAAAAAAAAGTTTTCCCAAAAAAAGCATTTTATGCCATTTTTAGGTTTTGTAGGGACTCCTGATGACGTTTTGAGGCATCTCCTACAACTACAGCACCAGAATTGTGCTGCTGAAGCAAGTCAGTTTTTTGGAATTTTTACGACAGGGTCCCCCCTTACGACATTTTAGCAAAAAATGTTTTTCTTAAAAAATGCATTTTCTTACATTTTCTTACATTTACGGGTTTAGTCGGGACTCCTGATGACGTTTTGAGACATCTCCTACAACTACAGCACCAGAATTGTGCTGCTGAAGCAAGTCTGTTTTTTGAATTTTTTTTTGTAAAAAAAAAGTTTTCCCAAAAAAAGCATTTTATGCCATTTTTAGGTTTTGTAGGGACTCCTGATGACGTTTTGAGACATCTCCTACAACTACAGCACCAGAATTGTGCTGCTGAAGCAAGTCAGTTTTTTGGAATTTTTACGACAGGGTCCCCCCCCTTACGACATTTTAGCAAAAAATGTTTTTCGTAAAAAATGCATTTTTTTACATTTTCTTATATTTACGGGTTTAGTCGGGACTCCTGATGACGTTTTGAGACATGTCCTACAACTACAGCACCAGAATTGTGCTGCTGAAGCAAGTCTGTTTTTTGAATTTTTTTTTGTAAAAAAAAAAGTTTTCCCAAAAAAAGCATTTTATGCCATTTTTAGGTTTTGTAGGAATCCTGATGACGTTTTGAGACATCTCCTACAACTACAGCACCAGAATTGTACTGCTGAAGCAAGTCCGTTTTTTGGCATTTTTACGACAGGATCCCCCCTTACGACATTTTAGCAAAAAATTTTTTTCTTAAAAAATGCATTTTCTTACATTTTCTTACATTTAACGGGTTTAGTCGGGACTCCTGATGACGTTTTGAGACATCTCCTACAACTACAGCACCAGAATTGTGCTGCTGAAGCAAGTCCGTTTTTTGGAATTTTTTTTTGTAAAAAAAAAAGTTTTCCCATAAAAAGCATTTTATGCCATTTTTAGGTTTTGTAGGGACTCCTGATGACATTTTGAGACATCTCCTACAACTACAGCACCAGAATTGTACTGCTGAAGCAAGTCGGTTTTTTGGCATTTTTACGACAGGGTCCCCCCTTACGACATTTTAGCAAAAAATGTTTTTCTTAAAAAATGCATTTTCTTACATTTTCTTACATTTACGGGTTTAGTCGGGACTCCTGATGACGTTTTGAGACATCTCCTACAACTACAGCACCAGAATTGTGCTGCTGAAGCAAGTCTGTTTTTTGAATTTTTTTTTTGTAAAAAAAAAAGTTTTCCCAAAAAAAGCATTTTATGCCATTTTTAGGTTTTGTAGGGACTCCTGATGACGTTTTGAGACATCTCCTACAACTACAGCACCAGAATTGTACTGCTGAAGCAAGTCGGTTTTTTTGGCATTTTTACGACAGGGTCCCCCCTTACGACATTTTAGCAAAAAATGTTTTTCTTAAAAAATGCATTTTCTTACATTTTCTTACATTTACGGGTTTAGTCGGGACTCCTGATGACGTTTTGAGACATCTCCTACAACTACAGCACCAGAATTATACTGCTGAAGCAAGTCGGTTTTTTGGCATTTTTACGACAGGGTCCCCCCTTACGGACATTTTAGCAAAAAATGTTTTTCTTAAAAAATGCATTTTCTTACATTTTCTTACATTTACGGGTTTAGTCGGGACTCCTGATGACGTTTTGAGACATCTCCTACAACTACAGCACCAGAATTGTGCTGCTGAAGCAAGTCTGTTTTTTGAATTTTTTTTTGTAAAAAAAAAAGTTTTCCCAAAAAAAGCATTTTATGCCATTTTTAGGTTTTGTAGGGACTCCTGATGACGTTTTGAGACATCTCCTACAACTACAGCACCAGAATTGTACTGCTGAAGCAAGTCGTTTTTTTGGCATTTTTACGACAGGGTCCCCCCTTACGACATTTTAGCAAAAAATGTTTTTCTTAAAAAATGCATTTTCTTACATTTTCTTACATTTACGGGTTTAGTCGGGACTCCTGATGACGCTTTGAGACATCTCCTACAACTACAGCACCAGGATTGTGCTGCTGAAGCAAGTCAGTTTTTTGGAATTTTTACGACATTTTAGCAAAAAATGTTTTTCGTAAAAAATGCATTTTCTTACATTTTCTTACATTTACGGGTTTAGTCGGGACTCCTGATGACGTTTTGAGACATCTCCTACAACTACAGCACCAGAATTGTACTGCTGAAGCAAGTCCGTTTTTTGGCATTTTTACGACAGGGTCCCCCCTTACGACATTTTAGCAAAAAATGTTTTTCTTAAAAAATGCATTTTCTTACATTTTCTTACATTTACGGGTTTAGTCGGGACTCCTGATGACGTTTTGAGACATCTCCTACAACTACAGCACCAGAATTGTGCTGCTGAAGCAAGTCCGTTTTTTGGAATTTTTTTTTGTAAAAAAAAAGTTTTCCCAAAAAAAGCATTTTATGCCATTTTTAGGTTTTGTAGGGACTCCTGATGACGTTTTGAGACATCTCCTACAACTACAGCACCAGAATTGTACTGCTGAAGCAAGTCGGTTTTTTGGCATTTTTACGACAGGGTCCCCCCTTACGACATTTTAGCAAAAAATGTTTTTCTTAAAAAATGCATTTTCTTACATTTTCTTACATTTACGGGTTTAGTCGGGACTCCTGATGACGTTTTGAGACATCTCCTACAACTACAGCACCAGAATTGTGCTGCTGAAGCAAGTCCGTTTTTTGGAATTTTTTTTTGTAAAAAAAAAGTTTTCCCATAAAAAGCATTTTATGCCATTTTTAGGTTTTGTAGGGACTCCTGATGACATTTTGAGACATCTCCTACAACTACAGCACCAGAATTGACTGCTGAAGCAAGTCGGTTTTTTGGCATTTTTACGACAGGGTCCCCCCTTACGACATTTTAGCAAAAAATGTTTTTCTTAAAAAATGCATTTTCTTACATTTTCTTACATTTACGGGTTTAGTCGGGACTCCTGATGACGTTTTGAGACATCTCCTACAACTACAGCACCAGGATTGTGCTGCTGAAGCAAGTCAGTTTTTTGGAATTTTTACGACATTTTAGCAAAAAATGTTTTTCGTAAAAAATGCATTTTCTTACATTTTCTTACATTTACGGGTTTAGTCGGGACTCCTGATGACGTTTTGAGACATCTCCTACAACTACAGCACCAGAATTGTACTGCTGAAGCAAGTCGGTTTTTTGGCATTTTTACGACAGGGTCCCCCCTTACGACATTTTAGCAAAAAATGTTTTTCTTAAAAAATGCATTTTCTTACATTTTCTTACATTTACGGGTTTAGTCGGGACTCCTGATGACGTTTTGAGACATCTCCTACAACTACAGCACCAGAATTGTTCTGCTGAAGCAAGTCTGTTTTTTGAATTTTTTTTTGTAAAAAAAAAAGTTTTCCCAAAAAAAGCATTTTATGCCATTTTTAGGGACTCCTGATGACGTTTTGAGGCATCTCCTACAACTACAGCACCAGAATTGTGCTGCTGAAGCAAGTCAGTTTTTTGGAATTTTTACGACAGGGTCCCCCCTTACGACATTTTAGCAAAAAATGTTTTTCTTAAAAAATGCATTTTCTTACATTTTCTTACATTTACGGGTTTAGTCGGGACTCCTGATGACGTTTTGAGACATCTCCTACAACTACAGCACCAGAATTGTGCTGCTGAAGCAAGTCTGTTTTTTGAATTTTTTTTTGTAAAAAAAAAGTTTTCCCAAAAAAAGCATTTTATGCCATTTTTAGGTTTTGTAGGGAATCCTGATGACGTTTTGAGACATCTCCTACAACTACAGCACCAGAATTGTACTGCTGAAGCAAGTCCGTTTTTTGGCATTTTTACGACAGGATCCCCCCTTACGACATTTTAGCAAAAAATGTTTTTCTTAAAAAATGCATTTTCTTACATTTTCTTACATTTACGGGTTTAGTCGGGACTCCTGATGACGTTTTGAGACATCTCCTACAACTACAGCACCAGAATTGTGCTGCTGAAGCAAGTCTGTTTTTTGAATTTTTTTTTGTAAAAAAAAAAGTTTTCCCAAAAAAAGCATTTTATGCCATTTTTAGGTTTTGTAGGGACTCCTGATGACGTTTTGAGACATCTCCTACAACTACAGCACCAGAATTGTACTGCTGAAGCAAGTCGTTTTTTTGGCATTTTTACGACAGGGTCCCCCCTTACGACATTTTAGCAAAAAAATTTTTTCTTAAAAAATGCATTTTCTTACATTTTCTTACATTTATGGGTTTAGTCGGGACTCCTGATGACGTTTTGAGACATCTCCTACAACTACAGCACCAGAATTGTACTGCTGAAGCAAGTCAGTTTTTTGGCATTTTTACGACAGGGTCCCCCCTTACGACATTTTAGCAAAAAATGTTTTTCTTAAAAAATGCATTTTCTTACATTTTCTTACATTTACGGGTTTAGTCGGGACTCCTGATGACGTTTTGAGACATCTCCTACAACTACAGCACCAGAATTGTGCTGCTGAAGCAAGTCTGTTTTTTGAATTTTTTTTTGTAAAAAAAAAGTTTTCCCAAAAAAAGCATTTTATGCCATTTTTAGGTTTTGTAGGGACTCCTGATGACGTTTTGAGACATCTCCTACAACTACAGCACCAGAATTGTACTGCTGAAGCAAGTCTGTTTTTTGAATTTTTTTTTGTAAAAAAAAAGTTTTCCCAAAAAAAGCATTTTATGCCATTTTTAGGTTTTGTAGGAATCCTGATGACGTTTTGAGACATCTCCTACAACTACAGCACCAGAATTGTACTGCTGAAGCAAGTCCGTTTTTTGGCATTTTTACGACAGGATCCCCCCTTACGACATTTTAGCAAAAAATGTTTTTCTTAAAAAATGCATTTTCTTACATTTTCTTACATTTACGGGTTTAGTCGGGACTCCTGATGACGTTTTGAGACATCTCCTACAACTACAGCACCAGAATTGTGCTGCTGAAGCAAGTCCGTTTTTTGGAAAAAATTTTTGTAAAAAAAAAGTTTTCCCAAAAAAAGCATTTTATGCCATTTTTAGGTTTTGTAGGGACTCCTAATGACGTTTTGAGACATCTCCTACAACTACAGCACCAGAATTGTACTGCTGAAGCAAGTCGGTTTTTTGGCATTTTTACGACAGGGTCCCCCCTTACGACATTTTAGCAAAAAATGTTTTTCTTAAAAAATGCATTTTCTTACATTTTCTTACATTTACGGGTTTAGTCGGGACTCCTGATGACGTTTTGAGACATCTCCTACAACTACAGCACCAGAATTGTGCTGCTGAAGCAAGTCTGTTTTTTGAATTTTTTTTTGTAAAAAAAAAGTTTTCCCAAAAAAAGCATTTCATGCCATTTTTAGGTTTTGTAAGGACTCCTGATGACGTTTTGAGACATCTCCTACAACTACAGCACCAGAATTGTACTGCTGAAGCAAGTCGGTTTTTTGGCATTTTTACGACAGGGTCCCCCCTTACGACATTTTAGCAAAAAATGTTTTTCTTAAAAAATGCATTTTCTTACATTTACGGGTTTAGTCGGGACTCCTGATGACGTTTTGAGACATCTCCTACAACTACAGCACCAGAATTGTGCTGCTGAAGCAAGTCTGTTTTTTGAATTTTTTTTTGTAAAAAAAAAAGTTTTCCCAAAAAAAGCATTTTATGCCATTTTTAGGTTTTGTAGGGACTCCTAATGACGTTTTGAGACATCTCCTACAACTACAGTACCAGAATTGGACTGCTGAAGCAAGTCGGTTTTTTGGCATTTTTACGACAGGGTCCCCCCTTACGACATTTTAGCAAAAAATGTTTTTCGTAAAAAATGCATTTTCTTACATTTTCTTACATTTACGGGTTTAGTCGGGACTCCTGATGACGTTTTGAGACATCTCCTACAACTACAGCACCAGAATTGTGCTGCTGAAGCAAGTCTGTTTTTTGAATTTTTTTTTGTAAAAAAAAAAGTTTTCCCAAAAAAAGCATTTTATGCCATTTTTAGGTTTTGTAGGGACTCCTGATGACGTTTTGAGGCATCTCCTACAACTACAGCACCAGAATTGTGCTGCTGAAGCAAGTCAGTTTTTTGGAATTTTTACGACAGGGTCCCCCCTTACGACATTTTAGCAAAAAATGTTTTTCTTAAAAAATGCATTTTCTTACATTTTCTTACATTTACGGGTTTAGTCGGGACTCCTGATGACGTTTTGAGACATCTCCTACAACTACAGCACCAGAATTGTGCTGCTGAAGCAAGTCCGTTTTTTGGAAAAAATTTTTGTAAAAAAAAAGTTTTCCCAAAAAAAGCATTTTATGCCATTTTTAGGTTTTGTAGGGACTCCTAATGACGTTTTGAGACATCTCCTACAACTACAGCACCAGAATTGTACTGCTGAAGCAAGTCGGTTTTTTGGCATTTTTACGACAGGGTCCCCCCTTACGACATTTTAGCAAAAAATGTTTTTCTTAAAAAATGCATTTTCTTACATTTTCTTACATTTACGGGTTTAGTCGGGACTCCTGATGACGTTTTGAGACATCTCCTACAACTACAGCACCAGAATTGTGCTGCTGAAGCAAGTCTGTTTTTTGAATTTTTTTTTGTAAAAAAAAAGTTTTCCCAAAAAAAGCATTTCATGCCATTTTTAGGTTTTGTAAGGACTCCTGATGACGTTTTGAGACATCTCCTACAACTACAGCACCAGAATTGTACTGCTGAAGCAAGTCGGTTTTTTGGCATTTTTACGACAGGGTCCCCCCTTACGACATTTTAGCAAAAAATGTTTTTCTTAAAAAATGCATTTTCTTACATTTACGGGTTTAGTCGGGACTCCTGATGACGTTTTGAGACATCTCCTACAACTACAGCACCAGAATTGTGCTGCTGAAGCAAGTCTGTTTTTTGAATTTTTTTTTGTAAAAAAAAAAGTTTTCCCAAAAAAAGCATTTTATGCCATTTTTAGGTTTTGTAGGGAGTCCTAATGACGTTTTGAGACATCTCCTACAACTACAGTACCAGAATTGGACTGCTGAAGCAAGTCGGTTTTTTGGCATTTTTACGACAGGGTCCCCCCTTACGACATTTTAGCAAAAAATGTTTTTCGTAAAAAATGCATTTTCTTACATTTTCTTACATTTACGGGTTTAGTCGGGACTCCTGATGACGTTTTGAGACATCTCCTACAACTACAGCACCAGAATTGTGCTGCTGAAGCAAGTCTGTTTTTTGAATTTTTTTTTGTAAAAAAAAAAGTTTTCCCAAAAAAAGCATTTTATGCCATTTTTAGGTTTTGTAGGGACTCCTGATGACGTTTTGAGGCATCTCCTACAACTACAGCACCAGAATTGTGCTGCTGAAGCAAGTCAGTTTTTTGGAATTTTTACGACAGGGTCCCCCCTTACGACATTTTAGCAAAAAATGTTTTTCTTAAAAAATGCATTTTCTTACATTTTCTTACATTTACGGGTTTAGTCGGGACTCCTGATGACGTTTTGAGACATCTCCTACAACTACAGCACCAGAATTGTGCTGCTGAAGCAAGTCTGTTTTTTGAATTTTTTTTTGTAAAAAAAAAGTTTTCCCAAAAAAAGCATTTTATGCCATTTTTAGGTTTTGTAGGGACTCCTGATGACGTTTTGAGACATCTCCTACAACTACAGCACCAGAATTGTGCTGCTGAAGCAAGTCAGTTTTTTGGAATTTTTACGACAGGGTCCCCCCCCTTACGACATTTTAGCAAAAAATGTTTTTCGTAAAAAATGCATTTTTTTACATTTTCTTATATTTACGGGTTTAGTCGGGACTCCTGATGACGTTTTGAGACATGTCCTACAACTACAGCACCAGAATTGTGCTGCTGAAGCAAGTCTGTTTTTTGAATTTTTTTTTGTAAAAAAAAAAGTTTTCCCAAAAAAAGCATTTTATGCCATTTTTAGGTTTTGTAGGAATCCTGATGACGTTTTGAGACATCTCCTACAACTACAGCACCAGAATTGTACTGCTGAAGCAAGTCCGTTTTTTGGCATTTTTACGACAGGATCCCCCCTTACGACATTTTAGCAAAAAATTTTTTTCTTAAAAAATGCATTTTCTTACATTTTCTTACATTTACGGGTTTAGTCGGGACTCCTGATGACGTTTTGAGACATCTCCTACAACTACAGCACCAGAATTGTGCTGCTGAAGCAAGTCCGTTTTTTGGAATTTTTTTTTGTAAAAAAAAAGTTTTCCCATAAAAAGCATTTTATGCCATTTTTAGGTTTTGTAGGGACTCCTGATGACATTTTGAGACATCTCCTACAACTACAGCACCAGAATTGTACTGCTGAAGCAAGTCGGTTTTTTGGCATTTTTACGACAGGGTCCCCCCTTACGACATTTTAGCAAAAAATGTTTTTCTTAAAAAATGCATTTTCTTACATTTTCTTACATTTACGGGTTTAGTCGGGACTCCTGATGACGTTTTGAGACATCTCCTACAACTACAGCACCAGAATTGTGCTGCTGAAGCAAGTCTGTTTTTTGAATTTTTTTTTGTAAAAAAAAAAGTTTTCCCAAAAAAAGCATTTTATGCCATTTTTAGGTTTTGTAGGGACTCCTGATGACGTTTTGAGACATCTCCTACAACTACAGCACCAGAATTGTACTGCTGAAGCAAGTCGGTTTTTTGGCATTTTTACGACAGGGTCCCCCCTTACGACATTTTAGCAAAAAATGTTTTTCTTAAAAAATGCATTTTCTTACATTTTCTTACATTTACGGGTTTAGTCGGGACTCCTGATGACGTTTTGAGACATCTCCTACAACTACAGCACCAGAATTATACTGCTGAAGCAAGTCGGTTTTTTGGCATTTTTACGACAGGGTCCCCCCTTACGACATTTTAGCAAAAAATGTTTTTCTTAAAAAATGCATTTTCTTACATTTTCTTACATTTACGGGTTTAGTCGGGACTCCTGATGACGTTTTGAGACATCTCCTACAACTACAGCACCAGAATTGTGCTGCTGAAGCAAGTCTGTTTTTTGAATTTTTTTTTGTAAAAAAAAAAGTTTTCCCAAAAAAAGCATTTTATGCCATTTTTAGGTTTTGTAGGGACTCCTGATGACGTTTTGAGACATCTCCTACAACTACAGCACCAGAATTGTACTGCTGAAGCAAGTCGTTTTTTTGGCATTTTTACGACAGGGTCCCCCCTTACGACATTTTAGCAAAAAATGTTTTTCTTAAAAAATGCATTTTCTTACATTTTCTTACATTTACGGGTTTAGTCGGGACTCCTGATGACGCTTTGAGACATCTCCTACAACTACAGCACCAGGATTGTGCTGCTGAAGCAAGTCAGTTTTTTGGAATTTTTACGACATTTTAGCAAAAAATGTTTTTCGTAAAAAATGCATTTTCTTACATTTTCTTACATTTACGGGTTTAGTCGGGACTCCTGATGACGTTTTGAGACATCTCCTACAACTACAGCACCAGAATTGTACTGCTGAAGCAAGTCCGTTTTTTGGCATTTTTACGACAGGGTCCCCCCTTACGACATTTTAGCAAAAAATGTTTTTCTTAAAAAATGCATTTTCTTACATTTTCTTACATTTACGGGTTTAGTCGGGACTCCTGATGACGCTTTGAGACATCTCCTACAACTACAGCACCAGAATTGTGCTGCTGAAGCAAGTCCGTTTTTTGGAATTTTTTTTTGTAAAAAAAAAGTTTTCCCAAAAAAAGCATTTTATGCCATTTTTAGGTTTTGTAGGGACTCCTGATGACGTTTTGAGACATCTCCTACAACTACAGCACCAGAATTGTACTGCTGAAGCAAGTCGGTTTTTTGGCATTTTTACGACAGGGTCCCTTACGACATTTTAGCAAAAAATGTTTTTCTTAAAAAATGCATTTTCTTACATTTTCTTACATTTACGGGTTTAGTCGGGACTCCTGATGACGTTTTGAGACATCTCCTACAACTACAGCACCAGAATTGTGCTGCTGAAGCAAGTCCGTTTTTTGGAATTTTTTTTTGTAAAAAAAAAGTTTTCCCAAAAAAAGCATTTTATGCCATTTTTAGGTTTTGTAGGGACTCCTGATGACGTTTTGAGACATCTCCTACAACTACAGCACCAGAATTGTACTGCTGAAGCAAGTCGGTTTTTTGGCATTTTTACGACAGGGTCCCCCCTTACGACATTTTAGCAAAAAATGTTTTTCTTAAAAAATGCATTTTCTTACATTTTCTTACATTTACGGGTTTAGTCGGGACTCCTGATGACGTTTTGAGACATCTCCTACAACTACAGCACCAGAATTGTGCTGCTGAAGCAAGTCCGTTTTTTGGAATTTTTTTTTGTAAAAAAAAAGTTTTCCCATAAAAAGCATTTTATGCCATTTTTAGGTTTTGTAGGGACTCCTGATGACATTTTGAGACATCTCCTACAACTACAGCACCAGAATTGTACTGCTGAAGCAAGTCGGTTTTTTGGCATTTTTACGACAGGGTCCCCCCTTACGACATTTTAGCAAAAAATGTTTTTCTTAAAAAATGCATTTTCTTACATTTTCTTACATTTACGGGTTTAGTCGGGACTCCTGATGACGTTTTGAGACATCTCCTACAACTACAGCACCAGAATTGTGCTGCTGAAGCAAGTCTGTTTTTTGAATTTTTTTTTGTAAAAAAAAAAGTTTTCCCAAAAAAAGCATTTTATGCCATTTTTAGGTTTTGTAGGGACTCCTGATGACGTTTTGAGACATCTCCTACAACTACAGCACCAGAATTGTACTGCTGAAGCAAGTCGGTTTTTTGGCATTTTTACGACAGGGTCCCCCCTTACGACATTTTAGCAAAAAATGTTTTTCTTAAAAAATGCATTTTCTTACATTTTCTTACATTTACGGGTTTAGTCGGGACTCCTGATGACGTTTTGAGACATCTCCTACAACTACAGCACCAGAATTATACTGCTGAAGCAAGTCGTTTTTTTGGCATTTTTACGACAGGGTCCCCCCTTACGACATTTTAGCAAAAAATGTTTTTCTTAAAAAATGCATTTTCTTACATTTTCTTACATTTACGGGTTTAGTCGGGACTCCTGATGACGTTTTGAGACATCTCCTACAACTACAGCACCAGAATTGTGCTGCTGAAGCAAGTCTGTTTTTTGAATTTTTTTTTGTAAAAAAAAAAGTTTTCCCAAAAAAAGCATTTTATGCCATTTTTAGGTTTTGTAGGGACTCCTGATGACGTTTTGAGACATCTCCTACAACTACAGCACCAGAATTGTACTGCTGAAGCAAGTCGTTTTTTTGGCATTTTTACGACAGGGTCCCCCCTTACGACATTTTAGCAAAAAATGTTTTTCTTAAAAAATGCATTTTCTTACATTTTCTTACATTTACGGGTTTAGTCGGGACTCCTGATGACGCTTTGAGACATCTCCTACAACTACAGCACCAGGATTGTGCTGCTGAAGCAAGTCAGTTTTTTGGAATTTTTACGACATTTTAGCAAAAAATGTTTTTCGTAAAAAATGCATTTTCTTACATTTTCTTACATTTACGGGTTTAGTCGGGACTCCTGATGACGTTTTGAGACATCTCCTACAACTACAGCACCAGAATTGTACTGCTGAAGCAAGTCCGTTTTTTGGCATTTTTACGACAGGGTCCCCCCTTACGACATTTTAGCAAAAAATGTTTTTCTTAAAAAATGCATTTTCTTACATTTTCTTACATTTACGGGTTTAGTCGGGACTCCTGATGACGCTTTGAGACATCTCCTACAACTACAGCACCAGAATTGTGCTGCTGAAGCAAGTCCGTTTTTTGGAATTTTTTTTTGTAAAAAAAAAGTTTTCCCAAAAAAAGCATTTTATGCCATTTTTAGGTTTTGTAGGGACTCCTGATGACGTTTTGAGACATCTCCTACAACTACAGCACCAGAATTGTACTGCTGAAGCAAGTCGGTTTTTTGGCATTTTTACGACAGGGTCCCCCCTTACGACATTTTAGCAAAAAATGTTTTTCTTAAAAAATGCATTTTCTTACATTTTCTTACATTTACGGGTTTAGTCGGGACTCCTGATGACGTTTTGAGACATCTCCTACAACTACAGCACCAGAATTATACTGCTGAAGCAAGTCGTTTTTTTGGCATTTTTACGACAGGGTCCCCCCTTACGACATTTTAGCAAAAAATGTTTTTCTTAAAAAATGCATTTTCTTACATTTTCTTACATTTACGGGTTTAGTCGGGACTCCTGATGACGTTTTGAGACATCTCCTACAACTACAGCACCAGAATTGTGCTGCTGAAGCAAGTCTGTTTTTTGAATTTTTTTTTGTAAAAAAAAAAGTTTTCCCAAAAAAAGCATTTTATGCCATTTTTAGGTTTTGTAGGGACTCCTGATGACGTTTTGAGACATCTCCTACAACTACAGCACCAGAATTGTACTGCTGAAGCAAGTCGTTTTTTTGGCATTTTTACGACAGGGTCCCCCCTTACGACATTTTAGCAAAAAATGTTTTTCTTAAAAAATGCATTTTCTTACATTTTCTTACATTTACGGGTTTAGTCGGGACTCCTGATGACGTTTTGAGACATCTCCTACAACTACAGCACCAGAATTGTGCTGCTGAAGCAAATCTGTTTTTTGAATTTTTTTTTGTAAAAAAAAAGTTTTCCCAAAAAAAGCATTTTATGCCATTTTTAGGTTTTGTAGGGACTCCTGATGACGTTTTGAGACATCTCCTACAACTACAGCACCAGGATTGTGCTGCTGAAGCAAGTCAGTTTTTTGGAATTTTTACGACATTTTAGCAAAAAATGTTTTTCGTAAAAAATGCATTTTCTTACATTTTCTTACATTTACGGGTTTAGTCGGGACTCCTGATGACGTTTTGAGACATCTCCTACAACTACAGCACCAGAATTGTACTGCTGAAGCAAGTCAGTTTTTTGGCATTTTTACGACAGGGTCCCCCCTTACGACATTTTAGCAAAAAATGTTTTTCTTAAAAAATGCATTTTCTTACATTTTCTTACATTTACGGGTTTAGTCGGGACTCCTGATGACGTTTTGAGACATCTCCTACAACTACAGCACCAGAATTGTTCTGCTGAAGCAAGTCTGTTTTTTGAATTTTTTTTTGTAAAAAAAAAAGTTTTCCCAAAAAAAGCATTTTATGCCATTTTTAGGGACTCCTGATGACGTTTTGAGGCATCTCCTACAACTACAGCACCAGAATTGTGCTGCTGAAGCAAGTCAGTTTTTTGGAATTTTTACGACAGGGTCCCCCCTTACGACATTTTAGCAAAAAATGTTTTTCTTAAAAAATGCATTTTCTTACATTTTCTTACATTTACGGGTTTAGTCGGGACTCCTGATGACGTTTTGAGACATCTCCTACAACTACAGCACCAGAATTGTGCTGCTGAAGCAAGTCTGTTTTTTGAATTTTTTTTTGTAAAAAAAAAGTTTTCCCAAAAAAAGCATTTTATGCCATTTTTAGGTTTTGTAGGGACTCCTGATGACGTTTTGAGACATCTCCTACAACTACAGCACCAGAATTGTGCTGCTGAAGCAAGTCAGTTTTTTGGAATTTTTACGACAGGGTCCCCCCCCTTACGACATTTTAGCAAAAAATGTTTTTCGTAAAAAATGCATTTTCTTACATTTTCTTATATTTACGGGTTTAGTCGGGACTCCTGATGACGTTTTGAGACATGTCCTACAACTACAGCACCAGAATTGTGCTGCTGAAGCAAGTCTGTTTTTTTAAAAAATTTTTGTAAAAAAAAAAGTTTTCCCAAAAAAAGCATTTTATGCCATTTTTAGGTTTTGTAGGGAATCCTGATGACGTTTTGAGACATCTCCTACAACTACAGCACCAGAATTGTACTGCTGAAGCAAGTCCGTTTTTTGGCATTTTTACGACAGGATCCCCCCTTACGACATTTTAGCAAAAAATGTTTTTCTTAAAAAATGCATTTTCTTATATTTTCTTACATTTACGGGTTTAGTCGGGACTCCTGATGACGTTTGGAGACATATCCTACAACTACAGCACCAGAATTGTGCTGCTGAAGCAAGTCCGTTTTTTGGAATTTTTTTTTGTAAAAAAAAAGTTTTCCCATAAAAAGCATTTTATGCCATTTTTAGGTTTTGTAGGGACTCCTGATGACGTTTTGAGACATCTCCTACAACTACAGCACCAGAATTGTGCTGCTGAAGCAAGTCGGTTTTTTGGCATTTTTTTTTGTAAAAAAAAAGTTTTCCCAAAAAAAGCATTTCATGCCATTTTTAGGTTTCGCAGAGACTCCTAATGACGTTTTGAGACATCTCCTACAACTACAGCACCAGAATTGTACTGCTGAAGCAAGTCGGTTTTTTGGCATTTTTACGACAGGGTCCCCCCTTACGACATTTTAGCAAAAAATGTTTTTCTTAAAAAATGCATTTTCTTACATTTTCTTACATTTACGGGTTTAGTCGGGACTCCTGATGACGTTTTGAGACATCTCCTACAACTACAGCACCAGAATTGTGCTGCTGAAGCAAGTCTGTTTTTTGAATTTTTTTTTGTAAAAAAAAAAGTTTTCCCAAAAAAAGCATTTTATGCCATTTTTAGGTTTTGTAGGGACTCCTGATGACGTTTTGAGACATCTCCTACAACTACAGCACCAGAATTGTACTGCTGAAGCAAGTCGTTTTTTTGGCATTTTTACGACAGGGTCCCCCCTTACGACATTTTAGCAAAAAATGTTTTTCTTAAAAAATGCATTTTCTTACATTTTCTTACATTTACGGGTTTAGTCGGGACTCCTGATGACGTTTTGAGACATCTCCTACAACTACAGCACCAGAATTGTGCTGCTGAAGCAAATCTGTTTTTTGAATTTTTTTTTGTAAAAAAAAAGTTTTCCCAAAAAAAGCATTTTATGCCATTTTTAGGTTTTGTAGGGACTCCTGATGACGTTTTGAGACATCTCCTACAACTACAGCACCAGGATTGTGCTGCTGAAGCAAGTCAGTTTTTTGGAATTTTTACGACATTTTAGCAAAAAATGTTTTTCGTAAAAAATGCATTTTCTTACATTTTCTTACATTTACGGGTTTAGTCGGGACTCCTGATGACGTTTTGAGACATCTCCTACAACTACAGCACCAGAATTGTACTGCTGAAGCAAGTCAGTTTTTTGGCATTTTTACGACAGGGTCCCCCCTTACGACATTTTAGCAAAAAATGTTTTTCTTAAAAAATGCATTTTCTTACATTTTCTTACATTTACGGGTTTAGTCGGGACTCCTGATGACGTTTTGAGACATCTCCTACAACTACAGCACCAGAATTGTTCTGCTGAAGCAAGTCTGTTTTTTGAATTTTTTTTTGTAAAAAAAAAAGTTTTCCCAAAAAAAGCATTTTATGCCATTTTTAGGGACTCCTGATGACGTTTTGAGGCATCTCCTACAACTACAGCACCAGAATTGTGCTGCTGAAGCAAGTCAGTTTTTTGGAATTTTTACGACAGGGTCCCCCCTTACGACATTTTAGCAAAAAATGTTTTTCTTAAAAAATGCATTTTCTTACATTTTCTTACATTTACGGGTTTAGTCGGGACTCCTGATGACGTTTTGAGACATCTCCTACAACTACAGCACCAGAATTGTGCTGCTGAAGCAAGTCTGTTTTTTGAATTTTTTTTTGTAAAAAAAAAGTTTTCCCAAAAAAAGCATTTTATGCCATTTTTAGGTTTTGTAGGGACTCCTGATGACGTTTTGAGACATCTCCTACAACTACAGCACCAGAATTGTGCTGCTGAAGCAAGTCAGTTTTTTGGAATTTTTACGACAGGGTCCCCCCCCTTACGACATTTTAGCAAAAAATGTTTTTCGTAAAAAATGCATTTTCTTACATTTTCTTATATTTACGGGTTTAGTCGGGACTCCTGATGACGTTTTGAGACATGTCCTACAACTACAGCACCAGAATTGTGCTGCTGAAGCAAGTCTGTTTTTTTAAAAAATTTTTGTAAAAAAAAAAGTTTTCCCAAAAAAAGCATTTTATGCCATTTTTAGGTTTTGTAGGGAATCCTGATGACGTTTTGAGACATCTCCTACAACTACAGCACCAGAATTGTACTGCTGAAGCAAGTCGGTTTTTTGGCATTTTTACGACAGGGTCCCCCCTTACGACATTTTAGCAAAAAATGTTTTTCTTAAAAAATGCATTTTCTTACATTTTCTTACATTTACGGGTTTAGTCGGGACTCCTGATGACGTTTTGAGACATCTCCTACAACTACAGCACCAGAATTGTGCTGCTGAAGCAAGTCTGTTTTTTGAATTTTTTTTTGTAAGAAAAAAGTTTTCCCAAAAAAAGCATTTCATGCCATTTTTAGGTTTTGTAGGGACTCCTGATGACGTTTTGAGACATCTCCTACAACTACAGCACCAGAATTGTACTGCTGAAGCAAGTCAGTTTTTTGGCATTTTTACGACAGGGTCCCCCCTTACGACATTTTAGCAAAAAATGTTTTTCTTAAAAAATGCATTTTCTTACATTTACGGGTTTAGTCGGGACTCCTGATGACGTTTTGAGACATCTCCTACAACTACAGCACCAGAATTGTGCTGCTGAAGCAAGTCTGTTTTTTGAATTTTTTTTTGTAAAAAAAAAGTTTTCCCAAAAAAAGCATTTTATGCCATTTTTAGGTTTTGTAGGGACTCCTGATGACGTTTTGAGACATCTTCTACAACTACAGCACCAGGATTGTGCTGCTGAAGCAAGTCAGTTTTTTGGAATTTTTACGACATTTTAGCAAAAAATGTTTTTCGTAAAAAATGCATTTTCTTACATTTTCTTACATTTACGGGTTTAGTCGGGACTCCTGATGACGTTTTGAGACATCTCCTACAACTACAGCACCAGAATTGTGCTGCTGAAGCAAGTATGTTTTTTGAATTTTTTTTTGTAAAAAAAAAAGTTTTCCCAAAAAAAGCATTTTATGCCATTTTTAGGTTTTGTAGGGACTCCTGATGACGTTTTGAGACATCTCCTACAACTACAGCACCAGAATTGTACTGCTGAAGCAAGTCGTTTTTTTGGCATTTTTACGACAGGGTCCCCCCTTACGACATTTTAGCAAAAAATGTTTTTCTTAAAAAATGCATTTTCTTCCATTTTCTTACATTTACGGGTTTAGTCGGGACTCCTGATGACGTTTTGAGACATCTCCTACAACTACAGCACCAGAATTGTGCTGCTGAAGCAAGTCTGTTTTTTGAATTTTTTTTTGTAAAAAAAAAGTTTTCCCAAAAAAAGCATTTTATGCCATTTTTAGGTTTTGTAGGGACTCCTGATTACGTTTTGAGACATCTCCTACAACTACAGCACCAGAATTGTACTGCTGAAGCAAGTCAGTTTTTTGGCATTTTTACGACAGGGTCCCCCCTTACGACATTTTAGCAAAAAATGTTTTTCTTAAAAAATGCATTTTCTTACATTTTCTTACATTTACGGGTTTAGTCGTGACTCCTGATGACGTTTTGAGACATCTCCTACAACTACAGCACCAGAATTGTGCTGCTGAAGCAAGTCTGTTTTTTGAATTTTTTTTTGTAAAAAAAAAGTATTCCCAAAAAAAGCATTTTATGCCATTTTTAGGTTTTGTAGGGACTCCTGATGACGTTTTAAGACATCTCCTACAACTACAGCACCAGAATTGTGCTGCTGAAGCAAGTCAGTTTTTTGGAATTTTTACGACAGGGTCCCCCCTTACGACATTTTAGCAAAAAATGTTTTTCTTAAAAAATGCATTTTCTTACATTTTCTTACATTTACGGGTTTAGTCGGGACTCCTGATGACGTTTTGAGACATCTCCTACAACTACAGCACCAGAATTGTGCTGCTGAAGCAAGTCTGTTTTTTGAAATTTTTTTTGTAAAAAAAAAAGTTTTCCCAAAAAAAGCATTTTATGCCATTTTTAGGTTTCGTAGGGACTCCTGATGACGTTTTGAGACATCTCCTACAACTACAGCACCAGAATTGTACTGCTGAAGCAAGTCGTTTTTTTGGCATTTTTACGACAGGGTCCCCCCTTACGACATTTTAGCAAAAAATGTTTTTCTTAAAAAATGCATTTTCTTACATTTTCTTACATTTACGGGTTTAGTCGGGACTCCTGATGACGTTTTGAGACATCTCCTACAACTACAGCACCAGAATTGTGCTGCTGAAGCAAATCTGTTTTTTGAATTTTTTTTTGTAAAAAAAAAGTTTTCCCAAAAAAAGCATTTTATGCCATTTTTAGGTTTTGTAGGGACTCCTGATGACGTTTTGAGACATCTCCTACAACTACAGCACCAGGATTGTGCTGCTGAAGCAAGTCAGTTTTTTGGAATTTTTACGACATTTTAGCAAAAAATGTTTTTCGTAAAAAATGCATTTTCTTACATTTTCTTACATTTACGGGTTTAGTCGGGACTCCTGATGACGTTTTGAGACATCTCCTACAACTACAGCACCAGAATTGTGCTGCTGAAGCAAGTCTGTTTTTTGAAATTTTTTTTGTAAAAAAAAAAGTTTTCCCAAAAAAAGCATTTTATGCCATTTTTAGGTTTTGTAGGGACTCCTGATGACGTTTTGAGACATCTCCTACAACTACAGCACCAGAATTGTACTGCTGAAGCAAGTCGTTTTTTTGGCATTTTTACGACAGGGTCCCCCCTTACGACATTTTAGCAAAAAATGTTTTTCTTAAAAAATGCATTTTCTTACATTTTCTTACATTTACGGGTTTAGTCGGGACTCCTGATGACGCTTTGAGACATCTCCTACAACTACAGCACCAGGATTGTGCTGCTGAAGCAAGTCAGTTTTTTGGAATTTTTACGACATTTTAGCAAAAAATGTTTTTCGTAAAAAATGCATTTTCTTACATTTTCTTACATTTACGGGTTTAGTCGGGACTCCTGATGACGTTTTGAGACATCTCCTACAACTACAGCACCAGAATTGTACTGCTGAAGCAAGTCCGTTTTTTGGCATTTTTACGACAGGGTCCCCCCTTACGACATTTTAGCAAAAAATGTTTTTCTTAAAAATGCATTTTCTTACATTTTCTTACATTTACGGGTTTAGTCGGGACTCCTGATGACGCTTTGAGACATCTCCTACAACTACAGCACCAGAATTGTGCTGCTGAAGCAAGTCCGTTTTTTGGAATTTTTTTTTGTAAAAAAAAAGTTTTCCCAAAAAAAGCATTTTATGCCATTTTTAGGTTTTGTAGGGACTCCTGATGACGTTTTGAGACATCTCCTACAACTACAGCACCAGAATTGTACTGCTGAAGCAAGTCGGTTTTTTGGCATTTTTACGACAGGGTCCCCCCTTACGACATTTTAGCAAAAAATGTTTTTCTTAAAAAATGCATTTTCTTACATTTTCTTACATTTACGGGTTTAGTCGGGACTCCTGATGACGTTTTGAGACATCTCCTACAACTACAGCACCAGAATTATACTGCTGAAGCAAGTCGGTTTTTTGGCATTTTTACGACAGGGTCCCCCCTTACGACATTTTAGCAAAAAATGTTTTTCTTAAAAAATGCATTTTCTTACATTTTCTTACATTTACGGGTTTAGTCGGGACTCCTGATGACGTTTTGAGACATCTCCTACAACTACAGCACCAGAATTGTGCTGCTGAAGCAAGTCTGTTTTTTGAATTTTTTTTTGTAAAAAAAAAAGTTTTCCCAAAAAAAGCATTTTATGCCATTTTTAGGCTTTGTAGGGACTCCTGATGACGTTTTGAGACATCTCCTACAACTACAGCACCAGAATTGTACTGCTGAAGCAAGTCGTTTTTTTTGGCATTTTTACGACAGGGTCCCCCCTTACGACATTTTAGCAAAAAATGTTTTTCTTAAAAAATGCATTTTCTTACATTTTCTTACATTTACGGGTTTAGTCGGGACTCCTGATGACGTTTTGAGACATCTCCTACAACTACAGCACCAGAATTGTGCTGCTGAAGCAAATCTGTTTTTTGAATTTTTTTTTGTAAAAAAAAAGTTTTCCCAAAAAAAGCATTTTATGCCATTTTTAGGTTTTGTAGGGACTCCTGATGACGTTTTGAGACATCTCCTACAACTACAGCACCAGGATTGTGCTGCTGAAGCAAGTCAGTTTTTTGGAATTTTTACGACATTTTAGCAAAAAATGTTTTTCGTAAAAAATGCATTTTCTTACATTTTCTTACATTTACGGGTTTAGTCGGGACTCCTGATGACGTTTTGAGACATCTCCTACAACTACAGCACCAGAATTGTACTGCTGAAGCAAGTCGTTTTTTTTGGCATTTTTACGACAGGGTCCCCCCTTACGACATTTTAGCAAAAAATGTTTTTCTTAAAAAATGCATTTTCTTACATTTTCTTACATTTACGGGTTTAGTCGGGACTCCTGATGACGTTTTGAGACATCTCCTACAACTACAGCACCAGAATTGTGCTGCTGAAGCAAATCTGT
Source organism: Entelurus aequoreus (assembly GCF_033978785.1). Taxonomy (NCBI): domain Eukaryota; kingdom Metazoa; phylum Chordata; class Actinopteri; order Syngnathiformes; family Syngnathidae; genus Entelurus; species Entelurus aequoreus. The sequence continues at coordinate 273,606 of NW_026907967.1, read as the reverse complement.
TTTTTGAATTTTTTTTTGTAAAAAAAAAGTTTTCCCAAAAAAAGCATTTTATGCCATTTTTAGGTTTTGTAGGGACTCCTGATGACGTTTTGAGACATCTCCTACAACTACAGCACCAGGATTGTGCTGCTGAAGCAAGTCAGTTTTTTGGAATTTTTACGACATTTTAGCAAAAAATGTTTTTCGTAAAAAATGCATTTTCTTACATTTTCTTACATTTACGGGTTTAGTCGGGACTCCTGATGACGTTTTGAGACATCTCCTACAACTACAGCACCAGAATTGTACTGCTGAAGCAAGTCAGTTTTTTGGCATTTTTACGACAGGGTCCCCCCTTACGACATTTTAGCAAAAAATGTTTTTCTTAAAAAATGCATTTTCTTACATTTTCTTACATTTACGGGTTTAGTCGGGACTCCTGATGACGTTTTGAGACATCTCCTACAACTACAGCACCAGAATTGTTCTGCTGAAGCAAGTCTGTTTTTTGAATTTTTTTTTGTAAAAAAAAAAGTTTTCCCAAAAAAAGCATTTTATGCCATTTTTAGGGACTCCTGATGACGTTTTGAGGCATCTCCTACAACTACAGCACCAGAATTGTGCTGCTGAAGCAAGTCAGTTTTTTGGAATTTTTACGACAGGGTCCCCCCCCTTACGACATTTTAGCAAAAAATGTTTTTCGTAAAAAATGCATTTTCTTACATTTTCTTATATTTACGGGTTTAGTCGGGACTCCTGATGACGTTTTGAGACATGTCCTACAACTACAGCACCAGAATTGTGCTGCTGAAGCAAGTCTGTTTTTTAAAAAAATTTTTGTAAAAAAAAAAGTTTTCCCAAAAAAAGCATTTTATGCCATTTTTAGGTTTTGTAGGGAATCCTGATGACGTTTTGAGACATCTCCTACAACTACAGCACCAGAATTGTACTGCTGAAGCAAGTCCGTTTTTTGGCATTTTTACGACAGGATCCCCCCTTACGACATTTTAGCAAAAAATGTTTTTCTTAAAAAATGCATTTTCTTATATTTTCTTACATTTACGGGTTTAGTCGGGACTCCTGATGACGTTTGGAGACATATCCTACAACTACAGCACCAGAATTGTGCTGCTGAAGCAAGTCCGTTTTTTGGAATTTTTTTTTGTAAAAAAAAAGTTTTCCCATAAAAAGCATTTTATGCCATTTTTAGGTTTTGTAGGGACTCCTGATGACGTTTTGAGACATCTCCTACAACTACAGCACCAGAATTGTGCTGCTGAAGCAAGTCGGTTTTTTGGCATTTTTTTTTGTAAAAAAAAAGTTTTCCCAAAAAAAGCATTTCATGCCATTTTTAGGTTTCGCAGAGACTCCTAATGACGTTTTGAGACATCTCCTACAACTACAGCACCAGAATTGTACTGCTGAAGCAAGTCAGTTTTTTGGCATTTTTACGACAGGGTCCCCCCTTACGACATTTTAGCAAAAAATGTTTTTCTTAAAAAATGCATTTTCTTACATTTTCTTACATTTACGGGTTTAGTCGTGACTCCTGATGACGTTTTGAGACATCTCCTACAACTACAGCACCAGAATTGTGCTGCTGAAGCAAGTCTGTTTTTTGAATTTTTTTTTGTAAAAAAAAAGTATTCCCAAAAAAAGCATTTTATGCCATTTTTAGGTTTTGTAGGGACTCCTGATGACGTTTTAAGACATCTCCTACAACTACAGCACCAGAATTGTGCTGCTGAAGCAAGTCAGTTTTTTGGAATTTTTACGACAGGGTCCCCCCTTACGACATTTTAGCAAAAAATGTTTTTCTTAAAAAATGCATTTTCTTACATTTTCTTACATTTACGGGTTTAGTCGGGACTCCTGATGACGTTTTGAGACATCTCCTACAACTACAGCACCAGAATTGTGCTGCTGAAGCAAGTCTGTTTTTTGAAATTTTTTTTGTAAAAAAAAAAGTTTTCCCAAAAAAAGCATTTTATGCCATTTTTAGGTTTCGTAGGGACTCCTGATGACGTTTTGAGACATCTCCTACAACTACAGCACCAGAATTGTACTGCTGAAGCAAGTCGTTTTTTTGGCATTTTTACGACAGGGTCCCCCCTTACGACATTTTAGCAAAAAATGTTTTTCTTAAAAAATGCATTTTCTTACATTTTCTTACATTTACGGGTTTAGTCGGGACTCCTGATGACGTTTTGAGACATCTCCTACAACTACAGCACCAGAATTGTGCTGCTGAAGCAAATCTGTTTTTTGAATTTTTTTTTGTAAAAAAAAAGTTTTCCCAAAAAAAGCATTTTATGCCATTTTTAGGTTTTGTAGGGACTCCTGATGACGTTTTGAGACATCTCCTACAACTACAGCACCAGGATTGTGCTGCTGAAGCAAGTCAGTTTTTTGGAATTTTTACGACATTTTAGCAAAAAATGTTTTTCGTAAAAAATGCATTTTCTTACATTTTCTTACATTTACGGGTTTAGTCGGGACTCCTGATGACGTTTTGAGACATCTCCTACAACTACAGCACCAGAATTGTGCTGCTGAAGCAAGTCTGTTTTTTGAAATTTTTTTTGTAAAAAAAAAAGTTTTCCCAAAAAAAGCATTTTATGCCATTTTTAGGTTTTGTAGGGACTCCTGATGACGTTTTGAGACATCTCCTACAACTACAGCACCAGAATTGTACTGCTGAAGCAAGTCGTTTTTTTGGCATTTTTACGACAGGGTCCCCCCTTACGACATTTTAGCAAAAAATGTTTTTCTTAAAAAATGCATTTTCTTACATTTTCTTACATTTACGGGTTTAGTCGGGACTCCTGATGACGCTTTGAGACATCTCCTACAACTACAGCACCAGGATTGTGCTGCTGAAGCAAGTCAGTTTTTTGGAATTTTTACGACATTTTAGCAAAAAATGTTTTTCGTAAAAAATGCATTTTCTTACATTTTCTTACATTTACGGGTTTAGTCGGGACTCCTGATGACGTTTTGAGACATCTCCTACAACTACAGCACCAGAATTGTACTGCTGAAGCAAGTCCGTTTTTTGGCATTTTTACGACAGGGTCCCCCCTTACGACATTTTAGCAAAAAATGTTTTTCTTAAAAAATGCATTTTCTTACATTTTCTTACATTTACGGGTTTAGTCGGGACTCCTGATGACGCTTTGAGACATCTCCTACAACTACAGCACCAGAATTGTGCTGCTGAAGCAAGTCCGTTTTTTGGAATTTTTTTTTGTAAAAAAAAAGTTTTCCCAAAAAAAGCATTTTATGCCATTTTTAGGTTTTGTAGGGACTCCTGATGACGTTTTGAGACATCTCCTACAACTACAGCACCAGAATTGTACTGCTGAAGCAAGTCGGTTTTTTGGCATTTTTACGACAGGGTCCCCCCTTACGACATTTTAGCAAAAAATGTTTTTCTTAAAAAATGCATTTTCTTACATTTTCTTACATTTACGGGTTTAGTCGGGACTCCTGATGACGTTTTGAGACATCTCCTACAACTACAGCACCAGAATTATACTGCTGAAGCAAGTCGGTTTTTTGGCATTTTTACGACAGGGTCCCCCCTTACGACATTTTAGCAAAAAATGTTTTTCTTAAAAAATGCATTTTCTTACATTTTCTTACATTTACGGGTTTAGTCGGGACTCCTGATGACGTTTTGAGACATCTCCTACAACTACAGCACCAGAATTGTGCTGCTGAAGCAAGTCTGTTTTTTGAATTTTTTTTTGTAAAAAAAAAAGTTTTCCCAAAAAAAGCATTTTATGCCATTTTTAGGTTTTGTAGGGACTCCTGATGACGTTTTGAGACATCTCCTACAACTACAGCACCAGAATTGTACTGCTGAAGCAAGTCGTTTTTTTGGCATTTTTACGACAGGGTCCCCCCTTACGACATTTTAGCAAAAAATGTTTTTCTTAAAAAATGCATTTTCTTACATTTTCTTACATTTACGGGTTTAGTCGGGACTCCTGATGACGTTTTGAGACATCTCCTACAACTACAGCACCAGAATTGTGCTGCTGAAGCAAATCTGTTTTTTGAATTTTTTTTTGTAAAAAAAAAGTTTTCCCAAAAAAAGCATTTTATGCCATTTTTAGGTTTTGTAGGGACTCCTGATGACGTTTTGAGACATCTCCTACAACTACAGCACCAGGATTGTGCTGCTGAAGCAAGTCAGTTTTTTGGAATTTTTACGACATTTTAGCAAAAAATGTTTTTCGTAAAAAATGCATTTTCTTACATTTTCTTACATTTACGGGTTTAGTCGGGACTCCTGATGACGTTTTGAGACATCTCCTACAACTACAGCACCAGAATTGTACTGCTGAAGCAAGTCAGTTTTTTGGCATTTTTACGACAGGGTCCCCCCTTACGACATTTTAGCAAAAAATGTTTTTCTTAAAAAATGCATTTTCTTACATTTTCTTACATTTACGGGTTTAGTCGGGACTCCTGATGACGTTTTGAGACATCTCCTACAACTACAGCACCAGAATTGTTCTGCTGAAGCAAGTCTGTTTTTTGAATTTTTTTTTGTAAAAAAAAAAGTTTTCCCAAAAAAAGCATTTTATGCCATTTTTAGGGACTCCTGATGACGTTTTGAGGCATCTCCTACAACTACAGCACCAGAATTGTGCTGCTGAAGCAAGTCAGTTTTTTGGAATTTTTACGACAGGGTCCCCCCTTACGACATTTTAGCAAAAAATGTTTTTCTTAAAAAATGCATTTTCTTACATTTTCTTACATTTACGGGTTTAGTCGGGACTCCTGATGACGTTTTGAGACATCTCCTACAACTACAGCACCAGAATTGTGCTGCTGAAGCAAGTCTGTTTTTTGAATTTTTTTTTGTAAAAAAAAAGTTTTCCCAAAAAAAGCATTTTATGCCATTTTTAGGTTTTGTAGGGACTCCTGATGACGTTTTGAGACATCTCCTACAACTACAGCACCAGAATTGTGCTGCTGAAGCAAGTCAGTTTTTTGGAATTTTTACGACAGGGTCCCCCCCCTTACGACATTTTAGCAAAAAATGTTTTTCGTAAAAAATGCATTTTCTTACATTTTCTTATATTTACGGGTTTAGTCGGGACTCCTGATGACGTTTTGAGACATGTCCTACAACTACAGCACCAGAATTGTGCTGCTGAAGCAAGTCTGTTTTTTAAAAAAAATTTTGTAAAAAAAAAAGTTTTCCCAAAAAAAGCATTTTATGCCATTTTTAGGTTTTGTAGGGAATCCTGATGACGTTTTGAGACATCTCCTACAACTACAGCACCAGAATTGTACTGCTGAAGCAAGTCCGTTTTTTGGCATTTTTACGACAGGATCCCCCCTTACGACATTTTAGCAAAAAATGTTTTTCTTAAAAAATGCATTTTCTTATATTTTCTTACATTTACGGGTTTAGTCGGGACTCCTGATGACGTTTGGAGACATATCCTACAACTACAGCACCAGAATTGTGCTGCTGAAGCAAGTCCGTTTTTTGGAATTTTTTTTTGTAAAAAAAAAGTTTTCCCATAAAAAGCATTTTATGCCATTTTTAGGTTTTGTAGGGACTCCTGATGACGTTTTGAGACATCTCCTACAACTACAGCACCAGAATTGTGCTGCTGAAGCAAGTCGGTTTTTTGGCATTTTTTTTTGTAAAAAAAAAGTTTTCCCAAAAAAAGCATTTCATGCCATTTTTAGGTTTCGCAGAGACTCCTAATGACGTTTTGAGACATCTCCTACAACTACAGCACCAGAATTGTACTGCTGAAGCAAGTCTGTTTTTTGAATTTTTTTTTGTAAAAAAAAAGTATTCCCAAAAAAAGCATTTTATGCCATTTTTAGGTTTTGTAGGGACTCCTGATGACGTTTTAAGACATCTCCTACAACTACAGCACCAGAATTGTGCTGCTGAAGCAAGTCAGTTTTTTGGAATTTTTACGACAGGGTCCCCCCTTACGACATTTTAGCAAAAAATGTTTTTCTTAAAAAATGCATTTTCTTACATTTTCTTACATTTACGGGTTTAGTCGGGACTCCTGATGACGTTTTGAGACATCTCCTACAACTACAGCACCAGAATTGTGCTGCTGAAGCAAGTCTGTTTTTTGAAATTTTTTTTGTAAAAAAAAAAGTTTTCCCAAAAAAAGCATTTTATGCCATTTTTAGGTTTCGTAGGGACTCCTGATGACGTTTTGAGACATCTCCTACAACTAAAGCACCAGAATTGTACTGCTGAAGCAAGTCGTTTTTTTGGCATTTTTACGACAGGGTCCCCCCTTACGACATTTTAGCAAAAAATGTTTTTCTTAAAAAATGCATTTTCTTACATTTTTCTTACATTTACGGGTTTAGTCGGGACTCCTGATGACGTTTTGAGACATCTCCTACAACTACAGCACCAGAATTGTGCTGCTGAAGCAAATCTGTTTTTTGAATTTTTTTTTGTAAAAAAAAGTTTTCCCAAAAAAAGCATTTTATGCCATTTTTAGGTTTTGTAGGGACTCCTGATGACGTTTTGAGACATCTCCTACAACTACAGCACCAGGATTGTGCTGCTGAAGCAAGTCAGTTTTTTGGAATTTTTACGACATTTTAGCAAAAATGTTTTTCGTAAAAAATGCATTTTCTTACATTTTCTTACATTTACGGGTTTAGTCGGGACTCCTGATGACGTTTTGAGACATCTCCTACAACTACAGCACCAGAATTGTGCTGCTGAAGCAAGTCTGTTTTTGAAATTTTTTTTGTAAAAAAAAAAGTTTTCCCAAAAAAAGCATTTTATGCCATTTTTAGGTTTTGTAGGGACTCCTGATGACGTTTTGAGACATCTCCTACAACTACAGCACCAGAATTGTACTGCTGAAGCAAGTCGTTTTTTTGGCATTTTTACGACAGGGTCCCCCCTTACGACATTTTAGCAAAAAATGTTTTTCTTAAAAAATGCATTTTCTTACATTTTCTTACATTTACGGGTTTAGTCGGGACTCCTGATGACGCTTTGAGACATCTCCTACAACTACAGCACCAGGATTGTGCTGCTGAAGCAAGTCAGTTTTTTGAATTTTTACGACATTTTAGCAAAAAATGTTTTTCGTAAAAAATGCATTTTCTTACATTTTCTTACATTTACGGGTTTAGTCGGGACTCCTGATGACGTTTTGAGACATCTCCTACAACTACAGCACCAGAATTGTACTGCTGAAGCAAGTCCGTTTTTTGGCATTTTTACGACAGGGTCCCCCCTTACGACATTTTAGCAAAAAATGTTTTTCTTAAAAATGCATTTTCTTACATTTTCTTACATTTACGGGTTTAGTCGGGACTCCTGATGACGCTTTGAGACATCTCCTACAACTACAGCACCAGAATTGTGCTGCTGAAGCAAGTCCGTTTTTTGGAATTTTTTTTTGTAAAAAAAAGTTTTCCCAAAAAAAGCATTTTATGCCATTTTAGGTTTTGTAGGGACTCCTGATGACGTTTTGAGACATCTCCTACAACTACAGCACCAGAATTGTACTGCTGAAGCAAGTCGGTTTTTTGGCATTTTTACGACAGGGTCCCCCCTTACGACATTTTAGCAAAAAATGTTTTTCTTAAAAAATGCATTTTCTTACATTTTCTTACATTTACGGGTTTAGTCGGGACTCCTGATGACGTTTTGAGACATCTCCTACAACTACAGCACCAGAATTATACTGCTGAAGCAAGTCGGTTTTTTGGCATTTTTACGACAGGGTCCCCCCTTACGACATTTTAGCAAAAAATGTTTTTCTTAAAAAATGCATTTTCTTACATTTTCTTACATTTACGGGTTTAGTCGGGACTCCTGATGACGTTTTGAGACATCTCCTACAACTACAGCACCAGAATTGTGCTGCTGAAGCAAGTCTGTTTTTTGAATTTTTTTTTGTAAAAAAAAAAGTTTTCCCAAAAAAGCATTTTATGCCATTTTTAGGCTTTGTAGGGACTCCTGATGACGTTTTGAGACATCTCCTACAACTACAGCACCAGAATTGTACTGCTGAAGCAAGTCGTTTTTTTGGCATTTTTACGACAGGGTCCCCCCTTACGACATTTTAGCAAAAATGTTTTTCTTAAAAAATGCATTTTCTTACATTTTCTTACATTTACGGGTTTAGTCGGGACTCCTGATGACGTTTTGAGACATCTCCTACAACTACAGCAACAGAATTGTGCTGCTGAAGCAAATCTGTTTTTTGAATTTTTTTTTTGTAAAAAAAAAGTTTTCCCAAAAAAAGCATTTTATGCCATTTTTAGGTTTTGTAGGGACTCCTGATGACGTTTTGAGACATCTCCTACAACTACAGCACCAGGATTGTGCTGCTGAAGCAAGTCAGTTTTTTGGAATTTTTACGACATTTTAGCAAAAATGTTTTTCGTAAAAAATGCATTTTCTTACATTTTCTTACATTTACGGGTTTAGTCGGGACTCCTGATGACGTTTTGAGACATCTCCTACAACTACAGCACCAGAATTGTACTGCTGAAGCAAGTCAGTTTTTTGGCATTTTTACGACAGGGTCCCCCCTTACGACATTTTAGCAAAAAATGTTTTTCTTAAAAAATGCATTTTCTTACATTTTCTTACATTTACGGGTTTAGTCGGGACTCCTGATGAAGTTTTGAGACATCTCCTACAACTACAGCACCAGAATTGTTCTGCTGAAGCAAGTCTGTTTTTTGAATTTTTTTTTTGTAAAAAAAAAAGTTTTCCCAAAAAAAGCATTTTATGCCATTTTTAGGGACTCCTGATGACGTTTTGAGGCATCTCCTACAACTACAGCACCAGAATTGTGCTGCTGAAGCAAGTCAGTTTTTTGGAATTTTTACGACAGGGTCCCCCCCCTTACGACATTTTAGCAAAAAATGTTTTTCGTAAAAAATGCATTTTCTTACATTTTCTTATATTTACGGGTTTAGTCGGGACTCCTGATGACGTTTTGAGACATGTCCTACAACTACAGCACCAGAATTGTGCTGCTGAAGCAAGTCTGTTTTTTAAAAAATTTTTTGTAAAAAAAAAGTTTTCCCAAAAAAAGCATTTTATGCCATTTTTAGGTTTTGTAGGGAATCCTGATGACGTTTTGAGACATCTCCTACAACTACAGCACCAGAATTGTACTGCTGAAGCAAGTCCGTTTTTTGGCATTTTTACGACAGGATCCCCCCTTACGACATTTTAGCAAAAAATGTTTTTCTTAAAAAATGCATTTTCTTATATTTTCTTACATTTACGGGTTTAGTCGGGACTCCTGATGACGTTTGGAGACATATCCTACAACTACAGCACCAGAATTGTGCTGCTGAAGCAAGTCCGTTTTTTGGAATTTTTTTTTGTAAAAAAAAAGTTTTCCCATAAAAAGCATTTTATGCCATTTTTAGGTTTTGTAGGGACTCCTGATGACGTTTTGAGACATCTCCTACAACTACAGCACCAGAATTGTGCTGCTGAAGCAAGTCGGTTTTTTGGCATTTTTTTTTGTAAAAAAAAAGTTTTCCCAAAAAAAGCATTTCATGCCATTTTTAGGTTTCGCAGAGACTCCTAATGACGTTTTGAGACATCTCCTACAACTACAGCACCAGAATTGTACTGCTGAAGCAAGTCAGTTTTTTGCATTTTACGACAGGGTCCCCCCTTAACGACATTTTAGCAAAAAATGTTTTTCTTAAAAATGCATTTTCTTACATTTTCTTACATTTACGGGTTTAGTCGTGACTCCTGATGACGTTTTGAGACATCTCCTACAACTACAGCACCAGAATTGTGCTGCTGAAGCAAGTCTGTTTTTTGAATTTTTTTTGTAAAAAAAAAGTATTCCCAAAAAAAGCATTTTATGCCATTTTAGGTTTTGTAGGGACTCCTGATGACGTTTTAAGACATCTCCTACAACTACAGCACCAGAATTGTGCTGCTGAAGCAAGTCAGTTTTTTGGAATTTTTACGACAGGGTCCCCCCTTACGACATTTTAGCAAAAAATGTTTTTTCTTAAAAAATGCATTTTCTTACATTTTCTTACATTTACGGGTTTAGTCGGGACTCCTGATGACGTTTTGAGACATCTCCTACACTACAGCACCAGAATTGTGCTGCTGAAGCAAGTCTGTTTTTTGAAATTTTTTTGTAAAAAAAAAAGTTTTCCCAAAAAAAGCATTTTATGCCATTTTTAGGTTTCGTAGGGACTCCTGATGACGTTTTGAGACATCTCCTACAACTACAGCACCAGAATTGTACTGCTGAAGCAAGTCGTTTTTTTGGCATTTTTACGACAGGGTCCCCCCTTACGACATTTTAGCAAAAAATGTTTTTCTTAAAAAATGCATTTTCTTACATTTTCTTACATTTACGGGTTTAGTCGGGACTCCTGATGACGTTTTGAGACATCTCCTACAACTACAGCACCAGAATTGTGCTGCTGAAGCAAATCTGTTTTTTGAATTTTTTTTTGTAAAAAAAAGTTTTCCCAAAAAAAGCATTTTATGCCATTTTTAGGTTTTGTAGGGACTCCTGATGACGTTTTGAGACATCTCCTACAACTACAGCACCAGGATTGTGCTGCTGAAGCAAGTCAGTTTTTTGGAATTTTTACGACATTTTAGCAAAAATGTTTTTCGTAAAAAATGCATTTTCTTACATTTTCTTACATTTACGGGTTTAGTCGGGACTCCTGATGACGTTTTGAGACATCTCCTACAACTACAGCACCAGAATTGTGCTGCTGAAGCAAGTCTGTTTTTTGAAATTTTTTTTGTAAAAAAAAAGTTTTCCCAAAAAAAGCATTTTATGCCATTTTTTTTATGCCATTTTTAGGTTTTGTAGGGACTCCTGATGACGTTTTGAGACATCTCCTACAACTACAGCACCAGAATTGTACTGCTGAAGCAAGTCGTTTTTTTGGCATTTTTACGACAGGGTCCCCCCTTACGACATTTTAGCAAAAAATGTTTTTCTTAAAAAATGCATTTTCTTACATTTTCTTACATTTACGGGTTTAGTCGGGACTCCTGATGACGCTTTGAGACATCTCCTACAACTACAGCACCAGGATTGTGCTGCTGAAGCAAGTCAGTTTTTTGGAATTTTTACGACATTTTAGCAAAAAATGTTTTTCGTAAAAAATGCATTTTCTTACATTTTCTTACATTTACGGGTTTAGTCGGGACTCCTGATGACGTTTTGAGACATCTCCTACAACTACAGCACCAGAATTGTACTGCTGAAGCAAGTCCGTTTTTTGGCATTTTTACGACAGGGTCCCCCCTTACGACATTTTAGCAAAAAATGTTTTTCTTAAAAAATGCATTTTCTTACATTTTCTTACATTTACGGGTTTAGTCGGGACTCCTGATGACGCTTTGAGACATCTCCTACAACTACAGCACCAGAATTGTGCTGCTGAAGCAAGTCCGTTTTTTGGAATTTTTTTTTGTAAAAAAAAAGTTTTCCCAAAAAAAGCATTTTATGCCATTTTTAGGTTTTGTAGGGACTCCTGATGACGTTTTGAGACATCTCCTACAACTACAGCACCAGAATTGTACTGCTGAAGCAAGTCGGTTTTTTGGCATTTTTACGACAGGGTCCCCCCTTACGACATTTTAGCAAAAAATGTTTTTCTTAAAAAATGCATTTTCTTACATTTTCTTACATTTACGGGTTTAGTCGGGACTCCTGATGACGTTTTGAGACATCTCCTACAACTACAGCACCAGAATTATACTGCTGAAGCAAGTCGGTTTTTTGGCATTTTTACGACAGGGTCCCCCCTTACGACATTTTAGCAAAAAATGTTTTTCTTAAAAAATGCATTTTCTTACATTTTCTTACATTTACGGGTTTAGTCGGGACTCCTGATGACGTTTTGAGACATCTCCTACAACTACAGCACCAGAATTGTGCTGCTGAAGCAAGTCTGTTTTTTGAATTTTTTTTTGTAAAAAAAAAAGTTTTCCCAAAAAAAGCATTTTATGCCATTTTTAGGTTTTGTAGGGACTCCTGATGACGTTTTGAGACATCTCCTACAACTACAGCACCAGAATTGTACTGCTGAAGCAAGTCGTTTTTTTGGCATTTTTACGACAGGGTCCCCCCTTACGACATTTTAGCAAAAAATGTTTTTCTTAAAAAATGCATTTTCTTACATTTTCTTACATTTACGGGTTTAGTCGGGACTCCTGATGACGTTTTGAGACATCTCCTACAACTACAGCACCAGAATTGTGCTGCTGAAGCAAATCTGTTTTTTGAATTTTTTTTTGTAAAAAAAAAGTTTTCCCAAAAAAAGCATTTTATGCCATTTTTAGGTTTTGTAGGGACTCCTGATGACGTTTTGAGACATCTCCTACAACTACAGCACCAGGATTGTGCTGCTGAAGCAAGTCAGTTTTTTGGAATTTTTACGACATTTTAGCAAAAAATGTTTTTCGTAAAAAATGCATTTTCTTACATTTTCTTACATTTACGGGTTTAGTCGGGACTCCTGATGACGTTTTGAGACATCTCCTACAACTACAGCACCAGAATTGTACTGCTGAAGCAAGTCAGTTTTTTGGCATTTTTACGACAGGGTCCCCCCTTACGACATTTTAGCAAAAAATGTTTTTCTTAAAAAATGCATTTTCTTACATTTTCTTACATTTACGGGTTTAGTCGGGACTCCTGATGACGTTTTGAGACATCTCCTACAACTACAGCACCAGAATTGTTCTGCTGAAGCAAGTCTGTTTTTTGAATTTTTTTTTGTAAAAAAAAAAGTTTTCCCAAAAAAAGCATTTTATGCCATTTTTAGGGACTCCTGATGACGTTTTGAGGCATCTCCTACAACTACAGCACCAGAATTGTGCTGCTGAAGCAAGTCAGTTTTTTGGAATTTTTACGACAGGGTCCCCCCTTACGACATTTTAGCAAAAAATGTTTTTCTTAAAAAATGCATTTTCTTACATTTTCTTACATTTACGGGTTTAGTCGGGACTCCTGATGACGTTTTGAGACATCTCCTACAACTACAGCACCAGAATTGTGCTGCTGAAGCAAGTCTGTTTTTTGAATTTTTTTTTGTAAAAAAAAAGTTTTCCCAAAAAAAGCATTTTATGCCATTTTTAGGTTTTGTAGGGACTCCTGATGACGTTTTGAGACATCTCCTACAACTACAGCACCAGAATTGTGCTGCTGAAGCAAGTCAGTTTTTTGGAATTTTTACGACAGGGTCCCCCCCCTTACGACATTTTAGCAAAAAATGTTTTTCGTAAAAAATGCATTTTCTTACATTTTCTTATATTTACGGGTTTAGTCGGGACTCCTGATGACGTTTTGAGACATGTCCTACAACTACAGCACCAGAATTGTGCTGCTGAAGCAAGTCTGTTTTTTAAAAAAATTTTTGTAAAAAAAAAAGTTTTCCCAAAAAAAGCATTTTATGCCATTTTTAGGTTTTGTAGGGAATCCTGATGACGTTTTGAGACATCTCCTACAACTACAGCACCAGAATTGTACTGCTGAAGCAAGTCCGTTTTTTGGCATTTTTACGACAGGATCCCCCCTTACGACATTTTAGCAAAAAATGTTTTTCTTAAAAAATGCATTTTCTTATATTTTCTTACATTTACGGGTTTAGTCGGGACTCCTGATGACGTTTGGAGACATATCCTACAACTACAGCACCAGAATTGTGCTGCTGAAGCAAGTCCGTTTTTTGGAATTTTTTTTTGTAAAAAAAAAGTTTTCCCATAAAAAGCATTTTATGCCATTTTTAGGTTTTGTAGGGACTCCTGATGACGTTTTGAGACATCTCCTACAACTACAGCACCAGAATTGTGCTGCTGAAGCAAGTCGGTTTTTTGGCATTTTTTTTTGTAAAAAAAAAGTTTTCCCAAAAAAAGCATTTCATGCCATTTTTAGGTTTCGCAGAGACTCCTAATGACGTTTTGAGACATCTCCTACAACTACAGCACCAGAATTGTACTGCTGAAGCAAGTCAGTTTTTTGGCATTTTTACGACAGGGTCCCCCCTTACGACATTTTAGCAAAAAATGTTTTTCTTAAAAAATGCATTTTCTTACATTTTCTTACATTTACGGGTTTAGTCGTGACTCCTGATGACGTTTTGAGACATCTCCTACAACTACAGCACCAGAATTGTGCTGCTGAAGCAAGTCTGTTTTTTGAATTTTTTTTTGTAAAAAAAAAAGTATTCCCAAAAAAAGCATTTTATGCCATTTTTAGGTTTTGTAGGGACTCCTGATGACGTTTTAAGACATCTCCTACAACTACAGCACCAGAATTGTGCTGCTGAAGCAAGTCAGTTTTTTGGAATTTTTACGACAGGGTCCCCCCTTACGACATTTTAGCAAAAAATGTTTTTCTTAAAAAATGCATTTTCTTACATTTTCTTACATTTACGGGTTTAGTCGGGACTCCTGATGACGTTTTGAGACATCTCCTACAACTACAGCACCAGAATTGTGCTGCTGAAGCAAGTCTGTTTTTTGAAATTTTTTTTGTAAAAAAAAAAGTTTTCCCAAAAAAAGCATTTTATGCCATTTTTAGGTTTCGTAGGGACTCCTGATGACGTTTTGAGACATCTCCTACAACTACAGCACCAGAATTGTACTGCTGAAGCAAGTCGTTTTTTTGGCATTTTTACGACAGGGTCCCCCCTTACGACATTTTAGCAAAAAATGTTTTTCTTAAAAAATGCATTTTCTTACATTTTCTTACATTTACGGGTTTAGTCGGGACTCCTGATGACGTTTTGAGACATCTCCTACAACTACAGCACCAGAATTGTGCTGCTGAAGCAAATCTGTTTTTTGAATTTTTTTTTGTAAAAAAAAAGTTTTCCCAAAAAAAGCATTTTATGCCATTTTTAGGTTTTGTAGGGACTCCTGATGACGTTTTGAGACATCTCCTACAACTACAGCACCAGGATTGTGCTGCTGAAGCAAGTCAGTTTTTTGGAATTTTTACGACATTTTAGCAAAAAATGTTTTTCGTAAAAAATGCATTTTCTTACATTTTCTTACATTTACGGGTTTAGTCGGGACTCCTGATGACGTTTTGAGACATCTCCTACAACTACAGCACCAGAATTGTGCTGCTGAAGCAAGTCTGTTTTTTGAAATTTTTTTTGTAAAAAAAAAAGTTTTCCCAAAAAAAGCATTTTATGCCATTTTTAGGTTTTGTAGGGACTCCTGATGACGTTTTGAGACATCTCCTACAACTACAGCACCAGAATTGTACTGCTGAAGCAAGTCGTTTTTTTGGCATTTTTACGACAGGGTCCCCCCTTACGACATTTTAGCAAAAAATGTTTTTCTTAAAAAATGCATTTTCTTACATTTTCTTACATTTACGGGTTTAGTCGGGACTCCTGATGACGCTTTGAGACATCTCCTACAACTACAGCACCAGGATTGTGCTGCTGAAGCAAGTCAGTTTTTTGGAATTTTTACGACATTTTAGCAAAAAATGTTTTTCGTAAAAAATGCATTTTCTTACATTTTCTTACATTTACGGGTTTAGTCGGGACTCCTGATGACGTTTTGAGACATCTCCTACAACTACAGCACCAGAATTGTACTGCTGAAGCAAGTCCGTTTTTTGGCATTTTTACGACAGGGTCCCCCCTTACGACATTTTAGCAAAAAATGTTTTTCTTAAAAAATGCATTTTCTTACATTTTCTTACATTTACGGGTTTAGTCGGGACTCCTGATGACGCTTTGAGACATCTCCTACAACTACAGCACCAGAATTGTGCTGCTGAAGCAAGTCCGTTTTTTGGAATTTTTTTTTGTAAAAAAAAAGTTTTCCCAAAAAAAGCATTTTATGCCATTTTTAGGTTTTGTAGGGACTCCTGATGACGTTTTGAGACATCTCCTACAACTACAGCACCAGAATTGTACTGCTGAAGCAAGTCGGTTTTTTGGCATTTTTACGACAGGGTCCCCCCTTACGACATTTTAGCAAAAAATGTTTTTCTTAAAAAATGCATTTTCTTACATTTTCTTACATTTACGGGTTTAGTCGGGACTCCTGATGACGTTTTGAGACATCTCCTACAACTACAGCACCAGAATTATACTGCTGAAGCAAGTCGGTTTTTTGGCATTTTTACGACAGGGTCCCCCCTTACGACATTTTAGCAAAAAATGTTTTTCTTAAAAAATGCATTTTCTTACATTTTCTTACATTTACGGGTTTAGTCGGGACTCCTGATGACGTTTTGAGACATCTCCTACAACTACAGCACCAGAATTGTGCTGCTGAAGCAAGTCTGTTTTTTGAATTTTTTTTTGTAAAAAAAAAAGTTTTCCCAAAAAAAGCATTTTATGCCATTTTTAGGTTTTGTAGGGACTCCTGATGACGTTTTGAGACATCTCCTACAACTACAGCACCAGAATTGTGCTGCTGAAGCAAGTCAGTTTTTTGGAATTTTTACGACAGGGTCCCCCCCCTTACGACATTTTAGCAAAAAATGTTTTTCGTAAAAAATGCATTTTCTTACATTTTCTTATATTTACGGGTTTAGTCGGGACTCCTGATGACGTTTTGAGACATGTCCTACAACTACAGCACCAGAATTGTGCTGCTGAAGCAAGTCTGTTTTTTAAAAAAATTTTTGTAAAAAAAAAAGTTTTCCCAAAAAAAGCATTTTATGCCATTTTTAGGTTTTGTAGGGAATCCTGATGACGTTTTGAGACATCTCCTACAACTACAGCACCAGAATTGTACTGCTGAAGCAAGTCCGTTTTTTGGCATTTTTACGACAGGATCCCCCCTTACGACATTTTAGCAAAAAATGTTTTTCTTAAAAAATGCATTTTCTTATATTTTCTTACATTTACGGGTTTAGTCGGGACTCCTGATGACGTTTGGAGACATATCCTACAACTACAGCACCAGAATTGTGCTGCTGAAGCAAGTCCGTTTTTTGGAATTTTTTTTTGTAAAAAAAAAGTTTTCCCATAAAAAGCATTTTATGCCATTTTTAGGTTTTGTAGGGACTCCTGATGACGTTTTGAGACATCTCCTACAACTACAGCACCAGAATTGTGCTGCTGAAGCAAGTCGGTTTTTTGGCATTTTTTTTTGTAAAAAAAAAGTTTTCCCAAAAAAAGCATTTCATGCCATTTTTAGGTTTCGCAGAGACTCCTAATGACGTTTTGAGACATCTCCTACAACTACAGCACCAGAATTGTACTGCTGAAGCAAGTCAGTTTTTTGGCATTTTTACGACAGGGTCCCCCCTTACGACATTTTAGCAAAAAATGTTTTTCTTAAAAAATGCATTTTCTTACATTTTCTTACATTTACGGGTTTAGTCGTGACTCCTGATGACGTTTTGAGACATCTCCTACAACTACAGCACCAGAATTGTGCTGCTGAAGCAAGTCTGTTTTTTGAATTTTTTTTTGTAAAAAAAAAGTATTCCCAAAAAAAGCATTTTATGCCATTTTTAGGTTTTGTAGGGACTCCTGATGACGTTTTAAGACATCTCCTACAACTACAGCACCAGAATTGTGCTGCTGAAGCAAGTCAGTTTTTTGGAATTTTTACGACAGGGTCCCCCCTTACGACATTTTAGCAAAAAATGTTTTTCTTAAAAAATGCATTTTCTTACATTTTCTTACATTTACGGGTTTAGTCGGGACTCCTGATGACGTTTTGAGACATCTCCTACAACTACAGCACCAGAATTGTGCTGCTGAAGCAAGTCTGTTTTTTGAAAATTTTTTTGTAAAAAAAAAAGTTTTCCCAAAAAAAGCATTTTATGCCATTTTTAGGTTTCGTAGGGACTCCTGATGACGTTTTGAGACATCTCCTACAACTACAGCACCAGAATTGTACTGCTGAAGCAAGTCGTTTTTTTGGCATTTTTACGACAGGGTCCCCCCTTACGACATTTTAGCAAAAAATGTTTTTCTTAAAAAATGCATTTTCTTACATTTTCTTACATTTACGGGTTTAGTCGGGACTCCTGATGACGTTTTGAGACATCTCCTACAACTACAGCACCAGAATTGTGCTGCTGAAGCAAATCTGTTTTTTGAATTTTTTTTTGTAAAAAAAAAGTTTTCCCAAAAAAAGCATTTTATGCCATTTTTAGGTTTTGTAGGGACTCCTGATGACGTTTTGAGACATCTCCTACAACTACAGCACCAGGATTGTGCTGCTGAAGCAAGTCAGTTTTTTGGAATTTTTACGACATTTTAGCAAAAAATGTTTTTCGTAAAAAATGCATTTTCTTACATTTTCTTACATTTACGGGTTTAGTCGGGACTCCTGATGACGTTTTGAGACATCTCCTACAACTACAGCACCAGAATTGTGCTGCTGAAGCAAGTCTGTTTTTTGAAATTTTTTTTGTAAAAAAAAAAGTTTTCCCAAAAAAAGCATTTTATGCCATTTTTAGGTTTTGTAGGGACTCCTGATGACGTTTTGAGACATCTCCTACAACTACAGCACCAGAATTGTACTGCTGAAGCAAGTCGTTTTTTTGGCATTTTTACGACAGGGTCCCCCCTTACGACATTTTAGCAAAAAATGTTTTTCTTAAAAAATGCATTTTCTTACATTTTCTTACATTTACGGGTTTAGTCGGGACTCCTGATGACGCTTTGAGACATCTCCTACAACTACAGCACCAGGATTGTGCTGCTGAAGCAAGTCAGTTTTTTGGAATTTTTACGACATTTTAGCAAAAAATGTTTTTCGTAAAAAATGCATTTTCTTACATTTTCTTACATTTACGGGTTTAGTCGGGACTCCTGATGACGTTTTGAGACATCTCCTACAACTACAGCACCAGAATTGTACTGCTGAAGCAAGTCCGTTTTTTGGCATTTTTACGACAGGGTCCCCCCTTACGACATTTTAGCAAAAAATGTTTTTCTTAAAAAATGCATTTTCTTACATTTTCTTACATTTACGGGTTTAGTCGGGACTCCTGATGACGCTTTGAGACATCTCCTACAACTACAGCACCAGAATTGTGCTGCTGAAGCAAGTCCGTTTTTTGGAATTTTTTTTTGTAAAAAAAAAGTTTTCCCAAAAAAAGCATTTTATGCCATTTTTAGGTTTTGTAGGGACTCCTGATGACGTTTTGAGACATCTCCTACAACTACAGCACCAGAATTGTACTGCTGAAGCAAGTCGGTTTTTTGGCATTTTTACGACAGGGTCCCCCCTTACGACATTTTAGCAAAAAATGTTTTTCTTAAAAAATGCATTTTCTTACATTTTCTTACATTTACGGGTTTAGTCGGGACTCCTGATGACGTTTTGAGACATCTCCTACAACTACAGCACCAGAATTATACTGCTGAAGCAAGTCGGTTTTTTGGCATTTTTACGACAGGGTCCCCCCTTACGACATTTTAGCAAAAAATGTTTTTCTTAAAAAATGCATTTTCTTACATTTTCTTACATTTACGGGTTTAGTCGGGACTCCTGATGACGTTTTGAGACATCTCCTACAACTACAGCACCAGAATTGTGCTGCTGAAGCAAGTCTGTTTTTTGAATTTTTTTTTGTAAAAAAAAAAGTTTTCCCAAAAAAAGCATTTTATGCCATTTTTAGGTTTTGTAGGGACTCCTGATGACGTTTTGAGACATCTCCTACAACTACAGCACCAGAATTGTACTGCTGAAGCAAGTCGTTTTTTTGGCATTTTTACGACAGGGTCCCCCCTTACGACATTTTAGCAAAAAATGTTTTTCTTAAAAAATGCATTTTCTTACATTTTCTTACATTTACGGGTTTAGTCGGGACTCCTGATGACGTTTTGAGACATCTCCTACAACTACAGCACCAGAATTGTGCTGCTGAAGCAAATCTGTTTTTTGAATTTTTTTTTGTAAAAAAAAAGTTTTCCCAAAAAAAGCATTTTATGCCATTTTTAGGTTTTGTAGGGACTCCTGATGACGTTTTGAGACATCTCCTACAACTACAGCACCAGGATTGTGCTGCTGAAGCAAGTCAGTTTTTTGGAATTTTTACGACATTTTAGCAAAAAATGTTTTTCGTAAAAAATGCATTTTCTTACATTTTCTTACATTTACGGGTTTAGTCGGGACTCCTGATGACGTTTTGAGACATCTCCTACAACTACAGCACCAGAATTGTACTGCTGAAGCAAGTCAGTTTTTTGGCATTTTTACGACAGGGTCCCCCCTTACGACATTTTAGCAAAAAATGTTTTTCTTAAAAAATGCATTTTCTTACATTTTCTTACATTTACGGGTTTAGTCGGGACTCCTGATGACGTTTTGAGACATCTCCTACAACTACAGCACCAGAATTGTTCTGCTGAAGCAAGTCTGTTTTTTGAATTTTTTTTTGTAAAAAAAAAAGTTTTCCCAAAAAAAGCATTTTATGCCATTTTTAGGGACTCCTGATGACGTTTTGAGGCATCTCCTACAACTACAGCACCAGAATTGTGCTGCTGAAGCAAGTCAGTTTTTTGGAATTTTTACGACAGGGTCCCCCCTTACGACATTTTAGCAAAAAATGTTTTTCTTAAAAAATGCATTTTCTTACATTTTCTTACATTTACGGGTTTAGTCGGGACTCCTGATGACGTTTTGAGACATCTCCTACAACTACAGCACCAGAATTGTGCTGCTGAAGCAAGTCTGTTTTTTGAATTTTTTTTTGTAAAAAAAAAGTTTTCCCAAAAAAAGCATTTTATGCCATTTTTAGGTTTTGTAGGGACTCCTGATGACGTTTTGAGACATCTCCTACAACTACAGCACCAGAATTGTGCTGCTGAAGCAAGTCAGTTTTTTGGAATTTTTACGACAGGGTCCCCCCCCTTACGACATTTTAGCAAAAAATGTTTTTCGTAAAAAATGCATTTTCTTACATTTTCTTATAATTACGGGTTTAGTCGGGACTCCTGATGACGTTTTGAGACATGTCCTACAACTACAGCACCAGAATTGTGCTGCTGAAGCAAGTCTGTTTTTTTAAAAAATTTTTGTAAAAAAAAAAGTTTTCCCAAAAAAAGCATTTTATGCCATTTTTAGGTTTTGTAGGGAATCCTGATGACGTTTTGAGACATCTCCTACAACTACAGCACCAGAATTGTACTGCTGAAGCAAGTCCGTTTTTTGGCATTTTTACGACAGGATCCCCCCTTACGACATTTTAGCAAAAAATGTTTTTCTTAAAAAATGCATTTTCTTATATTTTCTTACATTTACGGGTTTAGTCGGGACTCCTGATGACGTTTGGAGACATATCCTACAACTACAGCACCAGAATTGTGCTGCTGAAGCAAGTCCGTTTTTTGGAATTTTTTTTTGTAAAAAAAAAGTTTTCCCATAAAAAGCATTTTATGCCATTTTTAGGTTTTGTAGGGACTCCTGATGACGTTTTGAGACATCTCCTACAACTACAGCACCAGAATTGTGCTGCTGAAGCAAGTCGGTTTTTTGGCATTTTTTTTTGTAAAAAAAAAGTTTTCCCAAAAAAAGCATTTCATGCCATTTTTAGGTTTCGCAGAGACTCCTAATGACGTTTTGAGACATCTCCTACAACTACAGCACCAGAATTGTACTGCTGAAGCAAGTCGGTTTTTTGGCATTTTTACGACAGGGTCCCCCCTTACGACATTTTAGCAAAAAATGTTTTTCTTAAAAAATGCATTTTCTTACATTTTCTTACATTTACGGGTTTAGTCGGGACTCCTGATGACGTTTTGAGACATCTCCTACAACTACAGCACCAGAATTGTGCTGCTGAAGCAAGTCTGTTTTTTGAATTTTTTTTTGTAAAAAAAAAAGTTTTCCCAAAAAAAGCATTTTATGCCATTTTTAGGTTTTGTAGGGACTCCTGATGACGTTTTGAGACATCTCCTACAACTACAGCACCAGAATTGTACTGCTGAAGCAAGTCGTTTTTTTGGCATTTTTACGACAGGGTCCCCCCTTACGACATTTTAGCAAAAAATGTTTTTCTTAAAAAATGCATTTTCTTACATTTTCTTACATTTACGGGTTTAGTCGGGACTCCTGATGACGTTTTGAGACATCTCCTACAACTACAGCACCAGAATTGTGCTGCTGAAGCAAATCTGTTTTTTGAATTTTTTTTTGTAAAAAAAAAGTTTTCCCAAAAAAAGCATTTTATGCCATTTTTAGGTTTTGTAGGGACTCCTGATGACATTTTGAGACATCTCCTACAACTACAGCACCAGGATTGTGCTGCTGAAGCAAGTCAGTTTTTTGGAATTTTTACGACATTTTAGCAAAAAATGTTTTTCGTAAAAAATGCATTTTCTTACATTTTCTTACATTTACGGGTTTAGTCGGGACTCCTGATGACGTTTTGAGACATCTCCTACAACTACAGCACCAGAATTGTACTGCTGAAGCAAGTCAGTTTTTTGGCATTTTTACGACAGGGTCCCCCCTTACGACATTTTAGCAAAAAATGTTTTTCTTAAAAAATGCATTTTCTTACATTTTCTTACATTTACGGGTTTAGTCGGGACTCCTGATGACGTTTTGAGACATCTCCTACAACTACAGCACCAGAATTGTTCTGCTGAAGCAAGTCTGTTTTTTGAATTTTTTTTTGTAAAAAAAAAAGTTTTCCCAAAAAAAGCATTTTATGCCATTTTTAGGGACTCCTGATGACGTTTTGAGGCATCTCCTACAACTACAGCACCAGAATTGTGCTGCTGAAGCAAGTCAGTTTTTTGGAATTTTTACGACAGGGTCCCCCCTTACGACATTTTAGCAAAAAATGTTTTTCTTAAAAAATGCATTTTCTTACATTTTCTTACATTTACGGGTTTAGTCGGGACTCCTGATGACGTTTTGAGACATCTCCTACAACTACAGCACCAGAATTGTGCTGCTGAAGCAAGTCTGTTTTTTGAAATTTTTTTTGTAAAAAAAAAGTTTTCCCAAAAAAAGCATTTTATGCCATTTTTAGGTTTTGTAGGGACTCCTGATGACGTTTTGAGACATCTCCTACAACTACAGCACCAGAATTGTGCTGCTGAAGCAAGTCAGTTTTTTGGAATTTTTACGACAGGGTCCCCCCCCTTACG
The DNA here is from genome assembly GCF_033978785.1 of Entelurus aequoreus. NCBI lineage: Eukaryota > Metazoa > Chordata > Actinopteri > Syngnathiformes > Syngnathidae > Entelurus > Entelurus aequoreus. The sequence continues at coordinate 250,533 of NW_026907967.1, read as the reverse complement.
ACATTTTAGCAAAAAATGTTTTTCGTAAAAAATGCATTTTCTTACATTTTCTTATATTTACGGGTTTAGTCGGGACTCCTGATGACGTTTTGAGACATGTCCTACAACTACAGCACCAGAATTGTGCTGCTGAAGCAAGTCTGTTTTTTTAAAAAATTTTTGTAAAAAAAAAAGTTTTCCCAAAAAAAGCATTTTATGCCATTTTTAGGTTTTGTAGGGAATCCTGATGACGTTTTGAGACATCTCCTACAACTACAGCACCAGAATTGTACTGCTGAAGCAAGTCCGTTTTTTGGCATTTTTACGACAGGATCCCCCTTACGACATTTTAGCAAAAAATGTTTTTCTTAAAAAATGCATTTTCTTATATTTTCTTACATTTACGGGTTTAGTCGGGACTCCTGATGACGTTTGGAGACATATCCTACAACTACAGCACCAGAATTGTGCTGCTGAAGCAAGTCCGTTTTTTGGAATTTTTTTTTGTAAAAAAAAAGTTTTCCCATAAAAAGCATTTTATGCCATTTTTAGGTTTTGTAGGGACTCCTGATGACGTTTTGAGACATCTCCTACAACTACAGCACCAGAATTGTGCTGCTGAAGCAAGTCGGTTTTTTGGCATTTTTTTTTGTAAAAAAAAAGTTTTCCCAAAAAAAGCATTTCATGCCATTTTTAGGTTTCGCAGAGACTCCTAATGACGTTTTGAGACATCTCCTACAACTACAGCACCAGAATTGTACTGCTGAAGCAAGTCGGTTTTTTGGCATTTTTACGACAGGGTCCCCCCTTACGACATTTTAGCAAAAAATGTTTTTCTTAAAAAATGCATTTTCTTACATTTTCTTACATTTACGGGTTTAGTCGGGACTCCTGATGACGTTTTGAGACATCTCCTACAACTACAGCACCAGAATTGTGCTGCTGAAGCAAGTCTGTTTTTTGAATTTTTTTTTGTAAGAAAAAAGTTTTCCCAAAAAAAGCATTTCATGCCATTTTTAGGTTTTGTAGGGACTCCTGATGACGTTTTGAGACATCTCCTACAACTACAGCACCAGAATTGTACTGCTGAAGCAAGTCAGTTTTTTGGCATTTTTACGACAGGGTCCCCCCTTACGACATTTTAGCAAAAAATGTTTTTCTTAAAAAATGCATTTTCTTACATTTACGGGTTTAGTCGGGACTCCTGATGACGTTTTGAGACATCTCCTACAACTACAGCACCAGAATTGTGCTGCTGAAGCAAGTCTGTTTTTTGAATTTTTTTTTGTAAAAAAAAAGTTTTCCCAAAAAAAGCATTTTATGCCATTTTTAGGTTTTGTAGGGACTCCTGATGACGTTTTGAGACATCTTCTACAACTACAGCACCAGGATTGTGCTGCTGAAGCAAGTCAGTTTTTTGGAATTTTTACGACATTTTAGCAAAAAATGTTTTTCGTAAAAAATGCATTTTCTTACATTTTCTTACATTTACGGGTTTAGTCGGGACTCCTGATGACGTTTTGAGACATCTCCTACAACTACAGCACCAGAATTGTGCTGCTGAAGCAAGTATGTTTTTTGAATTTTTTTTTGTAAAAAAAAAAGTTTTCCCAAAAAAAGCATTTTATGCCATTTTTAGGTTTTGTAGGGACTCCTGATGACGTTTTGAGACATCTCCTACAACTACAGCACCAGAATTGTACTGCTGAAGCAAGTCGTTTTTTTGGCATTTTTACGACAGGGTCCCCCCTTACGACATTTTAGCAAAAAATGTTTTTCTTAAAAAATGCATTTTCTTACATTTACGGGTTTAGTCGGGACTCCTGATGACGTTTTGAGACATCTCCTACAACTACAGCACCAGAATTGTGCTGCTGAAGCAAGTCTGTTTTTTGAATTTTTTTTTGTAAAAAAAAAGTTTTCCCAAAAAAAGCATTTTATGCCATTTTTAGGTTTTGTAGGGACTCCTGATGACGTTTTGAGACATCTCCTACAACTACAGCACCAGAATTGTGCTGCTGAAGCAAGTCTGTTTTTTGAAATTTTTTTTGTAAAAAAAAAAGTTTTCCCAAAAAAAGCATTTTATGCCATTTTTAGGTTTCGTAGGGACTCCTGATGACGTTTTGAGACATCTCCTACAACTACAGCACCAGAATTGTACTGCTGAAGCAAGTCGTTTTTTTGGCATTTTTACGACAGGGTCCCCCCTTACGACATTTTAGCAAAAAATGTTTTTCTTAAAAAATGCATTTTCTTACATTTTCTTACATTTACGGGTTTAGTCGGGACTCCTGATGACGTTTTGAGACATCTCCTACAACTACAGCACCAGAATTGTGCTGCTGAAGCAAATCTGTTTTTTGAATTTTTTTTTGTAAAAAAAAGTTTTCCCAAAAAAAGCATTTTATGCCATTTTTAGGTTTTGTAGGGACTCCTGATGACGTTTTGAGACATCTCCTACAACTACAGCACCAGGATTGTGCTGCTGAAGCAAGTCAGTTTTTTGGAATTTTTACGACATTTTAGCAAAAAATGTTTTTCGTAAAAAATGCATTTTCTTACATTTTCTTACATTTACGGGTTTAGTCGGGACTCCTGATGACGTTTTGAGACATCTCCTACAACTACAGCACCAGAATTGTGCTGCTGAAGCAAGTCTGTTTTTTGAAATTTTTTTTGTAAAAAAAAAAGTTTTCCCAAAAAAAGCATTTTATGCCATTTTTAGGTTTTGTAGGGACTCCTGATGACGTTTTGAGACATCTCCTACAACTACAGCACCAGAATTGTACTGCTGAAGCAAGTCGTTTTTTTGGCATTTTTACGACAGGGTCCCCCCTTACGACATTTTAGCAAAAAATGTTTTTCTTAAAAAATGCATTTTCTTACATTTTCTTACATTTACGGGTTTAGTCGGGACTCCTGATGACGTTTTGAGACATCTCCTACAACTACAGCACCAGAATTGTGCTGCTGAAGCAAGTCTGTTTTTTGAATTTTTTTTTGTAAAAAAAAAGTTTTCCCAAAAAAAGCCTTTTATGCCATTTTTAGGTTTTGTAGGGACTCCTGATTACGTTTTGAGACATCTCCTACAACTACAGCACCAGAATTGTGCTGCTGAAGCAAGTCAGTTTTTTGGAATTTTTACGACATTTTAGCAAAAAATGTTTTTCGTAAAAAATGCATTTTCTTACATTTTCTTATATTTACGGGTTTAGTCGGGACTCCTGATGACGTTTTGAGACATCTCCTACAACTACAGCACCAAAATTGTGCTGCTGAAGCAAGTCTGTTTTTTGAATTTTTTTTTGTAAAAAAAAAGTTTTCCCAAAAAAAGCATTTTATGCCATTTTTAGGTTTTGTAGGGACTCCTGATGACGTTTTGAGACATCTCCTACAACTACAGCACCAGGATTGTGCTGCTGAAGCAAGTCAGTTTTTTGGAATTTTTACGACATTTTAGCAAAAAATGTTTTTCGTAAAAAATGCATTTTCTTACATTTTCTTACATTTACGGGTTTAGTCGGGACTCCTGATGACGTTTTGAGACATCTCCTACAACTACAGCACCAGAATTGTACTGCTGAAGCAAGTCCGTTTTTTGGAATTTTTTTTTGTAAAAAAAAAGTTTTCCCAAAAAAAGCATTTTATGCCATTTTTAGGTTTTGTAGGGACTCCTGATGACGTTTTGAGACATCTCCTACAACTACAGCACCAGAATTGTACTGCTGAAGCAAGTCGGTTTTTTGGCATTTTTACGACAGGGTCCCCCCTTACGACATTTTAGCAAAAAATGTTTTTCTTAAAAAATGCATTTTCTTACATTTTCTTACATTTACGGGTTTAGTCGGGACTCCTGATGACGTTTTGAGACATCTCCTACAACTACAGCACCAGAATTATACTGCTGAAGCAAGTCGGTTTTTTGGCATTTTTACGACAGGGTCCCCCCTTACGACATTTTAGCAAAAAATGTTTTTCTTAAAAAATGCATTTTCTTACATTTTCTTACATTTACGGGTTTAGTCGGGACTCCTGATGACGTTTTGAGACATCTCCTACAACTACAGCACCAGAATTGTGCTGCTGAAGCAAGTCTGTTTTTTGAATTTTTTTTTGTAAAAAAAAAAGTTTTCCCAAAAAAAGCATTTTATGCCATTTTTAGGTTTTGTAGGGACTCCTGATGACGTTTTGAGACATCTCCTACAACTACAGCACCAGAATTGTACTGCTGAAGCAAGTCGTTTTTTTGGCATTTTTACGACAGGGTCCCCCCTTACGACATTTTAGCAAAAAATGTTTTTCTTAAAAAATGCATTTTCTTACATTTACGGGTTTAGTCGGGACTCCTGATGACGTTTTGAGACATCTCCTACAACTACAGCACCAGAATTGTGCTGCTGAAGCAAGTCTGTTTTTTGAATTTTTTTTTGTAAAAAAAAAGTTTTCCCAAAAAAAGCATTTTATGCCATTTTTAGGTTTTGTAGGGACTCCTGATGACGTTTTGAGACATCTTCTACAACTACAGCACCAGGATTGTGCTGCTGAAGCAAGTCAGTTTTTTGGAATTTTTACGACATTTTAGCAAAAAATGTTTTTCGTAAAAAATGCATTTTCTTACATTTTCTTACATTTACGGGTTTAGTCGGGACTCCTGATGACGTTTTGAGACATCTCCTACAACTACAGCACCAGAATTGTACTGCTGAAGCAAGTCGTTTTTTTGGCATTTTTACGACAGGGTCCCCCCTTACGACATTTTAGCAAAAAATGTTTTTCTTAAAAAATGCATTTTCTTACATTTTCTTACATTTACGGGTTTAGTCGGGACTCCTGATGACGTTTTGAGACATCTCCTACAACTACAGCACCAGAATTGTGCTGCTGAAGCAAGTCTGTTTTTTGATTTTTTTTTTGTAAAAAAAAAGTTTTCCCAAAAAAAGCATTTTATGCCATTTTTAGGTTTTGTAGGGACTCCTGATTACGTTTTGAGACATCTCCTACAACTACAGCACCAGAATTGTACTGCTGAAGCAAGTCAGTTTTTTGGCATTTTTACGACAGGGTCCCCCCTTACGACATTTTAGCAAAAAATGTTTTTCTTAAAAAATGCATTTTCTTACATTTTCTTACATTTACGGGTTTAGTCGTGACTCCTGATGACGTTTTGAGACATCTCCTACAACTACAGCACCAGAATTGTGCTGCTGAAGCAAGTCTGTTTTTTGAATTTTTTTTTGTAAAAAAAAAGTATTCCCAAAAAAAGCATTTTATGCCATTTTTAGGTTTTGTAGGGACTCCTGATGACGTTTTAAGACATCTCCTACAACACATATGTCAGAGTCAAGGCCCGCGGGCCATATCCGGCCCGCGAGAAGGTTTTTTACGGCCCTTGGGATGATCTTGATTTATTATTAGAACCGGCCCGCAGACCGCAGATCTTTTTTTTTTTTTTTTTTTTTTTTTTTAGACCGCAGATCTTTTACACGCACCAAGCGGATGCCGGTCCAAGGTTCCGAAAGGGGGCGAGCGGCCCGCCGGGACGCGCCTGCCGGCCGAAGGCCTGCAGCCCGGCCGTCAGTCGCGGAGCCCGCCGTGCCACGCGCGCCAAGGGGGCGGGCCGAAACCCGGCCCCGAGGCCCTGAGACTTCTGCTTTGTTTCCCCAAACCGCGCGTCACCGCCGGGCCCGCACCACCGTCGGGCTGCAGCCCGAGCGTCGGTGGCGGAACCCGTCATGTGCCGCGCGCGCCAAGCGGAGCGGGGGGGTCAAGCGGGCCGAAACCCGCAGGCCACCCCCTCACCACGAGGCCCTGAGACTTCTGCGTTTGACCCCTACGCGCGGCCCGTTGGGACGCGCCCGCCGTCAAGCCACGAGGGCCAGCCGTCGGGTCGCGGAGCCCGCCGTGCCACGCGCGCCAAGGGGCGGGCCGAAACCAGCGGGGGGTTTCGGGCACCCAACTCGCCTCCCTCCCACGGAGGGAGGAGGGGGGTTTAATGTGAACATTACTGTGCAATCACATATTTAGAGTTTTTACTCAATTCAAGTTTAAAAGTTAAAGTTTAATATTTGTTTTCACTGCATGTTACTTCTCCTTAAACAAAGTGTTGTTTTTGATTTATAGATTTTTGCACTTTATTTTATTGTATTTCAATTTAATTATATTTTAAAAATATTTCAGTTGAGTGGATGATAGAAAATTGCTATTATTGTTTTTTTCTTTGAAGTAAATTTAGCCCACTTTTGCTAAAATAGAAAATATAGGCTACTGATGGTGCCTTGAATACCGGTTTCTTTCATTTAATGTTCATGTTATGGGGATTTTTATATAAAGGAAATTTGTCTTTTGTGTCTGTTGAAAATTAAAGATTACTGACAGAGCCATAAGAAAATATTGCTTTATTTATCTGATCATATTGGAATATATTTGTTAGGTTTTCAGTAGGTTCAATTAGGTTCACTAGACTATATGCGTCATTTAAAAAATTTTCAATGAACATTCGAACAGTCCGGCCCTCGGCTTGTAGCTAAATTTTTTATTTGGCCCTCCGTCCATTTGACTTTGACACCCCTGTCCTACAACTACAGCACCAGAATTGTGCTGCTGAAGCAAGTCAGTTTTTTGGAATTTTTACGACAGGGTCCCCCCTTACGACATTTTAGCAAAAAATGTTTTTCTTAAAAAATGCATTTTCTTACATTTTCTTACATTTACGGGTTTAGTCGGGACTCCTGATGACGTTTTGAGACATCTCCTACAACTACAGCACCAGAATTGTGCTGCTGAAGCAAGTCTGTTTTTTGAAATTTTTTTTGTAAAAAAAAAAGTTTTCCCAAAAAAAGCATTTTATGCCATTTTTAGGTTTCGTAGGGACTCCTGATGACGTTTTGAGACATCTCCTACAACTACAGCACCAGAATTGTACTGCTGAAGCAAGTCGTTTTTTTGGCATTTTTACGACAGGGTCCCCCCTTACGACATTTTAGCAAAAAATGTTTTTCTTAAAAAATGCATTTTCTTACATTTTCTTACATTTACGGGTTTAGTCGGGACTCCTGATGACGTTTTGAGACATCTCCTACAACTACAGCACCAGAATTGTGCTGCTGAAGCAAATCTGTTTTTTGAATTTTTTTTTGTAAAAAAAAAGTTTTCCCAAAAAAAGCATTTTATGCCATTTTTAGGTTTTGTAGGGACTCCTGATGACGTTTTGAGACATCTCCTACAACTACAGCACCAGGATTGTGCTGCTGAAGCAAGTCAGTTTTTTGGAATTTTTACGACATTTTAGCAAAAAATGTTTTTCGTAAAAAATGCATTTTCTTACATTTTCTTACATTTACGGGTTTAGTCGGGACTCCTGATGACGTTTTGAGACATCTCCTACAACTACAGCACCAGAATTGTGCTGCTGAAGCAAGTCTGTTTTTTGAAATTTTTTTTGTAAAAAAAAAAGTTTTCCCAAAAAAAGCATTTTATGCCATTTTTAGGTTTTGTAGGGACTCCTGATGACGTTTTGAGACATCTCCTACAACTACAGCACCAGAATTGTACTGCTGAAGCAAGTCGTTTTTTTGGCATTTTTACGACAGGGTCCCCCCTTACGACATTTTAGCAAAAAATGTTTTTCTTAAAAAATGCATTTTCTTACATTTTCTTACATTTACGGGTTTAGTCGGGACTCCTGATGACGTTTTGAGACATCTCCTACAACTACAGCACCAGAATTGTGCTGCTGAAGCAAGTCTGTTTTTTGAATTTTTTTTTGTAAAAAAAAAGTTTTCCCAAAAAAAGCCTTTTATGCCATTTTTAGGTTTTGTAGGGACTCCTGATTACGTTTTGAGACATCTCCTACAACTACAGCACCAGAATTGTGCTGCTGAAGCAAGTCAGTTTTTTGGAATTTTTACGACATTTTAGCAAAAAATGTTTTTCGTAAAAAATGCATTTTCTTACATTTTCTTATATTTACGGGTTTAGTCGGGACTCCTGATGACGTTTTGAGACATCTCCTACAACTACAGCACCAAAATTGTGCTGCTGAAGCAAGTCTGTTTTTTGAATTTTTTTTTGTAAAAAAAAAGTTTTCCCAAAAAAAGCATTTTATGCCATTTTTAGGTTTTGTAGGGACTCCTGATGACGTTTTGAGACATCTCCTACAACTACAGCACCAGGATTGTGCTGCTGAAGCAAGTCAGTTTTTTGGAATTTTTACGACATTTTAGCAAAAAATGTTTTTCGTAAAAAATGCATTTTCTTACATTTTCTTACATTTACGGGTTTAGTCGGGACTCCTGATGACGTTTTGAGACATCTCCTACAACTACAGCACCAGAATTGTACTGCTGAAGCAAGTCCGTTTTTTGGCATTTTTACGACAGGGTCCCCCCTTACGACATTTTAGCAAAAAATGTTTTTCTTAAAAAATGCATTTTCTTACATTTTCTTACATTTACGGGTTTAGTCGGGACTCCTGATGACGCTTTGAGACATCTCCTACAACTACAGCACCAGAATTGTGCTGCTGAAGCAAGTCCGTTTTTTGGAATTTTTTTTTGTAAAAAAAAAGTTTTCCCAAAAAAAGCATTTTATGCCATTTTTAGGTTTTGTAGGGACTCCTGATGACGTTTTGAGACATCTCCTACAACTACAGCACCAGAATTGTACTGCTGAAGCAAGTCGGTTTTTTGGCATTTTTACGACAGGGTCCCCCCTTACGACATTTTAGCAAAAAATGTTTTTCTTAAAAAATGCATTTTCTTACATTTTCTTACATTTACGGGTTTAGTCGGGACTCCTGATGACGTTTTGAGACATCTCCTACAACTACAGCACCAGAATTATACTGCTGAAGCAAGTCGGTTTTTTGGCATTTTTACGACAGGGTCCCCCCTTACGACATTTTAGCAAAAAATGTTTTTCTTAAAAAATGCATTTTCTTACATTTTCTTACATTTACGGGTTTAGTCGGGACTCCTGATGACGTTTTGAGACATCTCCTACAACTACAGCACCAGAATTGTGCTGCTGAAGCAAGTCTGTTTTTTGAATTTTTTTTTGTAAAAAAAAAAGTTTTCCCAAAAAAAGCATTTTATGCCATTTTTAGGTTTTGTAGGGACTCCTGATGACGTTTTGAGACATCTCCTACAACTACAGCACCAGAATTGTACTGCTGAAGCAAGTCGTTTTTTTGGCATTTTTACGACAGGGTCCCCCCTTACGACATTTTAGCAAAAAATGTTTTTCTTAAAAAATGCATTTTCTTACATTTTCTTACATTTACGGGTTTAGTCGGGACTCCTGATGACGTTTTGAGACATCTCCTACAACTACAGCACCAGAATTGTGCTGCTGAAGCAAATCTGTTTTTTGAATTTTTTTTTGTAAAAAAAAAGTTTTCCCAAAAAAAGCATTTTATGCCATTTTTAGGTTTTGTAGGGACTCCTGATGAGGTTTTGAGACATCTCCTACAACTACAGCACCAGGATTGTGCTGCTGAAGCAAGTCAGTTTTTTGGAATTTTTACGACATTTTAGCAAAAAATGTTTTTCGTAAAAAATGCATTTTCTTACATTTTCTTACATTTACGGGTTTAGTCGGGACTCCTGATGACGTTTTGAGACATCTCCTACAACTACAGCACCAGAATTGTACTGCTGAAGCAAGTCAGTTTTTTGGCATTTTTACGACAGGGTCCCCCCTTACGACATTTTAGCAAAAAATGTTTTTCTTAAAAAATGCATTTTCTTACATTTTCTTACATTTACGGGTTTAGTCGGGACTCCTGATGACGTTTTGAGACATCTCCTACAACTACAGCACCAGAATTGTTCTGCTGAAGCAAGTCTGTTTTTTGAATTTTTTTTTGTAAAAAAAAAAGTTTTCCCAAAAAAAGCATTTTATGCCATTTTTAGGGACTCCTGATGACGTTTTGAGGCATCTCCTACAACTACAGCACCAGAATTGTGCTGCTGAAGCAAGTCAGTTTTTTGGAATTTTTACGACAGGGTCCCCCCTTACGACATTTTAGCAAAAAATGTTTTTCTTAAAAAATGCATTTTCTTACATTTTCTTACATTTACGGGTTTAGTCGGGACTCCTGATGACGTTTTGAGACATCTCCTACAACTACAGCACCAGAATTGTGCTGCTGAAGCAAGTCTGTTTTTTGAATTTTTTTTTGTAAAAAAAAAGTTTTCCCAAAAAAAGCATTTTATGCCATTTTTAGGTTTTGTAGGGACTCCTGATGACGTTTTGAGACATCTCCTACAACTACAGCACCAGAATTGTGCTGCTGAAGCAAGTCAGTTTTTTGGAATTTTTACGACAGGGTCCCCCCCCTTACGACATTTTAGCAAAAAATGTTTTTCGTAAAAAATGCATTTTCTTACATTTTCTTATATTTACGGGTTTAGTCGGGACTCCTGATGACGTTTTGAGACATGTCCTACAACTACAGCACCAGAATTGTGCTGCTGAAGCAAGTCTGTTTTTTTAAAAAATTTTTGTAAAAAAAAAAGTTTTCCCAAAAAAAGCATTTTATGCCATTTTTAGGTTTTGTAGGGAATCCTGATGACGTTTTGAGACATCTCCTACAACTACAGCACCAGAATTGTACTGCTGAAGCAAGTCCGTTTTTTGGCATTTTTACGACAGGATCCCCCCTTACGACATTTTAGCAAAAAATGTTTTTCTTAAAAAATGCATTTTCTTATATTTTCTTACATTTACGGGTTTAGTCGGGACTCCTGATGACGTTTGGAGACATATCCTACAACTACAGCACCAGAATTGTGCTGCTGAAGCAAGTCCGTTTTTTGGAATTTTTTTTTGTAAAAAAAAAGTTTTCCCATAAAAAGCATTTTATGCCATTTTTAGGTTTTGTAGGGACTCCTGATGACGTTTTGAGACATCTCCTACAACTACAGCACCAGAATTGTGCTGCTGAAGCAAGTCGGTTTTTTGGCATTTTTTTTTGTAAAAAAAAAGTTTTCCCAAAAAAAGAATTTCATGCCATTTTTAGGTTTCGCAGAGACTCCTAATGACGTTTTGAGACATCTCCTACAACTACAGCACCAGAATTGTACTGCTGAAGCAAGTCGGTTCCCTTACGACATTTTAGCAAAAAATGTTTTTCTTAAAAAATGCATTTTCTTACATTTTCTTACATTTACGGGTTTAGTCGGGACTCCTGATGACGTTTTGAGACATCTCCTACAACTACAGCACCAGAATTGTGCTGCTGAAGCAAGTCTGTTTTTTGAATTTTTTTTTGTAAGAAAAAAGTTTTCCCAAAAAAAGCATTTCATGCCATTTTTAGGTTTTGTAGGGACTCCTGATGACGTTTTGAGACATCTCCTACAACTACAGCACCAGAATTGTACTGCTGAAGCAAGTCAGTTTTTTGGCATTTTTACGACAGGGTCCCCCCTTACGACATTTTAGCAAAAAATGTTTTTCTTAAAAAATGCATTTTCTTACATTTACGGGTTTAGTCGGGACTCCTGATGACGTTTTGAGACATCTCCTACAACTACAGCACCAGAATTGTGCTGCTGAAGCAAGTCTGTTTTTTGAATTTTTTTTTGTAAAAAAAAAGTTTTCCCAAAAAAAGCATTTTATGCCATTTTTAGGTTTTGTAGGGACTCCTGATGACGTTTTGAGACATCTTCTACAACTACAGCACCAGGATTGTGCTGCTGAAGCAAGTCAGTTTTTTGGAATTTTTACGACATTTTAGCAAAAAATGTTTTTCGTAAAAAATGCATTTTCTTACATTTTCTTACATTTACGGGTTTAGTCGGGACTCCTGATGACGTTTTGAGACATCTCCTACAACTACAGCACCAGAATTGTGCTGCTGAAGCAAGTATGTTTTTTGAATTTTTTTTTGTAAAAAAAAAAGTTTTCCCAAAAAAAGCATTTTATGCCATTTTTAGGTTTTGTAGGGACTCCTGATGACGTTTTGAGACATCTCCTACAACTACAGCACCAGAATTGTACTGCTGAAGCAAGTCGTTTTTTTGGCATTTTTACGACAGGGTCCCCCCTTACGACATTTTAGCAAAAAATGTTTTTCTTAAAAAATGCATTTTCTTACATTTTCTTACATTTACGGGTTTAGTCGGGACTCCTGATGACGTTTTGAGACATCTCCTACAACTACAGCACCAGAATTGTGCTGCTGAAGCAAGTCTGTTTTTTGAATTTTTTTTTGTAAAAAAAAAGTTTTCCCAAAAAAAGCATTTTATGCCATTTTTAGGTTTTGTAGGGACTCCTGATTACGTTTTGAGACATCTCCTACAACTACAGCACCAGAATTGTACTGCTGAAGCAAGTCAGTTTTTTGGCATTTTTACGACAGGGTCCCCCCTTACGACATTTTAGCAAAAAATGTTTTTCTTAAAAAATGCATTTTCTTACATTTTCTTACATTTACGGGTTTAGTCGTGACTCCTGATGACGTTTTGAGACATCTCCTACAACTACAGCACCAGAATTGTGCTGCTGAAGCAAGTCTGTTTTTTGAATTTTTTTTTGTAAAAAAAAAGTATTCCCAAAAAAAGCATTTTATGCCATTTTTAGGTTTTGTAGGGACTCCTGATGACGTTTTAAGACATCTCCTACAACTACAGCACCAGAATTGTGCTGCTGAAGCAAGTCAGTTTTTTGGAATTTTTACGACAGGGTCCCCCCTTACGACATTTTAGCAAAAAATGTTTTTCTTAAAAAATGCATTTTCTTACATTTTCTTACATTTACGGGTTTAGTCGGGACTCCTGATGACGTTTTGAGACATCTCCTACAACTACAGCACCAGAATTGTGCTGCTGAAGCAAGTCTGTTTTTTGAAAATTTTTTTGTAAAAAAAAAAGTTTTCCCAAAAAAAGCATTTTATGCCATTTTTAGGTTTCGTAGGGACTCCTGATGACGTTTTGAGACATCTCCTACAACTACAGCACCAGAATTGTACTGCTGAAGCAAGTCGTTTTTTTTGGCATTTTTACGACAGGGTCCCCCCTTACGACATTTTAGCAAAAAATGTTTTTCTTAAAAAATGCATTTTCTTACATTTTCTTACATTTACGGGTTTAGTCGGGACTCCTGATGACGTTTTGAGACATCTCCTACAACTACAGCACCAGAATTGTGCTGCTGAAGCAAATCTGTTTTTTGAATTTTTTTTTGTAAAAAAAAAGTTTTCCCAAAAAAAGCATTTTATGCCATTTTTAGGTTTTGTAGGGACTCCTGATGACGTTTTGAGACATCTCCTACAACTACAGCACCAGGATTGTGCTGCTGAAGCAAGTCAGTTTTTTGGAATTTTTACGACATTTTAGCAAAAAATGTTTTTCGTAAAAAATGCATTTTCTTACATTTTCTTACATTTACGGGTTTAGTCGGGACTCCTGATGACGTTTTGAGACATCTCCTACAACTACAGCACCAGAATTGTGCTGCTGAAGCAAGTCTGTTTTTTGAAATTTTTTTTGTAAAAAAAAAAGTTTTCCCAAAAAAAGCATTTTATGCCATTTTTAGGTTTTGTAGGGACTCCTGATGACGTTTTGAGACATCTCCTACAACTACAGCACCAGAATTGTACTGCTGAAGCAAGTCGTTTTTTTGGCATTTTTACGACAGGGTCCCCCCTTACGACATTTTAGCAAAAAATGTTTTTCTTAAAAAATGCATTTTCTTACATTTTCTTACATTTACGGGTTTAGTCGGGACTCCTGATGACGTTTTGAGACATCTCCTACAACTACAGCACCAGAATTGTGCTGCTGAAGCAAGTCTGTTTTTTGAATTTTTTTTTGTAAAAAAAAAGTTTTCCCAAAAAAAGCCTTTTATGCCATTTTTAGGTTTTGTAGGGACTCCTGATTACGTTTTGAGACATCTCCTACAACTACAGCACCAGAATTGTGCTGCTGAAGCAAGTCAGTTTTTTGGAATTTTTACGACATTTTAGCAAAAAATGTTTTTCGTAAAAAATGCATTTTCTTACATTTTCTTATATTTACGGGTTTAGTCGGGACTCCTGATGACGTTTTGAGACATCTCCTACAACTACAGCACCAAAATTGTGCTGCTGAAGCAAGTCTGTTTTTTGAATTTTTTTTTGTAAAAAAAAAGTTTTCCCAAAAAAAGCATTTTATGCCATTTTTAGGTTTTGTAGGGACTCCTGATGACGTTTTGAGACATCTCCTACAACTACAGCACCAGAATTGTACTGCTGAAGCAAGTCCGTTTTTTGGCATTTTTACGACAGGGTCCCCCCTTACGACATTTTAGCAAAAAAAAATTTTCTTAAAAAATGCATTTTCTTACATTTTCTTACATTTACGGGTTTAGTCGGGACTCCTGATGACGTTTTGAGACATCTCCTACAACTACAGCACCAGAATTGTGCTGCTGAAGCAAGTCTGTTTTTTGAATTTTTTTTTGTAAAAAAAAAGTTTTCCCAAAAAAAGCATTTTATGCCATTTTTAGGTTTTGTAGGGACTCCTGATGACGTTTTGAGACATCTCCTACAACTACAGCACCAGAATTGTACTGCTGAAGCAAGTCGGTTTTTTGGCATTTTTACGACAGGGTCCCCCCTTACGACATTTTAGCAAAAAATGTTTTTCTTAAAAAATGCATTTTCTTACATTTTCTTACATTTACGGGTTTAGTCGGGTCTCCTGATGACGTTTGGAGACATCTCCTACAACTACAGCACCAGAATTGTGCTGCTGAAGCAAGTCCGTTTTTTGGAATTTTTTTTGGTAAAAAATAAGTTTTCCCAAAAAAAGCATTTTATGCCATTTTTAGGTTTTGTAGGGACTCCTAATGACGTTTTGAGACATCTCCTACAACTACAGCACCAGAATTGTACTGCTGAAGCAAGTCGTTTTTTTGGCATTTTTACGACAGGGTCCCCCCTTACGACATTTTAGCAAAAATTGTTTTTCGTAAAAAATGCATTTTCTTAAATTTTCTTACATTTACGGGTTTAGTCGGGACTCCTGATGACGTTTTGAGACATCTCCTACAACTACAGCACCAGAATTGTGCTGCTGAAGCAAGTCTGTTTTTTGAATTTTTTTTTGTAAAAAAAAAGTTTTCCCAAAAAAAGCATTTCATGCCATTTTTAGGTTTTGTAGGGACTCCTGATGACGTTTTGAGACATCTCCTACAACTACAGCACCAGAATTGTACTGCTGAAGCAAGTCAGTTTTTTGGCATTTTTACGACAGGGTCCCCCCTTACGACATTTTAGCAAAAAATGTTTTTCTTAAAAAATGCATTTTCTTACATTTTCTTACATTTACGGGTTTAGTCGGGACTCCTGATGACGTTTTGAGACATCTCCTACAACTACAGCACCAGAATTGTGCTGCTGAAGCAAATCTGTTTTTTGAATTTTTTTTTGTAAAAAAAAAGTTTTCCCAAAAAAAGCATTTTATGCCATTTTTAGGTTTTGTAGTGACTCCTGATGACGTTTTGAGACATCTCCTACAACTACAGCACCAGGATTGTGCTGCTGAAGCAAGTCAGTTTTTTGGAATTTTTACGACATTTTAGCAAAAAATGTTTTTCGTAAAAAATGCATTTTCTTACATTTTCTTACATTTACGGGTTTAGTCGGGACTCCTGATGACGTTTTGAGACATCTCCTACAACTACAGCACCAGAATTGTGCTGCTGAAGCAAGTCTGTTTTTTGAAATTTTTTATGTAAAAAAAAAAGTTTTCCCAAAAAAAGCATTTTATGCCATTTTTAGGTTTTGTAGGGACTCCTGATGACGTTTTGAGACATCTCCTACAACTACAGCACCAGAATTGTACTGCTGAAGCAAGTCCGTTTTTTGGCATTTTTACGACATTACGACATTTTAGCAAAAAATGTTTTTCTTAAAAAATGCATTTTCTTACATTTTCTTACATTCACGGGTTTAGTCGGGACTCCTGATGACGTTTTGAGACATCTCCTACAACAACAGCACCAGAATTGTGCTGCTGAAGCAAGTCTGTTTTTTGAATTTTTTTTTGTAAAAAAAAAGTTTTCCCAAAAAAAGCATTTTATGCCATTTTTAGGTTTTGTAGGGACTCCTGATGACGTTTTAAGACATCTCCTACAACTACAGCACCAGAATTGTGCTGCTGAAGCAAGTCAGTTTTTTGGAATTTTTACGACAGGGTCCCCCCTTACGACATTATAGCAAAACATTTTTTTCTTAAAAAATGCATTTTCTTACATTTTCTTACATTTACGGGTTTAGTCGGGACTCCTGATGACGTTTTGAGACATCTCCTACAACTACAGCACCAAAATTGCACTGCTGAAGCAAGTCCGTTTTTTGGAATTTTTTTTTGTAAAAAAAAAGTTTTCCCAAAAAAGCATTTTATGCCATTTTTAGGTTTTGTAGGGACTCCTGATGACGTTTTGAGACATCTCCTACAACTACAGCACCAGAATTGTACTGCTGAAGCAAGTCGGTTTTTTGGCATTTTTACGACAGGGTCCCCCCTTACGACATTTTAGCAAAAAAAATTTTTCTTAAAAAATGCATTTTCTTACATTTTCTTACATTTACGGGTTTAGTCGGGACTCCTGATGACGTTTTGAGACATCTCCTACAACTACAGCACCAGAATTGTGCTGCTGAAGCAAGTCTGTTTTTTGAATTTTTTTTTGTAAAAAAAAAGTTTTCCCAAAAAAAGCATTTTATGCCAATTTTAGGTTTTGTAGGGACTCCTGATGACGTTTTGAGACATCTCCTTCAACTACAGCACCAGAATTGTACTGCTGAAGCAAGTCGGTTTTTTGGCATTTTTACGACAGGGTCCCCCCTTACGACATTTTAGCAAAAAATGTTTTTCTTAAAAAATGCATTTTCTTACATTTTCTTACATTTACGGGTTTAGTCGGGTCTCCTGATGACGTTTGGAGACATCTCCTACAACTACAGCACCAGAATTGTGCTGCTGAAGCAAGTCCGTTTTTTGGAATTTTTTTTGGTAAAAAATAAGTTTTCCCAAAAAAAGCATTTTATGCCATTTTTAGGTTTTGTAGGGACTCCTAATGACGTTTTGAGACATCTCCTACAACTACAGCACCAGAATTGTACTGCTGAAGCAAGTCGTTTTTTTGGCATTTTTACGACAGGGTCCCCCCTTACGACATTTTAGCAAAAAAATTTTTTCGTAAAAAATGCATTTTCTTACATTTTCTTACATTTACGGGTTTAGTCGGGACTCCTGATGACGTTTTGAGACATCTCCTACAACTACAGCACCAGAATTGTGCTGCTGAAGCAAGTCTGTTTTTTGAATTTTTTTTTGTAAAAAAAAAGTTTTCCCAAAAAAAGCATTTCATGCCATTTTTAGGTTTTGTAGGGACTCCTGATGACGTTTTGAGACATCTCCTACAACTACAGCACCAGAATTGTACTGCTGAAGCAAGTCAGTTTTTTGGCATTTTTACGACGGGGTCCCCCCTTACGACATTTTAGCAAAAAATGTTTTTCTTAAAAAATGCATTTTCTTACATTTTCTTACATTTACGGGTTTAGTCGGGACTCCTGATGACGTTTTGAGACATCTCCTACAACTACAGCACCAGAATTGTGCTGCTGAAGCAAATCTGTTTTTTGAATTTTTTTTTGTAAAAAAAAAGTTTTCCCAAAAAAAGCATTTTATGCCATTTTTAGGTTTTGTAGGGACTCCTGATGACGTTTTGAGACATCTCCTACAACTACAGCACCAGGATTGTGCTGCTGAAGCAAGTCAGTTTTTTGGAATTTTTACGACATTTTAGCAAAAAATGTTTTTCGTAAAAAATGCATTTTCTTACATTTTCTTACATTTACGGGTTTAGTCGGGACTCCTGATGACGTTTTGAGACATCTCCTACAACTACAGCACCAGAATTGTGCTGCTGAAGCAAGTCTGTTTTTTGAAATTTTTTTTGTAAAAAAAAAAGTTTTCCCAAAAAAAGCATTTTATGCCATTTTTAGGTTTTGTAGGGACTCCTGATGACGTTTTGAGACATCTCCTACAACTACAGCACCAGAATTGTACTGCTGAAGCAAGTCGTTTTTTTGGCATTTTTACGACAGGGTCCCCCCTTACGACATTTTAGCAAAAAATGTTTTTCTTAAAAAATGCATTTTCTTACATTTTCTTACATTTACGGGTTTAGTCGGGACTCCTGATGACGTTTTGAGACATCTCCTACAACTACAGCACCAGAATTGTGCTGCTGAAGCAAGTCTGTTTTTTGAATTTTTTTTTGTAAAAAAAAAGTTTTCCCAAAAAAAGCCTTTTATGCCATTTTTATGTTTTGTAGGGACTCCTGATTACGTTTTGAGACATCTCCTACAACTACAGCACCAGAATTGTGCTGCTGAAGCAAGTCAGTTTTTTGGAATTTTTACGACATTTTAGCAAAAAATGTTTTTCGTAAAAAATGCATTTTCTTACATTTTCTTATATTTACGGGTTTAGTCGGGACTCCTGATGACGTTTTGAGACATCTCCTACAACTACAGCACCAGAATTGTGCTGCTGAAGCAAGTCTGTTTTTTGAATTTTTTTTTGTAAAAAAAAAGTTTTCCCAAAAAAAGCATTTTATGCCATTTTTAGGTTTTGTAGGGACTCCTGATGACGTTTTGAGACATCTCCTACAACTACAGCACCAGAATTGTACTGCTGAAGCAAGTCCGTTTTTTGGCATTTTTACGACAGGATCCCCCCTTACGACATTTTAGCAAAAAATGTTTTTCTTAAAAAATGCATTTTCTTACATTTTCTTACATTCACGGGTTTAGTCGGGACTCCTGATGACGTTTTGAGACATCTCCTACAACAACAGCACCAGAATTGTGCTGCTGAAGCAAGTATGTTTTTTGAATTTTTTTTTGTAAAAAAAAAAGTTTTCCCAAAAAAAGCATTTTATGCCATTTTTAGGTTTTGTAGGGACTCCTGATGACGTTTTGAGACATCTCCTACAACTACAGCACCAGAATTGTACTGCTGAAGCAAGTCGTTTTTTTGGCATTTTTACGACAGGGTCCCCCCTTACGACATTTTAGCAAAAAATGTTTTTCTTAAAAAATGCATTTTCTTACATTTTCTTACATTTACGGGTTTAGTCGGGACTCCTGATGACGTTTTGAGACATCTCCTACAACTACAGCACCAGAATTGTGCTGCTGAAGCAAGTCTGTTTTTTGAATTTTTTTTTGTAAAAAAAAAGTTTTCCCAAAAAAAGCATTTTATGCCATTTTTAGGTTTTGTAGGGACTCCTGATGACGTTTTAAGACATCTCCTACAACTACAGCACCAGAATTGTGCTGCTGAAGCAAGTCAGTTTTTTGGAATTTTTACGACAGGGTCCCCCCTTACGACATTTTAGCAAAAAATGTTTTTCTTAAAAAATGCATTTTCTTACATTTTCTTACATTTACGGGTTTAGTCGGGACTCCTGATGACGTTTTGAGACATCTCCTACAACTACAGCACCAGAATTGTGCTGCTGAAGCAAGTCTGTTTTTTGAAATTTTTTTTGTAAAAAAAAAAGTTTTCCCAAAAAAAGCATTTTATGCCATTTTTAGGTTTCGTAGGGACTCCTGATGACGTTTTGAGACATCTCCTACAACTACAGCACCAGAATTGTACTGCTGAAGCAAGTCGTTTTTTTGGCATTTTTACGACAGGGTCCCCCCTTACGACATTTTAGCAAAAAATGTTTTTCTTAAAAAATGCATTTTCTTACATTTTCTTACATTTACGGGTTTAGTCGGGACTCCTGATGACGTTTTGAGACATCTCCTACAACTACAGCACCAGAATTGTGCTGCTGAAGCAAATCTGTTTTTTGAATTTTTTTTTGTAAAAAAAAAGTTTTCCCAAAAAAAGCATTTTATGCCATTTTTAGGTTTTGTAGGGACTCCTGATGACGTTTTGAGACATCTCCTACAACTACAGCACCAGGATTGTGCTGCTGAAGCAAGTCAGTTTTTTGGAATTTTTACGACATTTTAGCAAAAAATGTTTTTCGTAAAAAATGCATTTTCTTACATTTTCTTACATTTACGGGTTTAGTCGGGACTCCTGATGACGTTTTGAGACATCTCCTACAACTACAGCACCAGAATTGTGCTGCTGAAGCAAGTCTGTTTTTTGAAATTTTTTTTGTAAAAAAAAAAGTTTTCCCAAAAAAAGCATTTTATGCCATTTTTAGGTTTTGTAGGGACTCCTGATGACGTTTTGAGACATCTCCTACAACTACAGCACCAGAATTGTACTGCTGAAGCAAGTCGTTTTTTTGGCATTTTTACGACAGGGTCCCCCCTTACGACATTTTAGCAAAAAATGTTTTTCTTAAAAAATGCATTTTCTTACATTTTCTTACATTTACGGGTTTAGTCGGGACTCCTGATGACGTTTTGAGACATCTCCTACAACTACAGCACCAGAATTGTGCTGCTGAAGCAAGTCTGTTTTTTGAATTTTTTTTTGTAAAAAAAAAGTTTTCCCAAAAAAAGCCTTTTATGCCATTTTTAGGTTTTGTAGGGACTCCTGATGACGTTTTGAGACATCTCCTACAACTACAGCACCAGAATTGTACTGCTGAAGCAAGTCGTTTTTTTGGCATTTTTACGACAGGGTCCCCCCTTACGACATTTTAGCAAAAAATGTTTTTCTTAAAAAATGCATTTTCTTACATTTTCTTACATTTACGGGTTTAGTCGGGACTCCTGATGACGTTTTGAGACATCTCCTACAACTACAGCACCAGAATTGTGCTGCTGAAGCAAATCTGTTTTTTGAATTTTTTTTTGTAAAAAAAAAGTTTTCCCAAAAAAAGCATTTTATGCCATTTTTAGGTTTTGTAGGGACTCCTGATGAGGTTTTGAGACATCTCCTACAACTACAGCACCAGGATTGTGCTGCTGAAGCAAGTCAGTTTTTTGGAATTTTTACGACATTTTAGCAAAAAATGTTTTTCGTAAAAAATGCATTTTCTTACATTTTCTTACATTTACGGGTTTAGTCGGGACTCCTGATGACGTTTTGAGACATCTCCTACAACTACAGCACCAGAATTGTACTGCTGAAGCAAGTCAGTTTTTTGGCATTTTTACGACAGGGTCCCCCCTTACGACATTTTAGCAAAAAATGTTTTTCTTAAAAAATGCATTTTCTTACATTTTCTTACATTTACGGGTTTAGTCGGGACTCCTGATGACGTTTTGAGACATCTCCTACAACTACAGCACCAGAATTGTTCTGCTGAAGCAAGTCTGTTTTTTGAATTTTTTTTTGTAAAAAAAAAAGTTTTCCCAAAAAAAGCATTTTATGCCATTTTTAGGGACTCCTGATGACGTTTTGAGGCATCTCCTACAACTACAGCACCAGAATTGTGCTGCTGAAGCAAGTCAGTTTTTTGGAATTTTTACGACAGGGTCCCCCCTTACGACATTTTAGCAAAAAATGTTTTTCTTAAAAAATGCATTTTCTTACATTTTCTTACATTTACGGGTTTAGTCGGGACTCCTGATGACGTTTTGAGACATCTCCTACAACTACAGCACCAGAATTGTGCTGCTGAAGCAAGTCTGTTTTTTGAATTTTTTTTTGTAAAAAAAAAGTTTTCCCAAAAAAAGCATTTTATGCCATTTTTAGGTTTTGTAGGGACTCCTGATGACGTTTTGAGACATCTCCTACAACTACAGCACCAGAATTGTGCTGCTGAAGCAAGTCAGTTTTTTGGAATTTTTACGACAGGGTCCCCCCCCTTACGACATTTTAGCAAAAAATGTTTTTCGTAAAAAATGCATTTTCTTACATTTTCTTATATTTACGGGTTTAGTCGGGACTCCTGATGACGTTTTGAGACATGTCCTACAACTACAGCACCAGAATTGTGCTGCTGAAGCAAGTCTGTTTTTTTAAAAAATTTTTGTAAAAAAAAAAGTTTTCCCAAAAAAAGCATTTTATGCCATTTTTAGGTTTTGTAGGGAATCCTGATGACGTTTTGAGACATCTCCTACAACTACAGCACCAGAATTGTACTGCTGAAGCAAGTCCGTTTTTTGGCATTTTTACGACAGGATCCCCCCTTACGACATTTTAGCAAAAAATGTTTTTCTTAAAAAATGCATTTTCTTATATTTTCTTACATTTACGGGTTTAGTCGGGACTCCTGATGACGTTTGGAGACATATCCTACAACTACAGCACCAGAATTGTGCTGCTGAAGCAAGTCCGTTTTTTGGAATTTTTTTTTGTAAAAAAAAAGTTTTCCCATAAAAAGCATTTTATGCCATTTTTAGGTTTTGTAGGGACTCCTGATGACGTTTTGAGACATCTCCTACAACTACAGCACCAGAATTGTGCTGCTGAAGCAAGTCGGTTTTTTGGCATTTTTTTTTGTAAAAAAAAAGTTTTCCCAAAAAAAGAATTTCATGCCATTTTTAGGTTTCGCAGAGACTCCTAATGACGTTTTGAGACATCTCCTACAACTACAGCACCAGAATTGTACTGCTGAAGCAAGTCGGTTTTTTGGCATTTTTACGACAGGGTCCCCCCTTACGACATTTTAGCAAAAAATGTTTTTCTTAAAAAATGCATTTTCTTACATTTTCTTACATTTACGGGTTTAGTCGGGACTCCTGATGACGTTTTGAGACATCTCCTACAACTACAGCACCAGAATTGTGCTGCTGAAGCAAGTCTGTTTTTTGAATTTTTTTTTGTAAGAAAAAAGTTTTCCCAAAAAAAGCATTTCATGCCATTTTTAGGTTTTGTAGGGACTCCTGATGACGTTTTGAGACATCTCCTACAACTACAGCACCAGAATTGTACTGCTGAAGCAAGTCAGTTTTTTGGCATTTTTACGACAGGGTCCCCCCTTACGACATTTTAGCAAAAAATGTTTTTCTTAAAAAATGCATTTTCTTACATTTACGGGTTTAGTCGGGACTCCTGATGACGTTTTGAGACATCTCCTACAACTACAGCACCAGAATTGTGCTGCTGAAGCAAGTCTGTTTTTTGAATTTTTTTTTGTAAAAAAAAAGTTTTCCCAAAAAAAGCATTTTATGCCATTTTTAGGTTTTGTAGGGACTCCTGATGACGTTTTGAGACATCTTCTACAACTACAGCACCAGGATTGTGCTGCTGAAGCAAGTCAGTTTTTTGGAATTTTTACGACATTTTAGCAAAAAATGTTTTTCGTAAAAAATGCATTTTCTTACATTTTCTTACATTTACGGGTTTAGTCGGGACTCCTGATGACGTTTTGAGACATCTCCTACAACTACAGCACCAGAATTGTGCTGCTGAAGCAAGTATGTTTTTTGAATTTTTTTTTGTAAAAAAAAAAGTTTTCCCAAAAAAAGCATTTTATGCCATTTTTAGGTTTTGTAGGGACTCCTGATGACGTTTTGAGACATCTCCTACAACTACAGCACCAGAATTGTACTGCTGAAGCAAGTCGTTTTTTTGGCATTTTTACGACAGGGTCCCCCCTTACGACATTTTAGCAAAAAATGTTTTTCTTAAAAAATGCATTTTCTTACATTTTCTTACATTTACGGGTTTAGTCGGGACTCCTGATGACGTTTTGAGACATCTCCTACAACTACAGCACCAGAATTGTGCTGCTGAAGCAAGTCTGTTTTTTGAATTTTTTTTTGTAAAAAAAAAGTTTTCCCAAAAAAAGCATTTTATGCCATTTTTAGGTTTTGTAGGGACTCCTGATTACGTTTTGAGACATCTCCTACAACTACAGCACCAGAATTGTACTGCTGAAGCAAGTCAGTTTTTTGGCATTTTTACGACAGGGTCCCCCCTTACGACATTTTAGCAAAAAATGTTTTTCTTAAAAAATGCATTTTCTTACATTTTCTTACATTTACGGGTTTAGTCGTGACTCCTGATGACGTTTTGAGACATCTCCTACAACTACAGCACCAGAATTGTGCTGCTGAAGCAAGTCTGTTTTTTGAATTTTTTTTTGTAAAAAAAAAGTATTCCCAAAAAAAGCATTTTATGCCATTTTTAGGTTTTGTAGGGACTCCTGATGACGTTTTAAGACATCTCCTACAACTACAGCACCAGAATTGTGCTGCTGAAGCAAGTCAGTTTTTTGGAATTTTTACGACAGGGTCCCCCCTTACGACATTTTAGCAAAAAATGTTTTTCTTAAAAAATGCATTTTCTTACATTTTCTTACATTTACGGGTTTAGTCGGGACTCCTGATGACGTTTTGAGACATCTCCTACAACTACAGCACCAGAATTGTGCTGCTGAAGCAAGTCTGTTTTTTGAAAATTTTTTTGTAAAAAAAAAAGTTTTCCCAAAAAAAGCATTTTATGCCATTTTTAGGTTTCGTAGGGACTCCTGATGACGTTTTGAGACATCTCCTACAACTACAGCACCAGAATTGTACTGCTGAAGCAAGTCGTTTTTTTTGGCATTTTTACGACAGGGTCCCCCCTTACGACATTTTAGCAAAAAATGTTTTTCTTAAAAAATGCATTTTCTTACATTTTCTTACATTTACGGGTTTAGTCGGGACTCCTGATGACGTTTTGAGACATCTCCTACAACTACAGCACCAGAATTGTGCTGCTGAAGCAAATCTGTTTTTTGAATTTTTTTTTGTAAAAAAAAAGTTTTCCCAAAAAAAGCATTTTATGCCATTTTTAGGTTTTGTAGGGACTCCTGATGACGTTTTGAGACATCTCCTACAACTACAGCACCAGGATTGTGCTGCTGAAGCAAGTCAGTTTTTTGGAATTTTTACGACATTTTAGCAAAAAATGTTTTTCGTAAAAAATGCATTTTCTTACATTTTCTTACATTTACGGGTTTAGTCGGGACTCCTGATGACGTTTTGAGACATCTCCTACAACTACAGCACCAGAATTGTGCTGCTGAAGCAAGTCTGTTTTTTGAAATTTTTTTTGTAAAAAAAAAAGTTTTCCCAAAAAAAGCATTTTATGCCATTTTTAGGTTTTGTAGGGACTCCTGATGACGTTTTGAGACATCTCCTACAACTACAGCACCAGAATTGTACTGCTGAAGCAAGTCGTTTTTTTGGCATTTTTACGACAGGGTCCCCCCTTACGACATTTTAGCAAAAAATGTTTTTCTTAAAAAATGCATTTTCTTACATTTTCTTACATTTACGGGTTTAGTCGGGACTCCTGATGACGTTTTGAGACATCTCCTACAACTACAGCACCAGAATTGTGCTGCTGAAGCAAGTCTGTTTTTTGAATTTTTTTTTGTAAAAAAAAAGTTTTCCCAAAAAAAGCCTTTTATGCCATTTTTAGGTTTTGTAGGGACTCCTGATTACGTTTTGAGACATCTCCTACAACTACAGCACCAGAATTGTGCTGCTGAAGCAAGTCAGTTTTTTGGAATTTTTACGACATTTTAGCAAAAAATGTTTTTCGTAAAAAATGCATTTTCTTACATTTTCTTATATTTACGGGTTTAGTCGGGACTCCTGATGACGTTTTGAGACATCTCCTACAACTACAGCACCAAAATTGTGCTGCTGAAGCAAGTCTGTTTTTTGAATTTTTTTTTGTAAAAAAAAAGTTTTCCCAAAAAAAGCATTTTATGCCATTTTTAGGTTTTGTAGGGACTCCTGATGACGTTTTGAGACATCTCCTACAACTACAGCACCAGAATTGTACTGCTGAAGCAAGTCCGTTTTTTGGCATTTTTACGACAGGGTCCCCCCTTACGACATTTTAGCAAAAAAAAATTTTCTTAAAAAATGCATTTTCTTACATTTTCTTACATTTACGGGTTTAGTCGGGACTCCTGATGACGTTTTGAGACATCTCCTACAACTACAGCACCAGAATTGTGCTGCTGAAGCAAGTCTGTTTTTTGAATTTTTTTTTGTAAAAAAAAAGTTTTCCCAAAAAAAGCATTTTATGCCATTTTTAGGTTTTGTAGGGACTCCTGATGACGTTTTGAGACATCTCCTACAACTACAGCACCAGAATTGTACTGCTGAAGCAAGTCGGTTTTTTGGCATTTTTACGACAGGGTCCCCCCTTACGACATTTTAGCAAAAAATGTTTTTCTTAAAAAATGCATTTTCTTACATTTTCTTACGTTTACGGGTTTAGTCGGGTCTCCTGATGACGTTTGGAGACATCTCCTACAACTACAGCACCAGAATTGTGCTGCTGAAGCAAGTCCGTTTTTTGGAATTTTTTTTGGTAAAAAATAAGTTTTCCCAAAAAAAGCATTTTATGCCATTTTTAGGTTTTGTAGGGACTCCTAATGACGTTTTGAGACATCTCCTACAACTACAGCACCAGAATTGTACTGCTGAAGCAAGTCGTTTTTTTGGCATTTTTACGACAGGGTCCCCCCTTACGACATTTTAGCAAAAATTTTTTTTCGTAAAAAATGCATTTTCTTAAATTTTCTTACATTTACGGGTTTAGTCGGGACTCCTGATGACGTTTTGAGACATCTCCTACAACTACAGCACCAGAATTGTGCTGCTGAAGCAAGTCTGTTTTTTGAATTTTTTTTTGTAAAAAAAAAGTTTTCCCAAAAAAAGCATTTCATGCCATTTTTAGGTTTTGTAGGGACTCCTGATGACGTTTTGAGACATCTCCTACAACTACAGCACCAGAATTGTACTGCTGAAGCAAGTCAGTTTTTTGGCATTTTTACGACAGGGTCCCCCCTTACGACATTTTAGCAAAAAATGTTTTTCTTAAAAAATGCATTTTCTTACATTTTCTTACATTTACGGGTTTAGTCGGGACTCCTGATGACGTTTTGAGACATCTCCTACAACTACAGCACCAGAATTGTGCTGCTGAAGCAAATCTGTTTTTTGAATTTTTTTTTGTAAAAAAAAAGTTTTCCCAAAAAAAGCATTTTATGCCATTTTTAGGTTTTGTAGTGACTCCTGATGACGTTTTGAGACATCTCCTACAACTACAGCACCAGGATTGTGCTGCTGAAGCAAGTCAGTTTTTTGGAATTTTTACGACATTTTAGCAAAAAATGTTTTTCGTAAAAAATGCATTTTCTTACATTTTCTTACATTTACGGGTTTAGTCGGGACTCCTGATGACGTTTTGAGACATCTCCTACAACTACAGCACCAGAATTGTGCTGCTGAAGCAAGTCTGTTTTTTGAAATTTTTTATGTAAAAAAAAAAGTTTTCCCAAAAAAAGCATTTTATGCCATTTTTAGGTTTTGTAGGGACTCCTGATGACGTTTTGAGACATCTCCTACAACTACAGCACCAGAATTGTACTGCTGAAGCAAGTCCGTTTTTTGGCATTTTTACGACATTACGACATTTTAGCAAAAAATGTTTTTCTTAAAAAATGCATTTTCTTACATTTTCTTACATTCACGGGTTTAGTCGGGACTCCTGATGACGTTTTGAGACATCTCCTACAACAACAGCACCAGAATTGTGCTGCTGAAGCAAGTCTGTTTTTTGAATTTTTTTTTGTAAAAAAAAAGTTTTCCCAAAAAAAGCATTTTATGCCATTTTTAGGTTTTGTAGGGACTCCTGATGACGTTTTAAGACATCTCCTACAACTACAGCACCAGAATTGTGCTGCTGAAGCAAGTCAGTTTTTTGGAATTTTTACGACAGGGTCCCCCCTTACGACATTATAGCAAAACATTTTTTTCTTAAAAAATGCATTTTCTTACATTTTCTTACATTTACGGGTTTAGTCGGGACTCCTGATGACGTTTTGAGACATCTCCTACAACTACAGCACCAAAATTGCACTGCTGAAGCAAGTCGGTTTTTTGGAATTTTTACGACAGGGTCCCCCCTTACGACATTATAGCAAAAAATTTTTTTCTTAAAAAATGCATTTTCTTACATTTTCTTACATTTACGGGTTTAGTCGAAACTCCTGATGACGTTTTGAGACATCTCCTACAACTACAGCACCAGAATTGTGCTGCTGAAGCAAGTCCGTTTTTTGGAATTTTTTTTTGTAAAAAAAAAGTTTTCCCAAAAAAGCATTTTATGCCATTTTTAGGTTTTGTAGGGACTCCTGATGACGTTTTGAGACATCTCCTACAACTACAGCACCAGAATTGTACTGCTGAAGCAAGTCGGTTTTTTGGCATTTTTACGACAGGGTCCCCCCTTACGACATTTTAGCAAAAAAAATTTTTCTTAAAAAATGCATTTTCTTACATTTTCTTACATTTACGGGTTTAGTCGGGACTCCTGATGACGTTTTGAGACATCTCCTACAACTACAGCACCAGAATTGTGCTGCTGAAGCAAGTCTGTTTTTTGAATTTTTTTTTGTAAAAAAAAAGTTTTCCCAAAAAAAGCATTTTATGCCAATTTTAGGTTTTGTAGGGACTCCTGATGACGTTTTGAGACATCTCCTTCAACTACAGCACCAGAATTGTACTGCTGAAGCAAGTCGGTTTTTTGGCATTTTTACGACAGGGTCCCCCCTTACGACATTTTAGCAAAAAATGTTTTTCTTAAAAAATGCATTTTCTTACATTTTCTTACATTTACGGGTTTAGTCGGGTCTCCTGATGACGTTTGGAGACATCTCCTACAACTACAGCACCAGAATTGTGCTGCTGAAGCAAGTCCGTTTTTTGGAATTTTTTTTGGTAAAAAATAAGTTTTCCCAAAAAAAGCATTTTATGCCATTTTTAGGTTTTGTAGGGACTCCTAATGACGTTTTGAGACATCTCCTACAACTACAGCACCAGAATTGTACTGCTGAAGCAAGTCGTTTTTTTGGCATTTTTACGACAGGGTCCCCCCTTACGACATTTTAGCAAAAAAATTTTTTCGTAAAAAATGCATTTTCTTACATTTTCTTACATTTACGGGTTTAGTCGGGACTCCTGATGACGTTTTGAGACATCTCCTACAACTACAGCACCAGAATTGTGCTGCTGAAGCAAGTCTGTTTTTTGAATTTTTTTTTGTAAAAAAAAAGTTTTCCCAAAAAAAGCATTTCATGCCATTTTTAGGTTTTGTAGGGACTCCTGATGACGTTTTGAGACATCTCCTACAACTACAGCACCAGAATTGTACTGCTGAAGCAAGTCAGTTTTTTGGCATTTTTACGACGGGGTCCCCCCTTACGACATTTTAGCAAAAAATGTTTTTCTTAAAAAATGCATTTTCTTACATTTTCTTACATTTACGGGTTTAGTCGGGACTCCTGATGACGTTTTGAGACATCTCCTACAACTACAGCACCAGAATTGTGCTGCTGAAGCAAATCTGTTTTTTGAATTTTTTTTTGTAAAAAAAAAGTTTTCCCAAAAAAAGCATTTTATGCCATTTTTAGGTTTTGTAGGGACTCCTGATGACGTTTTGAGACATCTCCTACAACTACAGCACCAGGATTGTGCTGCTGAAGCAAGTCAGTTTTTTGGAATTTTTACGACATTTTAGCAAAAAATGTTTTTCGTAAAAAATGCATTTTCTTACATTTTCTTACATTTACGGGTTTAGTCGGGACTCCTGATGACGTTTTGAGACATCTCCTACAACTACAGCACCAGAATTGTGCTGCTGAAGCAAGTCTGTTTTTTGAAATTTTTTTTGTAAAAAAAAAAGTTTTCCCAAAAAAAGCATTTTATGCCATTTTTAGGTTTTGTAGGGACTCCTGATGACGTTTTGAGACATCTCCTACAACTACAGCACCAGAATTGTACTGCTGAAGCAAGTCGTTTTTTTGGCATTTTTACGACAGGGTCCCCCCTTACGACATTTTAGCAAAAAATGTTTTTCTTAAAAAATGCATTTTCTTACATTTTCTTACATTTACGGGTTTAGTCGGGACTCCTGATGACGTTTTGAGACATCTCCTACAACTACAGCACCAGAATTGTGCTGCTGAAGCAAGTCTGTTTTTTGAATTTTTTTTTGTAAAAAAAAAGTTTTCCCAAAAAAAGCCTTTTATGCCATTTTTATGTTTTGTAGGGACTCCTGATTACGTTTTGAGACATCTCCTACAACTACAGCACCAGAATTGTGCTGCTGAAGCAAGTCAGTTTTTTGGAATTTTTACGACATTTTAGCAAAAAATGTTTTTCGTAAAAAATGCATTTTCTTACATTTTCTTATATTTACGGGTTTAGTCGGGACTCCTGATGACGTTTTGAGACATCTCCTACAACTACAGCACCAGAATTGTGCTGCTGAAGCAAGTCTGTTTTTTGAATTTTTTTTTGTAAAAAAAAAGTTTTCCCAAAAAAAGCATTTTATGCCATTTTTAGGTTTTGTAGGGACTCCTGATGACGTTTTGAGACATCTCCTACAACTACAGCACCAGAATTGTACTGCTGAAGCAAGTCCGTTTTTTGGCATTTTTACGACAGGATCCCCCCTTACGACATTTTAGCAAAAAATGTTTTTCTTAAAAAATGCATTTTCTTACATTTTCTTACATTCACGGGTTTAGTCGGGACTCCTGATGACGTTTTGAGACATCTCCTACAACAACAGCACCAGAATTGTGCTGCTGAAGCAAGTATGTTTTTTGAATTTTTTTTTGTAAAAAAAAAAGTTTTCCCAAAAAAAGCATTTTATGCCATTTTTAGGTTTTGTAGGGACTCCTGATGACGTTTTGAGACATCTCCTACAACTACAGCACCAGAATTGTACTGCTGAAGCAAGTCGTTTTTTTGGCATTTTTACGACAGGGTCCCCCCTTACGACATTTTAGCAAAAAATGTTTTTCTTAAAAAATGCATTTTCTTACATTTTCTTACATTTACGGGTTTAGTCGGGACTCCTGATGACGTTTTGAGACATCTCCTACAACTACAGCACCAGAATTGTGCTGCTGAAGCAAGTCTGTTTTTTGAATTTTTTTTTGTAAAAAAAAAGTTTTCCCAAAAAAAGCATTTTATGCCATTTTTAGGTTTTGTAGGGACTCCTGATGACGTTTTAAGACATCTCCTACAACTACAGCACCAGAATTGTGCTGCTGAAGCAAGTCAGTTTTTTGGAATTTTTACGACAGGGTCCCCCCTTACGACATTTTAGCAAAAAATGTTTTTCTTAAAAAATGCATTTTCTTACATTTTCTTACATTTACGGGTTTAGTCGGGACTCCTGATGACGTTTTGAGACATCTCCTACAACTACAGCACCAGAATTGTGCTGCTGAAGCAAGTCTGTTTTTTGAAATTTTTTTTGTAAAAAAAAAAGTTTTCCCAAAAAAAGCATTTTATGCCATTTTTAGGTTTCGTAGGGACTCCTGATGACGTTTTGAGACATCTCCTACAACTACAGCACCAGAATTGTACTGCTGAAGCAAGTCGTTTTTTTGGCATTTTTACGACAGGGTCCCCCCTTACGACATTTTAGCAAAAAATGTTTTTCTTAAAAAATGCATTTTCTTACATTTTCTTACATTTACGGGTTTAGTCGGGACTCCTGATGACGTTTTGAGACATCTCCTACAACTACAGCACCAGAATTGTGCTGCTGAAGCAAATCTGTTTTTTGAATTTTTTTTTGTAAAAAAAAAGTTTTCCCAAAAAAAGCATTTTATGCCATTTTTAGGTTTTGTAGGGACTCCTGATGACGTTTTGAGACATCTCCTACAACTACAGCACCAGGATTGTGCTGCTGAAGCAAGTCAGTTTTTTGGAATTTTTACGACATTTTAGCAAAAAATGTTTTTCGTAAAAAATGCATTTTCTTACATTTTCTTACATTTACGGGTTTAGTCGGGACTCCTGATGACGTTTTGAGACATCTCCTACAACTACAGCACCAGAATTGTGCTGCTGAAGCAAGTCTGTTTTTTGAAATTTTTTTTGTAAAAAAAAAAGTTTTCCCAAAAAAAGCATTTTATGCCATTTTTAGGTTTTGTAGGGACTCCTGATGACGTTTTGAGACATCTCCTACAACTACAGCACCAGAATTGTACTGCTGAAGCAAGTCGTTTTTTTTGGCATTTTTACGACAGGGTCCCCCCTTACGACATTTTAGCAAAAAATGTTTTTCTTAAAAAATGCATTTTCTTACATTTTCTTACATTTACGGGTTTAGTCGGGACTCCTGATGACGTTTTGAGACATCTCCTACAACTACAGCACCAGAATTGTGCTGCTGAAGCAAGTCTGTTTTTTGAATTTTTTTTTGTAAAAAAAAAGTTTTCCCAAAAAAAGCCTTTTATGCCATTTTTAGGTTTTGTAGGGACTCCTGATTACGTTTTGAGACATCTCCTACAACTACAGCACCAGAATTGTGCTGCTGAAGCAAGTCAGTTTTTTGGAATTTTTACGACATTTTAGCAAAAAATGTTTTTCGTAAAAAATGCATTTTCTTACATTTTCTTATATTTACGGGTTTAGTCGGGACTCCTGATGACGTTTTGAGACATCTCCTACAACTACAGCACCAAAATTGTGCTGCTGAAGCAAGTCTGTTTTTTGAATTTTTTTTTGTAAAAAAAAAGTTTTCCCAAAAAAAGCATTTTATGCCATTTTTAGGTTTTGTAGGGACTCCTGATGACGTTTTGAGACATCTCCTACAACTACAGCACCAGAATTGTACTGCTGAAGCAAGTCGTTTTTTTGGCATTTTTACGACAGGGTCCCCCCTTACGACATTTTAGCAAAAAAAATTTTTCGTAAAAAATGCATTTTCTTACATTGTCTTACATTTACGGGTTTAGTCGGGACTCCTGATGACGTTTTGAGACATCTCCTACAACTACAGCACCAGAATTGTGCTGCTGAAGCAAGTCTGTTTTTTGAATTTTTTTTTGTAAAAAAAAAGTTTTCCCAAAAAAAGCATTTCATGCCATTTTTAGGTTTTGTAGGGACTCCTGATGACGTTTTGAGACATCTCCTACAACTACAGCACCAGAATTGTACTGCTGAAGCAAGTCAGTTTTTTGGCATTTTTACGACAGGGTCCCCCCTTACGACATTTTAGCAAAAAATGTTTTTCTTAAAAAATGCATTTTCTTACATTTTCTTACATTTACGGGTTTAGTCGGGACTCCTGATGACGTTTTGAGACATCTCCTACAACTACAGCACCAGAATTGTGCTGCTGAAGCAAATCTGTTTTTTGAATTTTTTTTTGTAAAAAAAAAGTTTTCCCAAAAAAAGCATTTTATGCCATTTTTAGGTTTTGTAGGGACTCCTGATGACGTTTTGAGACATCTCCTACAACTACAGCACCAGGATTGTGCTGCTGAAGCAAGTCAGTTTTTTGGAATTTTTACGACATTTTAGCAAAAAATGTTTTTCGTAAAAAATGCATTTTCTTACATTTTCTTACATTTACGGGTTTAGTCGGGACTCCTGATGACGTTTTGAGACATCTCCTACAACTACAGCACCAGAATTGTGCTGCTGAAGCAAGTCTGTTTTTTGAAATTTTTTTTGTAAAAAAAAAAGTTTTCCCAAAAAAAGCATTTTATGCCATTTTTAGGTTTTGTAGGGACTCCTGATGACGTTTTGAGACATCTCCTACAACTACAGCACCAGAATTGTACTGCTGAAGCAAGTCGTTTTTTTGGCATTTTTACGACAGGGTCCCCCCTTACGACATTTTAGCAAAAAATGTTTTTCTTAAAAAATGCATTTTCTTACATTTTCTTACATTTACGGGTTTAGTCGGGACTCCTGATGACGTTTTGAGACATCTCCTACAACTACAGCACCAGAATTGTGCTGCTGAAGCAAGTCTGTTTTTTGAATTTTTTTTTGTAAAAAAAAAGTTTTCCCAAAAAAAGCCTTTTATGCCATTTTTAGGTTTTGTAGGGACTCCTGATTACGTTTTGAGACATCTCCTACAACTACAGCACCAGAATTGTGCTGCTGAAGCAAGTCAGTTTTTTGGAATTTTTACGACATTTTAGCAAAAAATGTTTTTCGTAAAAAATGCATTTTCTTACATTTTCTTATATTTACGGGTTTAGTCGGGACTCCTGATGACGTTTTGAGACATCTCCTACAACTACAGCACCAGAATTGTGCTGCTGAAGCAAGTCTGTTTTTTGAATTTTTTTTTGTAAAAAAAAAGTTTTCCCAAAAAAAGCATTTTATGCCATTTTTAGGTTTTGTAGGGACTCCTGATGACGTTTTGAGACATCTCCTACAACTACAGCACCAGAATTGTACTGCTGAAGCAAGTCCGTTTTTTGGCATTTTTACGACAGGATCCCCCCTTACGACATTTTAGCAAAAAATGTTTTTCTTAAAAAATGCATTTTCTTACATTTTCTTACATTCACGGGTTTAGTCGGGACTCCTGATGACGTTTTGAGACATCTCCTACAACAACAGCACCAGAATTGTGCTGCTGAAGCAAGTCTGTTTTTTGAATTTTTTTTTGTAAAAAAAAAGTTTTCCCAAAAAAAGCATTTTATGCCATTTTTAGGTTTTGTAGGGACTCCTGATGACGTTTTAAGACATCTCCTACAACTACAGCACCAGAATTGTGCTGCTGAAGCAAGTCAGTTTTTTGGAATTTTTACGACAGGGTCCCCCCTTACGACATTATAGCAAAACATTTTTTTCTTAAAAAATGCATTTTCTTACATTTTCTTACATTTACGGGTTTAGTCGGGACTCCTGATGACGTTTTGAGACATCTCCTACAACTACAGCACCAAAATTGCACTGCTGAAGCAAGTCGGTTTTTTGGAATTTTTACGACAGGGTCCCCCCTTACGACATTATAGCAAAAAATGTTTTTCTTAAAAAATGCATTTTCTTACATTTTCTTACATTTACGGGTTTAGTCGAAACTCCTGATGACGTTTTGAGACATCTCCTACAACTACAGCACCAGAATTGTGCTGCTGAAGCAAGTCCGTTTTTTGGAATTTTTTTTTGTAAAAAAAAAGTTTTCCCAAAAAAGCATTTTATGCCATTTTTAGGTTTTGTAGGGACTCCTGATGACGTTTTGAGACATCTCCTACAACTACAGCACCAGAATTGTACTGCTGAAGCAAGTCGGTTTTTTGGCATTTTTACGACAGGGTCCCCCCTTACGACATTTTAGCAAAAAAAAATTTTCTTAAAAAATGCATTTTCTTACATTTTCTTACATTTACGGGTTTAGTCGGGACTCCTGATGACGTTTTGAGACATCTCCTACAACTACAGCACCAGAATTGTGCTGCTGAAGCAAGTCTGTTTTTTGAATTTTTTTTTGTAAAAAAAAAGTTTTCCCAAAAAAAGCATTTTATGCCATTTTTAGGTTTTGTAGGGACTCCTGATGACGTTTTGAGACATCTCCTTCAACTACAGCACCAGAATTGTACTGCTGAAGCAAGTCGGTTTTTTGGCATTTTTACGACAGGGTCCCCCCTTACGACATTTTAGCAAAAAATGTTTTTCTTAAAAAATGCATTTTCTTACATTTTCTTACATTTACGGGTTTAGTCGGGTCTCCTGATGACGTTTGGAGACATCTCCTACAACTACAGCACCAGAATTGTGCTGCTGAAGCAAGTCCGTTTTTTGGAATTTTTTTTGGTAAAAAATAAGTTTTCCCAAAAAAAGCATTTTATGCCATTTTTAGGTTTTGTAGGGACTCCTAATGACGTTTTGAGACATCTCCTACAACTACAGCACCAGAATTGTACTGCTGAAGCAAGTCGTTTTTTTGGCATTTTTACGACAGGGTCCCCCCTTACGACATTTTAGCAAAAAATTTTTTTCGTAAAAAATGCATTTTCTTACATTTTCTTACATTTACGGGTTTAGTCGGGACTCCTGATGACGTTTTGAGACATCTCCTACAACTACAGCACCAGAATTGTGCTGCTGAAGCAAGTCTGTTTTTTGAATTTTTTTTTGTAAAAAAAAAGTTTTCCCAAAAAAAGCATTTCATGCCATTTTTAGGTTTTGTAGGGACTCCTGATGACGTTTTGAGACATCTCCTACAACTACAGCACCAGAATTGTACTGCTGAAGCAAGTCAGTTTTTTGGCATTTTTACGACAGGGTCCCCCCTTACGACATTTTAGCAAAAAATGTTTTTCTTAAAAAATGCATTTTCTTACATTTTCTTACATTTACGGGTTTAGTCGGGACTCCTGATGACGTTTTGAGACATCTCCTACAACTACAGCACCAGAATTGTGCTGCTGAAGCAAATCTGTTTTTTGAATTTTTTTTTGTAAAAAAAAAGTTTTCCCAAAAAAAGCATTTTATGCCATTTTTAGGTTTTGTAGGGACTCCTGATGACGTTTTGAGACATCTCCTACAACTACAGCACCAGGATTGTGCTGCTGAAGCAAGTCAGTTTTTTGGAATTTTTACGACATTTTAGCAAAAAATGTTTTTCGTAAAAAATGCATTTTCTTACATTTTCTTACATTTACGGGTTTAGTCGGGACTCCTGATGACGTTTTGAGACATCTCCTACAACTACAGCACCAGAATTGTGCTGCTGAAGCAAGTCTGTTTTTTGAAATTTTTTTTGTAAAAAAAAAAGTTTTCCCAAAAAAAGCATTTTATGCCATTTTTAGGTTTTGTAGGGACTCCTGATGACGTTTTGAGACATCTCCTACAACTACAGCACCAGAATTGTACTGCTGAAGCAAGTCGTTTTTTTGGCATTTTTACGACAGGGTCCCCCCTTACGACATTTTAGCAAAAAATGTTTTTCTTAAAAAATGCATTTTCTTACATTTTCTTACATTTACGGGTTTAGTCGGGACTCCTGATGACGTTTTGAGACATCTCCTACAACTACAGCACCAGAATTGTGCTGCTGAAGCAAGTCTGTTTTTTGAATTTTTTTTTGTAAAAAAAAAGTTTTCCCAAAAAAAGCCTTTTATGCCATTTTTAGGTTTTGTAGGGACTCCTGATTACGTTTTGAGACATCTCCTACAACTACAGCACCAGAATTGTGCTGCTGAAGCAAGTCAGTTTTTTGGAATTTTTACGACATTTTAGCAAAAAATGTTTTTCGTAAAAAATGCATTTTCTTACATTTTCTTATATTTACGGGTTTAGTCGGGACTCCTGATGACGTTTTGAGACATCTCCTACAACTACAGCACCAGAATTGTGCTGCTGAAGCAAGTCTGTTTTTTGAATTTTTTTTTGTAAAAAAAAAGTTTTCCCAAAAAAAGCATTTTATGCCATTTTTAGGTTTTGTAGGGACTCCTGATGACGTTTTGAGACATCTCCTACAACTACAGCACCAGAATTGTACTGCTGAAGCAAGTCCGTTTTTTGGCATTTTTACGACAGGATCCCCCCTTACGACATTTTAGCAAAAATTGTTTTTCTTAAAAAATGCATTTTCTTACATTTTCTTACATTCACGGGTTTAGTCGGGACTCCTGATGACGTTTTGAGACATCTCCTACAACAACAGCACCAGAATTGTGCTGCTGAAGCAAGTCTGTTTTTTGAATTTTTTTTTGTAAAAAAAAAGTTTTCCCAAAAAAAGCATTTTATGCCATTTTTAGGTTTTGTAGGGACTCCTGATGACGTTTTAAGACATCTCCTACAACTACAGCACCAGAATTGTGCTGCTGAAGCAAGTCAGTTTTTTGGAATTTTTACGACAGGGTCCCCCCTTACGACATTATAGCAAAACATTTTTTTCTTAAAAAATGCATTTTCTTACATTTTCTTACATTTACGGGTTTAGTCGGGACTCCTGATGACGTTTTGAGACATCTCCTACAACTACAGCACCAAAATTGCACTGCTGAAGCAAGTCGGTTTTTTGGAATTTTTACGACAGGGTCCCCCCTTACGACATTATAGCAAAAAATGTTTTTCTTAAAAATGCATTTTCTTACATTTTCTTACATTTACGGGTTTAGTCGAAACTCCTGATGACGTTTTGAGACATCTCCTACAACTACAGCACCAGAATTGTACTGCTGAAGCAAGTCGGTTTTTTGGCATTTTTACGACAGGGTCCCCCTTACGACATTTTAGCAAAAAAAATTTTTCTTAAAAATGCATTTTCTTACATTTTCTTACACTTACGGGTTTAGTCGGGACTCCTGATGACGTTTTGAGACATCTCCTACAACTACAGCACCAGAATTGTGCTGCTGAAGCAAGTCTGTTTTTTGAATTTTTTTTTGTAAAAAAAAAGTTTTCCCAAAAAAGCATTTTATGCCATTTTTAGGTTTTGTAGGGACTCCTGATGACGTTTTGAGACATCTCCTTCAACTACAGCACCAGAATTGTACTGCTGAAGCAAGTCGGTTTTTTGGCATTTTTACGACAGGGTCCCCCCTTACGACATTTTAGCAAAAAATGTTTTTCTTAAAAATGCATTTTCTTACATTTTCTTACATTTACGGGTTTAGTCGGGTCTCCTGATGACGTTTGGAGACATCTCCTACAACTACAGCACCAGAATTGTGCTGCTGAAGCAAGTCCGTTTTTTGAATTTTTTTTGGTAAAAAATAAGTTTTCCCAAAAAAAGCATTTTATGCCATTTTTAGGTTTTGTAGGGACTCCTAATGACGTTTTGAGACATCTCCTACAACTACAGCACCAGAATTGTACTGCTGAAGCAAGTCGTTTTTTTGGCATTTTTACGACAGGGTCCCCCCTTACGACATTTTAGCAAAAAATTTTTTTCGTAAAAAATGCATTTTCTTACATTTTCTTACATTTACGGGTTTAGTCGGGACTCCTGATGACGTTTTGAGACATCTCCTACAACTACAGCACCAGAATTGTGCTGCTGAAGCAAGTCTGTTTTTTGAATTTTTTTTGTAAAAAAAAAGTTTTCCCAAAAAAAGCATTTCATGCCATTTTTAGGTTTTGTAGGGACTCCTGATGACGTTTTGAGACATCTCCTACAACTACAGCACCAGAATTGTACTGCTGAAGCAAGTCAGTTTTTTGGCATTTTTACGACAGGGTCCCCCCTTACGACATTTTAGCAAAAAATGTTTTTCTTAAAAAATGCATTTTCTTACATTTTCTTACATTTACGGGTTTAGTCGGGACTCCTGATGACGTTTTGAGACATCTCCTACAACTACAGCACCAGAATTGTACTGCTGAAGCAAGTCGGTTTTTTGAATTTTTTTTTGTAAAAAAAAAGTTTTCCCAAAAAAAAGCATTTTATGCCATTTTTAGGTTTTGTAGGGACTCCTGATGACGTTTTGAGACATCTCCTACAACTACAGCACCAGAATTGTGCTGCTGAAGCAAGTCAGTTTTTGGAATTTTTACGACAGGGTCCCCCCTTACGACATTTTAGCAAAAAATGTTTTTCGTAAAAAATGCATTTTCTTACATTTTCTTACATTTACGGGTTTAGTCGGGACTCCTGATGACGTTTTGAGACATCTCCTACAACTACAGCACCAGAATTGTGCTGCTGAAGCAAGTCTGTTTTTTTAATTTTTTTTGTAAAAAAAAGTTTTCCCAAAAAAAGCATTTTATGCCATTTTTAGGTTTTGTAGGGACTCCTGATGACGTTTTGAGACATCTCCTACAACTACAGCACCAGAATTGTACTGCTGAAGCAAGTCCGTTTTTTGGCATTTTTACGACAGGGTCCCCCCTTACGACATTTTAGCAAAAAATGTTTTTCGTAAAAAATGCATTTTCTTACATTTTCTTACATTTACGGGTTTAGTCGGGACTCCTGATGACGTTTTGAGACATCTCCTACAACTACAGCACCAGAATTGTGCTGCTGAAGCAAGTCCGTTTTTTGAATTTTTTTTTGTAAAAAAAAAGTTTTCCCAAAAAAGCATTTTATGCCATTTTTAGGTTTTGTAGGGACTCCTGATGACGTTTTGAGACATCTCCTACAACTACAGCACCAGAATTGTGCTGCTGAAGCAAGTCAGTTTTTTGGAATTTTTACGACAGGGTCCCCCCTTACGACATTTTAGCAAAAAATGTTTTTCGTAAAAAATGCATTTTCTTACATTTTCTTACATTTACGGGTTTAGTCGGGACTCCTGATGACGTTTTGAGACATCTCCTACAACTACAGCACCAGAATTGTGCTGCTGAAGCAAGTCTGTTTTTTGAATTTTTTTTTGTAAAAAAAAAAGTTTTCCCAAAAAAAGCATTTTATGCCATTTTTAGGTTTTGTAGGGACTCCTGGTGACGTTTTGAGACATCTCCTACAACTACAGCACCAGAATTGTACTGCTGAAGCAAGTCCGTTTTTTGGCATTTTTACGACAGGGTCCCCCTTACGACATTTTAGCAAAAAATGTTTTTCTTAAAAAATGCATTTTCTTACATTTTCTTACATTTACGGGTTTAGTCGGGACTCCTGATGACGTTTTGAGACATCTCCTATAACTACAGCACCAGAATTGTGCTGCTGAAGCAAGTCTGTTTTTTGAATTTTTTTTGTAAAAAAAAAGTTTTCCCAAAAAAAGCATTTTATGCCATTTTTAGGTTTTGTAGGGACTCCTGATGACGTTTTAAGGACATCTCCTACAACTACAGCACCAGAATTGTGCTGCTGAAGCAAGTCAGTTTTTTGGAATTTTTACGACAGGGTCCCCCCTTACGACATTATAGCAGAACATTTTTTTCTTAAAAAATGCATTTTCTTACATTTTCTTACATTTACGGGTTTAGTCGGGACTCCTGATGACGTTTTGAGACATCTCCTACAACTACAGCACCAGAATTGTGCTGCTGAAGCAAGTCAGTTTTTTGGCATTTTTACGACAGGGTCCCCCCTTACGACATTTTAGCAAAAAATGTTTTTCTTAAAAAATGCATTTTCTTACATTTTCTTACATTTACGGGTTTAGTCGGGACTCCTGATGACGTTTTGAGACATCTCCTACAACTACAGCACCAGAATTGTGCTGCTGAAGCAAGTCCGTTTTTTGAATTTTTTTTTGTAAAAAAAAAAGTTTTCCCAAAAAAAGCATTTTATGCCATTTTTAGGTTTTGTAGGGACTCCTGATGACGTTTTGAGACATCTCCTACAACTACAGCACCAGAATTGTACTGCTGAAGCAAGTCGGTTTTTTGGCATTTTTACGACAGGGTCCCCCTTACGACATTTTAGCAAAAAATGTTTTTCTTAAAAATGCATTTTCTTACATTTTCTTACATTTACGGGTTTAGTCGGGTCTCCTGATGACGTTTGGAGACATCTCCTACAACTACAGCACCAGAATTGTACTGCTGAAGCAAGTCGGTTTTTGAATTTTTTTTTTGTAAAAAAAAAGTTTTCCCAAAAAAAGCATTTCATGCCATTTTTAGGTTTTGTAGGGACTCCTGATGACGTTTTGAGACATCTCCTACAACTACAGCACCAGAATTGTACTGCTGAAGCAAGTCAGTTTTTTGGCATTTTTACGACAGGGTCCCCCCTTACGACATTTTAGCAAAAAATGTTTTTCTTAAAAAATGCATTTTCTTACATTTTCTTACATTTACGGGTTTAGTCGGGACTCCTGATGACGTTTTGAGACATCTCCTACAACTACAGCACCAGAATTGTGCTGCTGAAGCAAGTCCGTTTTTTGAATTTTTTTTTGTAAAAAAAAAGTTTTCCCAAAAAAAGCATTTTATGCCATTTTTAGGTTTTGTAGGGACTCCTGATGACGTTTTGAGACATCTCCTACAACTACAGCACCAGAATTGTGCTGCTGAAGCAAGTCAGTTTTTTGGAATTTTTACGACAGGGTCCCCCCTTACGACATTTTAGCAAAAAATGTTTTTCTTAAAAAATGCATTTTCTTACATTTTCTTACATTTACGGGTTTAGTCGGGACTCCTGATGACGTTTTGAGACATCTCCTATAACTACAGCACCAGAATTGTGCTGCTGAAGCAAGTCTGTTTTTTGAATTTTTTTTTGTAAAAAAAAAGTTTTCCCAAAAAAAGCATTTTATGCCATTTTTAGGTTTTGTAGGGACTCCTGATGACGTTTTGAGACATCTCCTACAACTACAGCACCAGAATTGTACTGCTGAAGCAAGTCGGTTTTTTGGCATTTTTACGACAGGGTGCCCCCTTACGACATTTTAGCAAAGAATGTTTTTCTTAAAAAATGCATTTTCTTACATTTTCTTACATTTACGGGTTTAGTCGGGACTCCTGATGACGTTTTGAGACATCTCCTACAACTACAGCACCAGAATTGTGCTGCTGAAGCAAGTCTGTTTTTTTAATTTTTTTTTGTAAAAAAAAAGTTTTCCCAAAAAAAGCATTTTATGCCATTTTTAGGTTTTGTAGGGACTCCTGATGACGTTTTGAGACATCTCCTACAACTACAGCACCAGAATTGTGCTGCTGAAGCAAGTCCGTTTTTTGGAATTTTTACGACAGGGTCCCCCCTTACGACATTTTAGCAAAAAATGTTTTTCTTATAAAATGCATTTTCTTACATTTTCTTACATTTACGGGTTTAGTCGGGACTCCTGATGACGTTTTGAGACATCTCCTACAACTACAGCACCAGAATTGTGCTGCTGAAGCAAGTCCGTTTTTTGGAAAAAATTTTTGTAAAAAAAAAGTTTTCCCAAAAAAAGCATTTTCTGCCATTTTTAGGTTTTGTAGGGACTCCTGATGATGTTTTGAGACATCTCCTACAACTACAGCACCAGAATTGTACTGCTGAAGCAAGTCCGTTTTTTGGCATTTTTACGACAGGGTCCCCCCTTACGACATTTTAGCAAAAAATGTTTTTCTTAAAAAATGCATTTTCTTACATTTTCTTACATTTATGGGTTTAGTCGGGACTCCTGATGACGTTTTGAGACATCTCCTACAACTAAAGCACCAGAATTGTGCTGCTGAAGCAAGTCTGTTTTTTGAATTTTTTTTTTGTAAAAAAAAAGTTTTCCCAAAAAAATCATTTTATGCCATTTTTAGGTTTTGTAGGGACTCCTGATGACGTTTTGAGACATCTCCTACAACTACAGCACCAGAATTGTACTGCTGAAGCAAGTCAGTTTTTTGGCATTTTTACGACAGGGTCCCCCCTTACGACATTTTAGCAAAAAATGTTTTTCTTAAAAAATGCATTTTCTTACATTTTCTTACATTTACGGGTTTAGTCGGGACTCCTGATGACGTTTTGAGACATCTCCTACAACTACAGCACCAGAATTGTGCTGCTGAAGCAAGTCCGTTTTTTGGAATTTTTTTTTGTAAAAAAAAAGTTTTCCCAAAAAAAGCATTTTATGCCATTTTTAGGTTTTGTAGGGACTCCTGATGACGTTTTGAGACATCTCCTACAACTACAGCACCAGAATTGTGCTGCTGGAGCAAGTCTGTTTTTTGAAATTTTTTTTGTAAAAAAAAAGTTTTCCCAAAAAAAGCATTTTCTGCCATTTTTAGGTTTTGTAGGGACTCCTGATGACGTTTTGAGACATCTCCTACAACTACAGCACCAGAATTGTGCTGCTGAAGCAAGTCCGTTTTTTGGAATTTTTTTTTGTAAAAAAAAAGTTTTCCCAAAAAAAGCATTTTCTGCCATTTTTAGGTTTTGTAGGGACTCCTGATGACGTTTTGAGACATCTCCTACAACTACAGCACCAGAATTGTACTGCTGAAGCAAGTCGGTTCTTTGGCATTTTTACGACAGGGTCCCCCCTTACGACATTTTAGCAAAAAATGTTTTTCTTAAAAAATGCATTTTCTTACATTTTATTACATTTACGGGTTTAGTCGGGACTCCTGATGACGTTTTGAGACATCTCCTACAACTACAGCACCAGAATTGTGCTGCTGGAGCAAGTCTGTTTTTTGAAATTTTTTTTGTAAAAAAAAAGTTTTCCCAAAAAAAGCATTTTCTGCCATTTTTAGGTTTTGTAGGGACTCCTGATGACGTTTTGAGACATCTCCTACAACTACAGCACCAGAATTGTACTGCTGAAGCAAGTCGGTTTTTTGGCATTTTTACGACAGGGTCCCCCCTTACGACATTTTAGCAAAAAATGTTTTTCTTAAAAAATGCATTTTCTTACATTTTCTTACATTTACGGGTTTAGTCGGGACTCCTGATGACGTTTTGAGACATCTCCTACAACTACAGCACCAGAATTGTGCTGCTGAAGCAAGTCCGTTTTTTGGAATTTTTTTTTGTAAAAAAAAAGTTTTCCCAAAAAAAGCATTTTATGCCATTTTTAGGTTTTGTAGGGACTCCTGATGACGTTTTGAGACATCTCCTACAACTACAGCACCAGAATTGTACTGCTGAAGCAAGTCCGTTTTTTGGCATTTTTACGACAGGGTCCCCCCTTATGACATTTTAGCAAAAAATGTTTTTCTTAAAAAATGCATTTTCTTACATTTTCTTACATTTACGGGTTTAGTCGGGACTCCTGATGACGTTTTGAGACATCTCCTACAACTACAGCACCAGAATTGTGCTGCTGAAGCAAGTCCGTTTTTTGGAAAAAAATTTTGTAAAAAAAAAGTTTTCCCAAAAAAAGCATTTTATGCCATTTTTAGGTTTTGTAGGGACTCCTGATGACGTTTTGAGACATCTCCTACAACTACAGCACCAGAATTGTACTGCTGAAGCAAGTCCGTTTTTTTGGCATTTTTACGACAGGGTCCCCCCTTACG
The DNA here is from genome assembly GCF_033978785.1 of Entelurus aequoreus. NCBI lineage: Eukaryota > Metazoa > Chordata > Actinopteri > Syngnathiformes > Syngnathidae > Entelurus > Entelurus aequoreus. The sequence continues at coordinate 206,018 of NW_026907967.1, read as the reverse complement.
ACATTTTAGCAAAAAATGTTTTTCTTAAAAAATGCATTTTCTTACATTTACGGGTTTAGTCGGGACTCCTGATGACGTTTTGAGACATCTCCTACAACTACAGCACCAGAATTGTGCTGCTGAAGCAAGTCTGTTTTTTGAATTTTTTTTTTGTAAAAAAAAAGTTTTCCCAAAAAAATCATTTTATGCCATTTTTAGGTTTTGTAGGGACTCCTGATGACGTTTTGAGACATCTCCTACAACTACAGCACCAGAATTGTACTGCTGAAGCAAGTCAGTTTTTTGGCATTTTTACGACAGGGTCCCCCCTTACGACATTTTAGCAAAAAATGTTTTTCTTAAAAAATGCATTTTCTTACATTTTCTTACATTTACGGGTTTAGTCGGGACTCCTGATGACGTTTTGAGACATCTCCTACAACTACAGCACCAGAATTGTGCTGCTGAAGCAAGTCCGTTTTTTGGAATTTTTTTTGTAAAAAAAAAGTTTTCCCAAAAAAAGCATTTTATGCCATTTTTAGGTTTTGTAGGGACTCCTGATGACGTTTTGAGACATCTCCTACAACTACAGCACCAGAATTGTACTGCTGAAGCAAGTCAGTTTTTTGGCATTTTTACGACAGGGTCCCCCCTTACGACATTTTAGCAAAAAATGTTTTTCTTAAAAAATGCATTTTCTTACATTTTCTTACATTTACGGGTTTAGTCGGGACTCCTGATGACGTTTTGAGACATCTCCTACAACTACAGCACCAGAATTGTGCTGCTGAAGCAAGTCTGTTTTTTGAATTTTTAAAAAAAAAAAAAAGTTTTCCCAAAAAAAGCATTTTATGCCATTTTTAGGTTTTGTAGGGACTCCTGATGACGTTTTGAGACATCTCCTACAACTACAGCACCAGAATTGTACTGCTGAAGCAAGTCGGTTTTTTGGCATTTTTACGACAGGGTCCCCCCTTACGACATTTTAGCAAAAAATGTTTTTCTTAAAAAATGCATTTTCTTACATTTTCTTACATTTACGGGTTTAGTCGGGACTCCTGATGACGTTTTGAGACATCTCCTACAACTACAGCACCAGAATTGTGCTGCTGAAGCAAGTCCGTTTTTTGGAATTTTTTTTTGTATAAAAAAAGTTTTCCCAAAAAAAGCATTTTATGCCATTTTTAGGTTTTGTAGGGACTCCTAATGACGTTTTGAGACATCTACAACTACAGCACCAGAATTGTACTGCTGAAGCAAGTCGGTTTTTTGGCATTTTTACGACAGGGTCCCCCCTTACGACATTTTAGCAAAAAATGTTTTTCTTAAAAAATGCATTTTCTTACATTTTCTTACATTTACGGGTTTAGTCGGGACTCCTGATGACGTTTTGAGACATCTCCTACAACTACAGCACCAGAATTGTGCTGCTGAAGCAAGTCCGTTTTTTGGAATTTTTTTTTGTAAAAAAAAAGTTTTCCCAAAAAAAGCATTTTAAGCCATTTTTAGGTTTTGTAGGGACTCCTGATGACGTTTTGAGACATCTCCTACAACTACAGCACCAGAATTGTACTGCTGAAGCAAGTCCGTTTTTTGGCATTTTTACGACAGGGTCCCCCCTTACGACATTTTAGCAAAAAATGTTTTTCTTAAAAAATGCATTTTCTTACATTTTCTTACATTTACGGGTTTAGTCGGGACTCCTGATGACGTTTTGAGACATCTCCTACAACTACAGCACCAGAATTGTGCTGCTGAAGCAAGTCTGTTTTTTGAATTTTTTTTTGTAAAAAAAAAAGTTTTCCCAAAAAAAGCATTTTATGCCATTTTTAGGTTTTGTAGGGACTCCTGATGACGTTTTGAGACATCTCCTACAACTACAGCACCAGAATTGTACTGCTGAAGCAAGTCGTTTTTTTGGCATTTTTACGACAGGGTCCCCCCTTACGACATTTTAGCAAAAAATGTTTTTCTTAAAAAATGCATTTTCTTACATTTTCTTACATTTACGGGTTTAGTCGGGACTCCTGATGACGTTTTGAGACATATCCTACAACTACAGCACCAGAATTGTGCTGCTGAAGCAAATCTGTTTTTTGAATTTTTTTTTGTAAAAAAAAAGTTTTCCCAAAAAAAGCATTTTATGCCATTTTTAGGTTTTGTAGGGACTCCTGATGACGTTTTGAGACATCTCCTACAACTACAGCACCAGGATTGTGCTGCTGAAGCAAGTCAGTTTTTTGGAATTTTTACGACATTTTAGCAAAAAATGTTTTTCGTAAAAAATGCATTTTCTTACATTTTCTTACATTTACGGGTTTAGTCGGGACTCCTGATGACGTTTTGAGACATCTCCTACAACTACAGCACCAGAATTGTGCTGCTGAAGCAAATCTGTTTTTTGAATTTTTTTTTGTAAAAAAAAAGTTTTCCCAAAAAAAGCATTTTATGCCATTTTTAGGTTTTGTAGGGACTCCTGATGACGTTTTGAGACATCTCCTACAACTACAGCACCAGGATTGTGCTGCTGAAGCAAGTCAGTTTTTTGGAATTTTTACGACATTTTAGCAAAAAATGTTTTTCGTAAAAAATGCATTTTCTTACATTTTCTTACATTTACGGGTTTAGTCGGGACTCCTGATGACGTTTTGAGACATCTCCTACAACTACAGCACCAGAATTGTACTGCTGAAGCAAGTCAGTTTTTTGGCATTTTTACGACAGGGTCCCCCCTTACGACATTTTAGCAAAAAATGTTTTTCTTAAAAAATGCATTTTCTTACATTTTCTTACATTTACGGGTTTAGTCGGGACTCCTGATGACGTTTTGAGACATCTCCTACAACTACAGCACCAGAATTGTGCTGCTGAAGCAAGTCTGTTTTTTGAATTTTTTTTTGTAAAAAAAAAAAGTTTTCCCAAAAAAAGCATTTTATGCCATTTTTAGGTTTTGTAGGGACTCCTGATGACGTTTTGAGGCATCTCCTACAACTACAGCACCAGAATTGTGCTGCTGAAGCAAGTCAGTTTTTTGGAATTTTTACGACAGGGTCCTCCCCCCCTTACGACATTTTAGCAAAAAATGTTTTTCGTAAAAAATGCATTTTCTTACATTTTCTTATATTTACGGGTTTAGTCGGGACTCCTGATGACGTTTTGAGACATGTCCTACAACTACAGCACCAGAATTGTGCTGCTGAAGCAAGTCTGTTTTTTGAATTTTTTTTTGTAAAAAAAAGTTTTCCCAAAAAAAGCATTTTATGCCATTTTTAGGTTTTGTAATGAATCCTGATGACGTTTTGAGACATCTCCTACAACTACAGCACCAGAATTGTACTGCTGAAGCAAGTCCGTTTTTTGGCATTTTTACGACAGGATCCCCCCTTACGACATTTTAGCAAAAAATGTTTTTCTTAAAAAATGCATTTTCTTACATTTTCTTACATTTACGGGTTTAGTCGGGACTCCTGATGACGTTTTGAGACATCTCCTACAACTACAGCACCAGAATTGTGCTGCTGAAGCAAGTCTGTTTTTTGAATTTTTTTTTGTAAAAAAAAAAGTTTTCCCAAAAAAAGCATTTTATGCCATTTTTAGGTTTTGTAGGGACTCCTGATGACGTTTTGAGACATCTCCTACAACTACAGCACCAGAATTGTACTGCTGAAGCAAGTCGTTTTTTTGGCATTTTTACGACAGGGTCCCCCCTTACGACATTTTAGCAAAAAATGTTTTTCTTAAAAAATGCATTTTCTTACATTTTCTTACATTTATGGGTTTAGTCGGGACTCCTGATGACGTTTTGAGACATCTCCTACAACTACAGCACCAGAATTGTACTGCTGAAGCAAGTCTGTTTTTTGAATTTTTTTTTGTAAAAAAAAAGTTTTCCCAAAAAAAGCATTTTATGCCATTTTTAGGTTTTGTAGGGACTCCTGATGACGTTTTGAGACATCTCCTACAACTACAGCACCAGAATTGTGCTGCTGAAGCAAGTCAGTTTTTTGGAATTTTTACGACAGGGTCCCCCCCCTTACGACATTTTAGCAAAAAATGTTTTTCGTAAAAAATGCATTTTTTTACATTTTCTTATATTTACGGGTTTAGTCGGGACTCCTGATGACGTTTTGAGACATGTCCTACAACTACAGCACCAGAATTGTGCTGCTGAAGCAAGTCTGTTTTTTGAATTTTTTTTTGTAAAAAAAAAAGTTTTCCCAAAAAAAGCATTTTATGCCATTTTTAGGTTTTGTAGGAATCCTGATGACGTTTTGAGACATCTCCTACAACTACAGCACCAGAATTGTACTGCTGAAGCAAGTCCGTTTTTTGGCATTTTTACGACAGGATCCCCCCTTACGACATTTTAGCAAAAAATGTTTTTCTTAAAAAATGCATTTTCTTACATTTTCTTACATTTACGGGTTTAGTCGGGACTCCTGATGACATTTTGAGACATCTCCTACAACTACAGCACCAGAATTGTGCTGCTGAAGCAAGTCCGTTTTTTGGAAATTTTTTTTGTAAAAAAAAAGTTTTCCCATAAAAAGCATTTTATGCCATTTTTAGGTTTTGTAGGGACTCCTGATGACATTTTGAGACATCTCCTACAACTACAGCACCAGAATTGTACTGCTGAAGCAAGTCGGTTTTTTGGCATTTTTACGACAGGGTCCCCCCTTACGACATTTTAGCAAAAAATGTTTTTCTTAAAAAATGCATTTTCTTACATTTTCTTACATTTACGGGTTTAGTCGGGACTCCTGATGACGTTTTGAGACATCTCCTACAACTACAGCACCAGAATTGTGCTGCTGAAGCAAGTCTGTTTTTTGAATTTTTTTTTGTAAAAAAAAAAGTTTTCCCAAAAAAAGCATTTTATGCCATTTTTAGGTTTTGTAGGGACTCCTGATGACGTTTTGAGGCATCTCCTACAACTACAGCACCAGAATTGTGCTGCTGAAGCAAGTCAGTTTTTTGGAATTTTTACGACAGGGTCCCCCCTTACGACATTTTAGCAAAAAATGTTTTTCTTAAAAAATGCATTTTCTTACATTTTCTTACATTTACGGGTTTAGTCGGGACTCCTGATGACGTTTTGAGACATCTCCTACAACTACAGCACCAGAATTGTGCTGCTGAAGCAAGTCCGTTTTTTTGAATTTTTTTTTGTAAAAAAAAAGTTTTCCCAAAAAAAGCATTTTATGCCATTTTTAGGTTTCGTAGGGACTCCTAATGACGTTTTGAGACATCTCCTACAACTACAGCACCAGAATTGTACTGCTGAAGCAAGTCGGTTTTTTGGCATTTTTACGACAGGGTCCCCCCTTACGACATTTTAGCAAAAAATGTTTTTCTTAAAAAATGCATTTTCTTACATTTTCTTACATTTACGGGTTTAGTCGGGAATCCTGATGACGTTTTGAGACATCTCCTACAACTACAGCACCAGAATTGTACTGCTGAAGCAAGTCGGTTTTTTGGCATTTTTACGACAGGGTCCCCCCTTACGACATTTTAGCAAAAAATGTTTTTCTTAAAAAATGCATTTTCTTACATTTACGGGTTTAGTCGGGACTCCTCATGACGTTTTGAGACATCTCCTACAACTACAGCACCAGAATTGTACTGCTGAAGCAAGTCGGTTTTTTGGCATTTTTACGACAGGGTCCCCCCTTACGACATTTTAGCAAAAAATGTTTTTCTTAAAAAATGCATTTTCTTACATTTTCTTACATTTACGGGTTTAGTCGGGACTCCTGATGACGTTTTGAGACATCTCCTACAACTACAGCACCAGAATTGTGCTGCTGAAGCAAGTCTGTTTTTTGAATTTTTTTTTGTAAGAAAAAAGTTTTCCCAAAAAAAGCATTTCATGCCATTTTTAGGTTTTGTAGGGACTCCTGATGACGTTTTGAGACATCTCCTACAACTACAGCACCAGAATTGTACTGCTGAAGCAAGTCCGTTTTTTGGCATTTTTACGACAGGGTCCCCCCTTACGACATTTTAGTAAAAAATGTTTTTCTTAAAAAATGCATTTTCTTACATTTTCTTACATTTACGGGTTTAGTCGGGACTCCTGATGACGTTTTGAGACATCTCCTACAACTACAGCACCAGAATTGTGCTGCTGAAGCAAGTCAGTTTTTTGGAATTTTTACGACAGGGTCCCCCCTTACGACATTTTAGCAAAAAATGTTTTTCGTAAAAAATGCATTTTCTTACATTTACGGGTTTAGTCGGGACTCCTGATGACGTTTTGAGACATCTCCTACAACTACAGCACCAGAATTGTGCTGCTGAAGCAAGTCTGTTTTTTGAAAATTTTTTTGTAAAAAAAAGTTTTCCCAAAAAAAGCATTTTATGCCATTTTTAGGTTTTTTAGGGACTCCTGATGACGTTTTGAGACATCTCCTACAACTACAGCACCAGAATTGTGCTGCTGAAGCAAGTCAGTTTTTTGGAATTTTTACGACAGGGTCCCCCCTTACGACATTTTAGCAAAAAATGTTTTTCGTAAAAAATGCATTTTCTTACATTTTCTTACATTTACGGGTTTAGTCGGGACTCCTGATGACGTTTTGAGACATCTCCTACAACTACAGCACCAGAATTGTGCTGCTGAAGCAAGTCTGTTTTTTGAATTTTTTTTTGTAAAATTTTTTTTCCCAAAAAAAGCATTTTATGCCATTTTTAGGTTTTGTAGGGACTCCTGATGACGTTTTGAGACATCTCCTACAACTACAGCACCAGAATTGTGCTGCTGAAGCAAGTCATTTTTTTGGAATTTTTACGACAGGGTCCCCCCTTACGACATTTTAGCAAAAAATGTTTTTCGTAAAAAATGCATTTTCTTACATTTTCTTACATTTACGGGTTTAGTCGGGACTCCTGATGACGTTTTGAGACATCTCCTACAACTACAGCACCAGAATTGTGCTGCTGAAGCAAGTCTGTTTTTTGAATTTTTTTTTGTAAAAAAAAAGTTTTCCCAAAAAAAGCATTTTATGCCATTTTTAGGTTTTGTAGGGACTCCTGATGACGTTGTAAGACATCTCCTACAACTACAGCACCAGAATTGTGCTGCTGAAGCAAGTCAGTTTTTTGGAATTTTTACGACAGGGTCCCCCCTTACGACATTTTAGCAAAAAATGTTTTTCGTAAAAAATGCATTTTCTTACATTTTCTTACATTTACGGGTTTAGTCGGGACTCCTGATGACGTTTTGAGACATATCCTATAACTACAGCACCAGAATTGTGCTGCTGAAGCAAGTCTGTTCTTTGAATTTTTTTTTGTAAAAAAAAAGTTTTCCCAAAAAAAGCATTTTATGCCTTTTTTAGGTTTTGTAGGGACTCCTGATGACGTTTTGAGACATCTCCTACAACTACAGCACCAGAATTGTACTGCTGAAGCAAGTCCGTTTTTTGGCATTTTTACGACAGGGTCCCCCCTTACGACATTTTAGCAAAAAAAAATTTTCTTAAAAAATGCATTTTCTTACATTTTGTTACATTTACGGGTTTAGTCGGGACTCCTGATGACGTTTTGAGACATCTCCTACAACTACAGCACCAGAATTGTGCTGCTGAAGCAAGTGAGTTTTTTGGAAGTTTTACGACAGGGTCCCCCCTTACGACATTTTAGCAAAAAATGTTTTTCGTAAAAAATGCATTTTCTTACATTTTCTTACATTTACGGGTTTAGTCGGGACTCCTGATGACGTTTTGAGACATCTCCTACAACTACAGCACCAGAATTGTGCTGCTGAAGCAAGTCCGTTTTTTGGCATTTTTACGACAGGGTCCCCCCTTACGACATTTTAGCAAAAAATGTTTTTCGTAAAAAATGCATTTTCTTACATTTTCTTACATTTACGGGTTTAGTCGGGACTCCTGATGACGTTTTGAGACATCTCCTACAACTACAGCACCAGAATTGTGCTGCTGAAGCAAGTCTGTTTTTTGAATTTTTTTTTGTAAAAAAAAAGTTTTCCCAAAAAAAGCATTTTATGCCATTTTTAGGTTTTGTAGGGACTCCTGATGACGTTTTGAGACATCTCCTACAACTACAGCACCAGAATTGTGCTGCTGAAGCAAGTTTGTTTTTTGAATTTTTTTTTGTAAAAAAAAAGTTTTCCCAAAAAAAGCATTTTATGCCATTTTTAGGTTTTGTAGGGACTCCTGATGACGTTTTAAGACATCTCCTACAACTACAGCACCAGAATTGTGCTGCTGAAGCAAGTCAGTTTTTTGGAATTTTTACGACAGGGTCCCCCCTTACGACATTTTAGCAAAAAATGTTTTTCGTAAAAAATGCATTTTCTTACATTTTCTTACATTTACGGGTTTAGTCGGGACTCCTGATGACGTTTTGAGACATCTCCTACAACTACAGCACCAGAATTGTGCTGCTGAAGCAAGTCTGTTTTTTGAATTTTTTTTTGTAAAAAAAAAGTTTACCAAAAAAAGCATTTTATGCCATTTTTAGGTTTTGTAGGGACTCCTGATGACGTTTTGAGACATCTCCTACAACTACAGCACCAGAATTGTACTGCTGAAGCAAGTCGGTTTTTTGGCATTTTTACGACAGGGTCCCCCCTTACGACATTTTAGTAAAAAATGTTTTTCTTAAAAAATGCATTTTCTTACATTTTCTTACATTTACGGGTTTAGTCGGGGCTCCTGATGACGTTTTGAGACATCTCCTACAACTACAGCACCAGAATTGTGCTGCTGAAGCAAGTCTGTTTTTTGAATTTTTTTTTGTAAAAAAAAAAGTTTACCAAAAAAAGCATTTTATGCCATTTTTAGGTTTTGTAGGGACTCCTGATGACGTTTTGAGACATCTCCTACAACTACAGCACCAGAATTGTACTGCTGAAGCAAGTCGGTTTTTTGGCATTTTTACGACAGGGTCCCCCCTTACGACATTTTAGTAAAAAATGTTTTTCTTAAAAAATGCATTTTCTTACATTTTCTTACATTTACGGGTTTAGTCGGGACTCCTGATGACGTTTTGAGACATCTTCTACAACTACAGCACCAGAATTGTGCTGCTGAAGCAAGTCCGTTTTTTGGAAAAAATTTTTGTAAAAAAAAAGTTTTCCCAAAAAAAGCATTTTATGCCATTTTTAGGTTTTGTAGGGACTCCTGATGACGTTTTGAGACATCTCCTACAACTACAGCACCAGAATTGTACTGCTGAAGCAAGTCCGTTTTTTTACATTTTTACGACAGGGTCCCCCCTTACGACATTTTAGCAAAAAATGTTTTTCGTAAAAAATGCATTTTCTTACATTTTCTTACATTTACGGGTTTAGTCGGGACTCCTGATGACGTTTTGAGACATCTCCTACAACTACAGCACCAGGATTGTGCTGCTGAAGCAAGTCTGTTTTTTGAATTTTTTTTTGTAAAAAAAAAGTTTTCCCAAAAAAAGCATTTTATGCCATTTTTAGGTTTTGTAGGGACTCCATATGACGTTTTGAGACATCTCCTACAACTACAGCACCAGAATTGTGCTGCTGAAGCAAGTCAGTTTTTTGGAATTTTTACGACAGGGTCCCCCCTTACGACATTTTAGCAAAAAATGTTTTTCTTAAAAAATGCATTTTCTTACATTTTCTTACATTTACGGGTTTAGTCGGGACTCCTGATGACGTTTTGAGACATCTCCTACAACTACAGCACCAGAATTGTGCTGCTGAAGCAAGTCCGTTTTTTGGAATGTTTTTTGGTAAAAAAAAAGTTTTCCCAAAAAAAGCATTTTATGCCATTTTTAGGTTTTGTAGGGACTCCTGATGACTTTTTGAGACATCTCCTACAACTACAGCACCAGAATTGTACTGCTGAAGCAAGTCGGTTTTTTGGCATTTTTACGACAGGGTCCCCCCTTACGACATTTTAGCAAAAAATGTTTTTCGTAAAAAATGCATTTTCTTACATTTTCTTACATTTACGGGTTTAGTCGGGACTCCTGATGACGTTTTGAGACATCTCCTACAACTACAGCACCAGAATTGTGCTGCTGAAGCAAGTCTGTTTTTTTAATTTTTTTTTGTAAAAAAAAAAGTTTTCCCAAAAAAAGCATTTTATGCCATTTTTAGGTTTTGTAGGGACTCCTGATGACGTTGTAAGACATCTCCTACAACTACAGCACCAGAATTGTGCTGCTGAAGCAAGTCAGTTTTTTGGAATTTTTACGACAGGGTCCCCCCTTACGACATTTTAGCAAAAAATGTTTTTCGTAAAAAATGCATTTTCTTACATTTTCTTACATTTACGGGTTTAGTCGGGACTCCTGATGACGTTTTGAGACATCTCCTATAACTACAGCACCAGAATTGTGCTGCTGAAGCAAGTCTGTTCTTTGAATTTTTTTTTGTAAAAAAAAAGTTTTCCCAAAAAAAGCATTTTATGCCTTTTTTAGGTTTTGTAGGGACTCCTGATGACGTTTTGAGACATCTCCTACAACTACAGCACCAGAATTGTACTGCTGAAGCAAGTCCGTTTTTTGGCATTTTTACGACAGGGTCCCCCCTTACGACATTTTAGCAAAAAAAATGTTTCTTAAAAAATGCATTTTCTTACATTTTGTTACATTTACGGGTTTAGTCGGGACTCCTGATGACGTTTTGAGACATCTCCTACAACTACAGCACCAGAATTGTGCTGCTGAAGCAAGTCAGTTTTTTGGAAGTTTTACGACAGGGTCCCCCCTTACGACATTTTAGCAAAAAATGTTTTTCGTAAAAAATGCATTTTCTTACATTTTCTTACATTTACGGGTTTAGTCGGGACTCCTGATGACGTTTTGAGACATCTCCTACAACTACAGCACCAGAATTGTGCTGCTGAAGCAAGTCTGTTTTTTGAATTTTTTTTTGTAAAAAAAAAGTTTTCCCAAAAAAAGCATTTTATGCCATTTTTAGGTTTTGTAGGGACTCCTGATGACGTTTTGAGACATCTCCTACAACTACAGCACCAGAATTGTGCTGCTGAAGCAAGTCTGTTTTTTGGAATTTTTACGACAGGGTCCCCCCTTACGACATTTTAGCAAAAAATGTTTTTCGTAAAAAATGCATTTTCTTACATTTTCTTACATTTACGGGTTTAGTCGGGACTCCTGATGACGTTTTGAGACATCTCCTACAACTACAGCACCAGAATTGTGCTGCTGAAGCAAGTCTGTTTTTTGAATTTTTTTTTGTAAAAAAAAAGTTTACCAAAAAAAGCATTTTATGCCATTTTTAGGTTTTGTAGGGACTCCTGATGACGTTTTGAGACATCTCCTACAACTACAGCACCAGAATTGTACTGCTGAAGCAAGTCGGTTTTTTGGCATTTTTACGACAGGGTCCCCCCTTACGACATTTTAGTAAAAAATGTTTTTCTTAAAAAATGCATTTTCTTACATTTTCTTACATTTACGGGTTTAGTCGGGACTCCTGATGACGTTTTGAGACATCTCCTACAACTACAGCACCAGAATTGTGCTGCTGAAGCAAGTCTGTTTTTTGAATTTTTTTTTGTAAAAAAAAAAGTTTACCAAAAAAAGCATTTTATGCCATTTTTAGGTTTTGTAGGGACTCCTGATGACGTTTTGAGACATCTCCTACAACTACAGCACCAGAATTGTACTGCTGAAGCAAGTCGGTTTTTTGGCATTTTTACGACAGGGTCCCCCCTTACGACATTTTAGTAAAAAATGTTTTTCTTAAAAAATGCATTTTCTTACATTTTCTTACATTTACGGGTTTAGTCGGGACTCCTGATGACGTTTTGAGACATCTTCTACAACTACAGCACCAGAATTGTGCTGCTGAAGCAAGTCCGTTTTTTGGAAAAAATTTTTGTAAAAAAAAAAGTTTTCCCAAAAAAAGCATTTTATGCCATTTTTAGGTTTTGTAGGGACTCCTGATGACGTTTTGAGACATCTCCTACAACTACAGCACCAGAATTGTACTGCTGAAGCAAGTCCGTTTTTTGGCATTTTTACGACAGGGTCCCCCCTTACGACATTTTAGCAAAAAATGTTTTTCGTAAAAAATGCATTTTCTTACATTTTGTTACATTTACGGGTTTAGTCGGGACTCCTGATGACGTTTTGAGACATCTCCTACAACTACAGCACCAGAATTGTGCTGCTGAAGCAAGTCAGTTTTTTGGAAGTTTTACGACAGGGTCCCCCCTTACGACATTTTAGCAAAAAATGTTTTTCGTAAAAAATGCATTTTCTTACATTTTCTTACATTTACGGGTTTAGTCGGGACTCCTGATGACGTTTTGAGACATCTCCTACAACTACAGCACCAGAATTGTGCTGCTGAAGCAAGTCCGTTTTTTGGCATTTTTACGACAGGGTCCCCCCTTACGACATTTTAGCAAAAAATGTTTTTCGTAAAAAATGCATTTTCTTACATTTTCTTACATTTACGGGTTTAGTCGGGACTCCTGATGACGTTTTGAGACATCTCCTACAACTACAGCACCAGAATTGTGCTGCTGAAGCAAGTCTGTTTTTTGAATTTTTTTTTGTAAAAAAAAAGTTTTCCCAAAAAAAGCATTTTATGCCATTTTTAGGTTTTGTAGGGACTCCTGATGACGTTTTGAGACATCTCCTACAACTACAGCACCAGAATTGTGCTGCTGAAGCAAGTCTGTTTTTTGAATTTTTTTTTGTAAAAAAAAAGTTTTCCCAAAAAAAGCATTTTATGCCATTTTTAGGTTTTGTAGGGACTCCTGATGACGTTTTAAGACATCTCCTACAACTACAGCACCAGAATTGTGCTGCTGAAGCAAGTCAGTTTTTTGGAATTTTTACGACAGGGTCCCCCCTTACGACATTTTAGCAAAAAATGTTTTTCGTAAAAAATGCATTTTCTTACATTTTCTTACATTTACGGGTTTAGTCGGGACTCCTGATGACGTTTTGAGACATCTCCTACAACTACAGCACCAGAATTGTGCTGCTGAAGCAAGTCTGTTTTTTGAATTTTTTTTTGTAAAAAAAAAGTTTACCAAAAAAAGCATTTTATGCCATTTTTAGGTTTTGTAGGGACTCCTGATGACGTTTTGAGACATCTCCTACAACTACAGCACCAGAATTGTACTGCTGAAGCAAGTCGGTTTTTTGGCATTTTTACGACAGGGTCCCCCCTTACGACATTTTAGCAAAAAATGTTTTTCGTAAAAAATGCATTTTCTTACATTTTCTTACATTTACGGGTTTAGTCGGGACTCCTGATGACGTTTTGAGACATCTCCTACAACTACAGCACCAGAATTGTGCTGCTGAAGCAAGTCCGTTTTTTGGCATTTTTACGACAGGGTCCCCCCTTACGACATTTTAGCAAAAAATGTTTTTCGTAAAAAATGTATTTTCTTACATTTTCTTACATTTACGGGTTTAGTCGGGACTCCTGATGACGTTTTGAGACATCTCCTACAACTACAGCACCAGAATTGTGCTGCTGAAGCAAGTCTGTTTTTTGAATTTTTTTTTGTAAAAAAAAAGTTTTCCCAAAAAAAGCATTTTATGCCATTTTTAGGTTTTGTAGGGACTCCTGATGACGTTTTGAGACATCTCCTACAACTACAGCACCAGAATTGTGCTGCTGAAGCAAGTCTGTTTTTTGAATTTTTTTTTGTAAAAAAAAAGTTTTCCCAAAAAAAGCATTTTATGCCATTTTTAGGTTTTGTAGGGACTCCTGATGACGTTTTAAGACATCTCCTACAACTACAGCACCAGAATTGTGCTGCTGAAGCAAGTCAGTTTTTTGGAATTTTTACGACAGGGTCCCCCCTTACGACATTTTAGCAAAAAATGTTTTTCGTAAAAAATGCATTTTCTTACATTTTCTTACATTTACGGGTTTAGTCGGGACTCCTGATGACGTTTTGAGACATCTCCTACAACTACAGCACCAGAATTGTGCTGCTGAAGCAAGTCTGTTTTTTGAATTTTTTTTTGTAAAAAAAAAGTTTACCAAAAAAAGCATTTTATGCCATTTTTAGGTTTTGTAGGGACTCCTGATGACGTTTTGAGACATCTCCTACAACTACAGCACCAGAATTGTACTGCTGAAGCAAGTCGGTTTTTTGGCATTTTTACGACAGGGTCCCCCCTTACGACATTTTAGTAAAAAATGTTTTTCTTAAAAAATGCATTTTCTTACATTTTCTTACATTTACGGGTTTAGTCGGGACTCCTGATGACGTTTTGAGACATCTCCTACAACTACAGCACCAGAATTGTGCTGCTGAAGCAAGTCTGTTTTTTGAATTTTTTTTTGTAAAAAAAAAAGTTTACCAAAAAAAGCATTTTATGCCATTTTTAGGTTTTGTAGGGACTCCTGATGACGTTTTGAGACATCTCCTACAACTACAGCACCAGAATTGTACTGCTGAAGCAAGTCTGTTTTTTGAATTTTTTTTTGTAAAAAAAAAGTTTTCCCAAAGAAAGCATTTTATGCCATTTTTAGGTTTTGTAGGGACTCCTGATGACGTTTTGAGACATCTCCTACAACTACAGCACCAGAATTGTGCTGCTGAAGCAAGTCAGTTTTTTGGAATTTTTACGACAGGGTCCCCCCTTACGACATTTTAGCAAAAAATGTTTTTCGTAAAAAATGCATTTTCTTACATTTTCTTACATTTACGGGTTTAGTCGGGACTCCTGATGACGTTTTGAGACATATCCTATAACTACAGCACCAGAATTGTGCTGCTGAAGCAAGTCTGTTTTTTGAATTTTTTTTTGTAAAAAAAAAGTTTTCCCAAAAAAAGCATTTTATGCCTTTTTTAGGTTTTGTAGGGACTCCTGATGACGTTTTGAGACATCTCCTACAACTACAGCACCAGAATTGTGCTGCTGAAGCAAGTCAGTTTTTTGGAAGTTTTACGACAGGGTCCCCCCTTACGACATTTTAGCAAAAAATGTTTTTCGTAAAAAATGCATTTTCTTACATTTTCTTACATTTACGGGTTTAGTCGGGACTCCTGATGACGTTTTGAGACATCTCCTACAACTACAGCACCAGAATTGTGCTGCTGAAGCAAGTCCGTTTTTTGGCATTTTTACGACAGGGTCCCCCCTTACGACATTTTAGCAAAAAACATTTTTCGTAAAAAATGCATTTTCTTACATTTTCTTACATTTACGGGTTTAGTCGGGACTCCTGATGGCGTTTTGAGACATCTCCTACAACTACAGCACCAGAATTGTGCTGCTGAAGCAAGTCTGTTTTTTGAATTTTTTTTTGTAAAAAAAAAGTTTTCCCAAAAAAAGCATTTTATGCCATTTTTAGGTTTTGTAGGGACTCCTGATGACGTTTTGAGACATCTCATACAACTACAGCACCAGAATTGTACTGCTGAAGCAAGTCGGTTTTTTGGCATTTTTACGACAGGGTCCCCCCTTACGACATTTTAGCAAAAAATGTTTTTCTTAAAAAATGCATTTTCTTACATTTTGTTACATTTACGGGTTTAGTCGGGACTCCTGATGACGTTTTGAGACATCTCCTACAACTACAGCACCAGAATTGTGCTGCTGAAGCAAGTCAGTTTTTTGGAATTTTTACGACAGGGTCCCCCCTTACGACATTTTAGCAAAAAATGTTTTTCGTAAAAAATGCATTTTCTTACATTTACGGGTTTAGTCGGGACTCCTGATGACGTTTTGAGACATCTCCTACAACTACAGCACCAGAATTGTGCTGCTGAAGCAAGTCTGTTTTTTGAAATTTTTTTTGTAAAAAAAAGTTTTCCCAAAAAAAGCATTTTATGCCATTTTTAGGTTTTTTAGGGACTCCTGATGACGTTTTGAGACATCTCCTACAACTACAGCACCAGAATTGTGCTGCTGAAGCAAGTCAGTTTTTTGGAATTTTTACGACAGGGTCCCCCCTTACGACATTTTAGCAAAAAATGTTTTTCGTAAAAAATGCATTTTCTTACATTTTCTTACATTTACGGGTTTAGTCGGGACTCCTGATGACGTTTTGAGACATCTCCTACAACTACAGCACCAGAATTGTGCTGCTGAAGCAAGTCTGTTTTTTGAATTTTTTTTTGTAAAATTTTTTTTCCCAAAAAAAGCATTTTATGCCATTTTTAGGTTTTGTAGGGACTCCTGATGACGTTTTGAGACATCTCCTACAACTACAGCACCAGAATTGTGCTGCTGAAGCAAGTCATTTTTTTGGAATTTTTACGACAGGGTCCCCCCTTACGACATTTTAGCAAAAAATGTTTTTCGTAAAAAATGCATTTTCTTACATTTTCTTATATTTATGGGTTTAGTCGGGACTCCTGATGACGTTTTGAGACATCTCCTACAACTACAGCACCAGAATTGTGCTGCTGAAGCAAGTCTGTTTTTTGAATTTTTTTTTGTAAAAAAAAAGTTTTCCCAAAAAAAGCATTTTATGCCATTTTTAGGTTTTGTAGGGACTCCTGATGACGTTTTAAGACATCTCCTACAACTACAGCACCAGAATTGTGCTGCTGAAGCAAGTCAGTTTTTTGGAATTTTTACGACAGGGTCCCCCCTTACGACATTTTAGCAAAAAATGTTTTTCGTAAAAAATGCATTTTCTTACATTTTCTTACATTTACGGGTTTAGTCGGGACTCCTGATGGCGTTTTGAGACATCTCCTACAACTACAGCACCAGAATTGTGCTGCTGAAGCAAGTCTGTTTTTTTAATTTTTTTTTGTAAAAAAAAAGTTTCCCAAAAAAAGCATTTTATGCCATTTTTAGGTTTTGTAGGGACTCCTGATGACGTTTTGAGACATCTCCTACAACTACAGCACCAGAATTGTACTGCTGAAGAAAGTCGGTTTTTTGGCATTTTTACGACTGGGTCCCCCCTTACGACATTTTAGCAAAAAATGTTTTTCTTCAAAAATGCATTTTCTTACATTTTCTTACATTTACGGGTTTAGTCGGGACTCCTGATGACGTTTTGAGACATCTCCTACAACTACAGCACCAGAATTGTGCTGCTGAAGCAAGTCTGTTTTTTGAATTTTTTTTTGTAAAAAAAAGTTTTCCCAAAAAAAGCATTTTATGCCATTTTTAGGTTTTGTAGGGACTCCTGATGACGTTTTAAGACATCTCCTACAACTACAGCACCAGAATTGTGCTGCTGAAGCAAGTCAGTTTTTTGGAATTTTTACGACAGGGTCCTCCCCCCTTACGAGATTTTAGCAAAAAAGGTTTTTCGTAAAAAATGCATTTTCTTACATTTTCTTACATTTACGGGTTTAGTCGGGACTCCTGATGACGTTTTGAGACATCTCCTACAACTACAGCACCAGAATTGTGCTGCTGAAGCAAGTCAGTTTTTTGGAAGTTTTACGACAGGGTCCCCCCTTACGACATTTTAGCAAAAAATGTTTTTCGTAAAAAATGCATTTTCTTACATTTTCTTACATTTACGGGTTTAGTCGGGACTCCTGATGACGTTTTGAGACATCTCCTACAACTACAGCACCAGAATTGTGCTGCTGAAGCAAGTCTGTTTTTTGAATTTTTTTTTGTAAAAAAAAAGTTTTCCCAAAAAAAGCATTTTATGCCATTTTTAGGTTTTGTAGGGACTCCTGATGACGTTTTGAGACATCTCCTACAACTACAGCACCAGAATTGTGCTGCTGAAGCAAGTCTGTTTTTTGAATTTTTTTTTGTAAAAAAAAAGTTTTCCCAAAAAAAGCATTTTATGCCATTTTTAGGTTTTGTAGGGACTCCTGATGACGTTTTAAGACATCTCCTACAACTACAGCACCAGAATTGTGCTGCTGAAGCAAGTCAGTTTTTTGGAATTTTTACGACAGGGTCCCCCCTTACGACATTTTAGCAAAAAATGTTTTTCGTAAAAAATGCATTTTCTTACATTTTCTTACATTTACGGGTTTAGTCGGGACTCCTGATGACGTTTTGAGACATCTCCTACAACTACAGCACCAGAATTGTGCTGCTGAAGCAAGTCTGTTTTTTGAATTTTTTTTTGTAAAAAAAAAGTTTACCAAAAAAAGCATTTTATGCCATTTTTAGGTTTTGTAGGGACTCCTGATGACGTTTTGAGACATCTCCTACAACTACAGCACCAGAATTGTACTGCTGAAGCAAGTCGGTTTTTTGGCATTTTTACGACAGGGTCCCCCCTTACGACATTTTAGTAAAAAATGTTTTTCTTAAAAAATGCATTTTCTTACATTTTCTTACATTTACGGGTTTAGTCGGGACTCCTGATGACGTTTTGAGACATCTCCTACAACTACAGCACCAGAATTGTGCTGCTGAAGCAAGTCTGTTTTTTGAATTTTTTTTTGTAAAAAAAAAAGTTTACCAAAAAAAGCATTTTATGCCATTTTTAGGTTTTGTAGGGACTCCTGATGACGTTTTGAGACATCTCCTACAACTACAGCACCAGAATTGTACTGCTGAAGCAAGTCTGTTTTTTGAATTTTTTTTTGTAAAAAAAAAGTTTTCCCAAAGAAAGCATTTTATGCCATTTTTAGGTTTTGTAGGGACTCCTGATGACGTTTTGAGACATCTCCTACAACTACAGCACCAGAATTGTGCTGCTGAAGCAAGTCAGTTTTTTGGAATTTTTACGACAGGGTCCCCCCTTACGACATTTTAGCAAAAAATGTTTTTCGTAAAAAATGCATTTTCTTACATTTTCTTACATTTACGGGTTTAGTCGGGACTCCTGATGACGTTTTGAGACATATCCTATAACTACAGCACCAGAATTGTGCTGCTGAAGCAAGTCTGTTTTTTGAATTTTTTTTTGTAAAAAAAAAGTTTTCCCAAAAAAAGCATTTTATGCCTTTTTTAGGTTTTGTAGGGACTCCTGATGACGTTTTGAGACATCTCCTACAACTACAGCACCAGAATTGTGCTGCTGAAGCAAGTCAGTTTTTTGGAAGTTTTACGACAGGGTCCCCCCTTACGACATTTTAGCAAAAAATGTTTTTCGTAAAAAATGCATTTTCTTACATTTTCTTACATTTACGGGTTTAGTCGGGACTCCTGATGACGTTTTGAGACATCTCCTACAACTACAGCACCAGAATTGTGCTGCTGAAGCAAGTCCGTTTTTTGGCATTTTTACGACAGGGTCCCCCCTTACGACATTTTAGCAAAAAACATTTTTCGTAAAAAATGCATTTTCTTACATTTTCTTACATTTACGGGTTTAGTCGGGACTCCTGATGGCGTTTTGAGACATCTCCTACAACTACAGCACCAGAATTGTGCTGCTGAAGCAAGTCTGTTTTTTGAATTTTTTTTTGTAAAAAAAAAGTTTTCCCAAAAAAAGCATTTTATGCCATTTTTAGGTTTTGTAGGGACTCCTGATGACGTTTTGAGACATCTCATACAACTACAGCACCAGAATTGTACTGCTGAAGCAAGTCGGTTTTTTGGCATTTTTACGACAGGGTCCCCCCTTACGACATTTTAGCAAAAAATGTTTTTCTTAAAAAATGCATTATCTTACATTTTGTTACATTTACGGGTTTAGTCGGGACTCCTGATGACGTTTTGAGACATCTCCTACAACTACAGCACCAGAATTGTGCTGCTGAAGCAAGTCAGTTTTTTGGAATTTTTACGACAGGGTCCCCCCTTACGACATTTTAGCAAAAAATGTTTTTCGTAAAAAATGCATTTTCTTACATTTACGGGTTTAGTCGGGACTCCTGATGACGTTTTGAGACATCTCCTACAACTACAGCACCAGAATTGTGCTGCTGAAGCAAGTCTGTTTTTTGAAATTTTTTTTGTAAAAAAAAGTTTTCCCAAAAAAAGCATTTTATGCCATTTTTAGGTTTTTTAGGGACTCCTGATGACGTTTTGAGACATCTCCTACAACTACAGCACCAGAATTGTGCTGCTGAAGCAAGTCAGTTTTTTGGAATTTTTACGACAGGGTCCCCCCTTACGACATTTTAGCAAAAAATGTTTTTCGTAAAAAATGCATTTTCTTACATTTTCTTACATTTACGGGTTTAGTCGGGACTCCTGATGACGTTTTGAGACATCTCCTACAACTACAGCACCAGAATTGTGCTGCTGAAGCAAGTCTGTTTTTTGAATTTTTTTTTGTAAAATTTTTTTTCCCAAAAAAAGCATTTTATGCCATTTTTAGGTTTTGTAGGGACTCCTGATGACGTTTTGAGACATCTCCTACAACTACAGCACCAGAATTGTGCTGCTGAAGCAAGTCATTTTTTTGGAATTTTTACGACAGGGTCCCCCCTTACGACATTTTAGCAAAAAATGTTTTTCGTAAAAAATGCATTTTCTTACATTTTCTTATATTTATGGGTTTAGTCGGGACTCCTGATGACGTTTTGAGACATCTCCTACAACTACAGCACCAGAATTGTGCTGCTGAAGCAAGTCTGTTTTTTGAATTTTTTTTTGTAAAAAAAAAGTTTTCCCAAAAAAAGCATTTTATGCCATTTTTAGGTTTTGTAGGGACTCCTGATGACGTTTTAAGACATCTCCTACAACTACAGCACCAGAATTGTGCTGCTGAAGCAAGTCAGTTTTTTGGAATTTTTACGACAGGGTCCCCCCTTACGACATTTTAGCAAAAAATGTTTTTCGTAAAAAATGCATTTTCTTACATTTTCTTACATTTACGGGTTTAGTCGGGACTCCTGATGGCGTTTTGAGACATCTCCTACAACTACAGCACCAGAATTGTGCTGCTGAAGCAAGTCTGTTTTTTTAATTTTTTTTTGTAAAAAAAAAGTTTCCCAAAAAAAGCATTTTATGCCATTTTTAGGTTTTGTAGGGACTCCTGATGACGTTTTGAGACATCTCCTACAACTACAGCACCAGAATTGTACTGCTGAAGAAAGTCGGTTTTTTGGCATTTTTACGACAGGGTCCCCCCTTACGACATTTTAGCAAAAAATGTTTTTCTTCAAAAATGCATTTTCTTACATTTTCTTACATTTACGGGTTTAGTCGGGACTCCTGATGACGTTTTGAGACATCTCCTACAACTACAGCACCAGAATTGTGCTGCTGAAGCAAGTCTGTTTTTTGAATTTTTTTTTGTAAAAAAAAGTTTTCCCAAAAAAAGCATTTTATGCCATTTTTAGGTTTTGTAGGGACTCCTGATGACGTTTTAAGACATCTCCTACAACTACAGCACCAGAATTGTGCTGCTGAAGCAAGTCAGTTTTTTGGAATTTTTACGACAGGGTCCTCCCCCCTTACGAGATTTTAGCAAAAAAGGTTTTTCGTAAAAAATGCATTTTCTTACATTTTCTTACATTTACGGGTTTAGTCGGGACTCCTGATGACGTTTTGTGACATCTCCTACAACTACAGCACCAGAATTGTGCTGCTGAAGCAAGTCTGTTTTTTGAATTTTTTTTTGTAAAAAAAAAGTTTTCCCAAAGAAAGCATTTTATGCCATTTTTAGGTTTTGTAGGGACTCCTGATGACGTTTTGAGACATCTCCTACAACTACAGCACCAGAATTGTGCTGCTGAAGCAAGTCAGTTTTTTGGAATTTTTACGACAGGGTCCCCCCTTACGACATTTTAGCAAAAAATGTTTTTCGTAAAAAATGCATTTTCTTACATTTTCTTACATTTACGGGTTTAGTCGGGACTCCTGATGACGTTTTGAGACATATCCTATAACTACAGCACCAGAATTGTGCTGCTGAAGCAAGTCTGTTTTTTGAATTTTTTTTTGTAAAAAAAAAGTTTTCCCAAAAAAAGCATTTTATGCCTTTTTTAGGTTTTGTAGGGACTCCTGATGACGTTTTGAGACATCTCCTACAACTACAGCACCAGAATTGTGCTGCTGAAGCAAGTCAGTTTTTTGGAAGTTTTACGACAGGGTCCCCCCTTACGACATTTTAGCAAAAAATGTTTTTCGTAAAAAATGCATTTTCTTACATTTTCTTACATTTACGGGTTTAGTCGGGACTCCTGATGACGTTTTGAGACATCTCCTACAACTACAGCACCAGAATTGTGCTGCTGAAGCAAGTCCGTTTTTTGGCATTTTTACGACAGGGTCCCCCCTTACGACATTTTAGCAAAAAACATTTTTCGTAAAAAATGCATTTTCTTACATTTTCTTACATTTACGGGTTTAGTCGGGACTCCTGATGGCGTTTTGAGACATCTCCTACAACTACAGCACCAGAATTGTGCTGCTGAAGCAAGTCTGTTTTTTGAATTTTTTTTTGTAAAAAAAAAGTTTTCCCAAAAAAAGCATTTTATGCCATTTTTAGGTTTTGTAGGGACTCCTGATGACGTTTTGAGACATCTCATACAACTACAGCACCAGAATTGTACTGCTGAAGCAAGTCGGTTTTTTGGCATTTTTACGACAGGGTCCCCCCTTACGACATTTTAGCAAAAAATGTTTTTCTTAAAAAATGCATTTTCTTACATTTTGTTACATTTACGGGTTTAGTCGGGACTCCTGATGACGTTTTGAGACATCTCCTACAACTACAGCACCAGAATTGTGCTGCTGAAGCAAGTCAGTTTTTTGGAATTTTTACGACAGGGTCCCCCCTTACGACATTTTAGCAAAAAATGTTTTTCGTAAAAAATGCATTTTCTTACATTTACGGGTTTAGTCGGGACTCCTGATGACGTTTTGAGACATCTCCTACAACTACAGCACCAGAATTGTGCTGCTGAAGCAAGTCTGTTTTTTGAAATTTTTTTTGTAAAAAAAAGTTTTCCCAAAAAAAGCATTTTATGCCATTTTTAGGTTTTTTAGGGACTCCTGATGACGTTTTGAGACATCTCCTACAACTACAGCACCAGAATTGTGCTGCTGAAGCAAGTCAGTTTTTTGGAATTTTTACGACAGGGTCCCCCCTTACGACATTTTAGCAAAAAATGTTTTTCGTAAAAAATGCATTTTCTTACATTTTCTTACATTTACGGGTTTAGTCGGGACTCCTGATGACGTTTTGAGACATCTCCTACAACTACAGCACCAGAATTGTGCTGCTGAAGCAAGTCTGTTTTTTGAATTTTTTTTTGTAAAATTTTTTTTCCCAAAAAAAGCATTTTATGCCATTTTTAGGTTTTGTAGGGACTCCTGATGACGTTTTGAGACATCTCCTACAACTACAGCACCAGAATTGTGCTGCTGAAGCAAGTCATTTTTTTGGAATTTTTACGACAGGGTCCCCCCTTACGACATTTTAGCAAAAAATGTTTTTCGTAAAAAATGCATTTTCTTACATTTTCTTATATTTATGGGTTTAGTCGGGACTCCTGATGACGTTTTGAGACATCTCCTACAACTACAGCACCAGAATTGTGCTGCTGAAGCAAGTCTGTTTTTTGAATTTTTTTTTGTAAAAAAAAAGTTTTCCCAAAAAAAGCATTTTATGCCATTTTTAGGTTTTGTAGGGACTCCTGATGACGTTTTAAGACATCTCCTACAACTACAGCACCAGAATTGTGCTGCTGAAGCAAGTCAGTTTTTTGGAATTTTTACGACAGGGTCCCCCCTTACGACATTTTAGCAAAAAATGTTTTTCGTAAAAAATGCATTTTCTTACATTTTCTTACATTTACGGGTTTAGTCGGGACTCCTGATGACGTTTTGAGACATCTCCTACAACTACAGCACCAGAATTGTGCTGCTGAAGCAAGTCTGTTTTTTGAATTTTTTTTTGTAAAAAAAAAGTTTACCAAAAAAAGCATTTTATGCCATTTTTAGGTTTTGTAGGGACTCCTGATGACGTTTTGAGACATCTCCTACAACTACAGCACCAGAATTGTACTGCTGAAGCAAGTCGGTTTTTTGGCATTTTTACGACAGGGTCCCCCCTTACGACATTTTAGTAAAAAATGTTTTTCTTAAAAAATGCATTTTCTTACATTTTCTTACATTTACGGGTTTAGTCGGGACTACTGATGACGTTTTGAGACATCTTCTACAACTACAGCACCAGAATTGTGCTGCTGAAGCAAGTCCGTTTTTTGGAAAAAAATTTTGTAAAAAAAAAGTTTTCCCAAAAAAAGCATTTTATGCCATTTTTAGGTTTTGTAGGGACTCCTGATGACGTTTTGAGACATCTCCTACAACTACAGCACCAGAATTGTACTGCTGAAGCAAGTCCGTTTTTTGGCATTTTTACGACAGGGTCCCCCCTTACGACATTTTAGCAAAAAACATTTTTCGTAAAAAATGCATTTTCTTACATTTTCTTACATTTACGGGTTTAGTCGGGACTCCTGATGGCGTTTTGAGACATCTCCTACAACTACAGCACCAGAATTGTGCTGCTGAAGCAAGTCTGTTTTTTGAATTTTTTTTTGTAAAAAAAAAGTTTTCCCAAAAAAAGCATTTTATGCCATTTTTAGGTTTTGTAGGGACTCCTGATGACGTTTTGAGACATCTCATACAACTACAGCACCAGAATTGTACTGCTGAAGCAAGTCGGTTTTTTGGCATTTTTACGACAGGGTCCCCCCTTACGACATTTTAGCAAAAAATGTTTTTCTTAAAAAATGCATTTTCTTACATTTTGTTACATTTACGGGTTTAGTCGGGACTCCTGATGACGTTTTGAGACATCTCCTACAACTACAGCACCAGAATTGTGCTGCTGAAGCAAGTCAGTTTTTTGGAATTTTTACGACAGGGTCCCCCCTTACGACATTTTAGCAAAAAATGTTTTTCGTAAAAAATGCATTTTCTTACATTTACGGGTTTAGTCGGGACTCCTGATGACGTTTTGAGACATCTCCTACAACTACAGCACCAGAATTGTGCTGCTGAAGCAAGTCTGTTTTTTGAAATTTTTTTTGTAAAAAAAAGTTTTCCCAAAAAAAGCATTTTATGCCATTTTTAGGTTTTTTAGGGACTCCTGATGACGTTTTGAGACATCTCCTACAACTACAGCACCAGAATTGTGCTGCTGAAGCAAGTCAGTTTTTTGGAATTTTTACGACAGGGTCCCCCCTTACGACATTTTAGCAAAAAATGTTTTTCGTAAAAAATGCATTTTCTTACATTTTCTTACATTTACGGGTTTAGTCGGGACTCCTGATGACGTTTTGAGACATCTCCTACAACTACAGCACCAGAATTGTGCTGCTGAAGCAAGTCTGTTTTTTGAATTTTTTTTTGTAAAATTTTTTTTCCCAAAAAAAGCATTTTATGCCATTTTTAGGTTTTGTAGGGACTCCTGATGACGTTTTGAGACATCTCCTACAACTACAGCACCAGAATTGTGCTGCTGAAGCAAGTCATTTTTTTGGAATTTTTACGACAGGGTCCCCCCTTACGACATTTTAGCAAAAAATGTTTTTCGTAAAAAATGCATTTTCTTACATTTTCTTATATTTATGGGTTTAGTCGGGACTCCTGATGACGTTTTGAGACATCTCCTACAACTACAGCACCAGAATTGTGCTGCTGAAGCAAGTCTGTTTTTTGAATTTTTTTTTGTAAAAAAAAAGTTTTCCCAAAAAAAGCATTTTATGCCATTTTTAGGTTTTGTAGGGACTCCTGATGACGTTTTAAGACATCTCCTACAACTACAGCACCAGAATTGTGCTGCTGAAGCAAGTCAGTTTTTTGGAATTTTTACGACAGGGTCCCCCCTTACGACATTTTAGCAAAAAATGTTTTTCGTAAAAAATGCATTTTCTTACATTTTCTTACATTTACGGGTTTAGTCGGGACTCCTGATGACGTTTTGAGACATCTCCTACAACTACAGCACCAGAATTGTGCTGCTGAAGCAAGTCTGTTTTTTGAATTTTTTTTTGTAAAAAAAAAGTTTACCAAAAAAAGCATTTTATGCCATTTTTAGGTTTTGTAGGGACTCCTGATGACGTTTTGAGACATCTCCTACAACTACAGCACCAGAATTGTACTGCTGAAGCAAGTCGTTTTTTTGGCATTTTTACGACAGGGTCCCCCCTTACGACATTTTAGTAAAAAATGTTTTTCTTAAAAAATGCATTTTCTTACATTTTCTTACATTTACGGGTTTAGTCGGGACTACTGATGACGTTTTGAGACATCTTCTACAACTACAGCACCAGAATTGTGCTGCTGAAGCAAGTCCGTTTTTTGGAAAAAAATTTTGTAAAAAAAAAGTTTTCCCAAAAAAAGCATTTTATGCCATTTTTAGGTTTTGTAGGGACTCCTGATGACGTTTTGAGACATCTCCTACAACTACAGCACCAGAATTGTACTGCTGAAGCAAGTCCGTTTTTTGGCATTTTTACGACAGGGTCCCCCCTTACGACATTTTAGCAAAAAATGTTTTTCGTAAAAAATGCATTTTCTTACATTTTCTTACATTTACGGGTTTAGTCGGGACTCCTGATGACGTTTTGAGACATCTCCTACAACTACAGCACCAGAATTGTGCTGCTGAAGCAAGTCTGTTTTTTGAATTTTTTTTTGTAAAAAAAAAGTTTTCCCAAAAAAAGCATTTTATGCCATTTTTAGGTTTTGTAGGGACTCCTGATGACGTTTTAAGACATCTCCTACAACTACAGCACCAGAATTGTGCTGCTGAAGCAAGTCAGTTTTTTGGAATTTTTACGACAGGGTCCTCCCCCCTTACGAGATTTTAGCAAAAAAGGTTTTTCGTAAAAAATGCATTTTCTTACATTTTCTTACATTTACGGGTTTAGTCGGGACTCCTGATGACGTTTTGTGACATCTCCTACAACTACAGCACCAGAATTGTGCTGCTGAAGCAAGTCTGTTTTTTGAATTTTTTTTTGTAAAAAAAAAGTTTTCCCAAAGAAAGCATTTTATGCCATTTTTAGGTTTTGTAGGGACTCCTGATGAAGTTTTGAGACATCTCCTACAACTACAGCACCAGAATTGTGCTGCTGAAGCAAGTCAGTTTTTTGGAATTTTTACGACAGGGTCCCCCCTTACGACATTTTAGCAAAAAATGTTTTTCGTAAAAAATGCATTTTCTTACATTTTCTTACATTTACGGGTTTAGTCGGGACTCCTGATGACGTTTTGAGACATATCCTATAACTACAGCACCAGAATTGTGCTGCTGAAGCAAGTCTGTTCTTTGAATTTTTTTTTGTAAAAAAAAAGTTTTCCCAAAAAAAGCATTTTATGCCTTTTTTAGGTTTTGTAGGGACTCCTGATGACGTTTTGAGACATCTCCTACAACTACAGCACCAGAATTGTGCTGCTGAAGCAAGTCAGTTTTTTGGAAGTTTTACGACAGGGTCCCCCCTTACGACATTTTAGCAAAAAATGTTTTTCGTAAAAAATGCATTTTCTTACATTTTCTTACATTTACGGGTTTAGTCGGGACTCCTGATGACGTTTTGAGACATCTCCTACAACTACAGCACCAGAATTGTGCTGCTGAAGCAAGTCCGTTTTTTGGAAAAAAATTTTGTAAAAAAAAAGTTTTCCCAAAAAAAGCATTTTATGCCATTTTTAGGTTTTGTAGGGACTCCTGATGACGTTTTGAGACATCTCCTACAACTACAGCACCAGAATTGTACTGCTGAAGCAAGTCCGTTTTTTGGCATTTTTACGACAGGGTCCCCCCTTACGACATTTTAGCAAAAAATGTTTTTCGTAAAAAATGCATTTTCTTACATTTTCTTACATTTACGGGTTTAGTCGGGACTCCTGATGACGTTTTGAGACATCTCCTACAACTACAGCACCAGGATTGTGCTGCTGAAGCAAGTCTGTTTTTTGAATTTTTTTTTGTAAAAAAAAAGTTTTCCCAAAAAAAGCATTTTATGCCATTTTTAGGTTTTGTAGGGACTCCTGATGACGTTTTGAGACATCTCCTACAACTACAGCACCAGAATTGTGCTGCTGAAGCAAGTCAGTTTTTTGGAATTTTTACGACAGGGTCCCCCCTTACGACATTTTAGCAAAAAATGTTTTTCTTAAAAAATGCATTTTCTTACATTTCCTTACATTTACGGGTTTAGTCGGGACTCCTGATGACGTTTTGAGACATCTCCTACAACTACAGCACCAGAATTGTGCTGCTGAAGCAAGTCCGTTTTTTGGAATTTTTTTTTGTAAAAAAAAAGTTTTCCCAAAAAAAGCATTTTCTGCCATTTTTAGGTTTTGTAGGGACTCCTGATGACGTTTTGAGACATCTCCTACAACTACAGCACCAGAATTGTACTGCTGAAGCAAGTCCGTTTTTTGGCATTTTTACGACAGGGTCCCCCCTTACGACATTTTAGCAAAAAATGTTTTTCGTAAAAAATGCATTTTCTTACATTTTCTTACATTTACGGGTTTAGTCGGGACTCCTGATGACGTTTTGAGACATCTCCTACAACTACAGCACCAGAATTGTGCTGCTGAAGCAAGTCTGTTTTTTGAATTTTTTTTTGTAAAAAAAAAGTTTTCCCAAAAAAAGCATTTTATGCCATTTTTAGGTTTTGTAGGGACTCCTGATGACGTTGTAAGACATCTCCTACAACTACAGCACCAGAATTGTGCTGCTGAAGCAAGTCAGTTTTTTGGAATTTTTACGACAGGGTCCCCCCTTACGACATTTTAGCAAAAAATGTTTTTCGTAAAAAATGCATTTTCTTACATTTTCTTACATTTACGGGTTTAGTCGGGACTCCTGATGACGTTTTGAGACATATCCTATAACTACAGCACCAGAATTGTGCTGCTGAAGCAAGTCTGTTCTTTGAATTTTTTTTTGTAAAAAAAAAGTTTTCCCAAAAAAAGCATTTTATGCCTTTTTTAGGTTTTGTAGGGACTCCTGATGACGTTTTGAGACATCTCCTACAACTACAGCACCAGAATTGTACTGCTGAAGCAAGTCCGTTTTTTGGCATTTTTACGACAGGGTCCCCCCTTACGACATTTTAGCAAAAAAATTTTTTCTTAAAAAATGCATTTTCTTACATTTTGTTACATTTACGGGTTTAGTCGGGACTCCTGATGACGTTTTGAGACATCTCCTACAACTACAGCACCAGAATTGTGCTGCTGAAGAAAGTCAGTTTTTTGGAAGTTTTACGACAGGGTCCCCCCTTACGACATTTTAGCAAAAAATGTTTTTCGTAAAAAATGCATTTTCTTACATTTTCTTACATTTACGGGTTTAGTCGGGACTCCTGATGACGTTTTGAGACATCTCCTACAACTACAGCACCAGAATTGTGCTGCTGAAGCAAGTCCGTTTTTTGGCATTTTTACGACAGGGTCCCCCCTTACGACATTTTAGCAAAAAATGTTTTTCGTAAAAAATGCATTTTCTTACATTTTCTTACATTTACGGGTTTAGTCGGGACTCCTGATGACGTTTTGAGACATCTCCTACAACTACAGCACCAGAATTGTGCTGCTGAAGCAAGTCTGTTTTTTGAATTTTTTTTTGTAAAAAAAAAGTTTTCCCAAAAAAAGCATTTTATGCCATTTTTAGGTTTTGTAGGGACTCCTGATGACTTTTTGAGACATCTCCTACAACTACAGCACCAGAATTGTACTGCTGAAGCAAGTCGGTTTTTTGGCATTTTTACGACAGGGTCCCCCCTTACGACATTTTAGCAAAAAATGTTTTTCTTAAAAAATGCATTTTCTTACATTTTCTTACATTTACGGGTTTAGTCGGGACTCCTGATGGCGTTTTGAGACATCTCCTACAACTACAGCACCAGAATTGTGCTGCTGAAGCAAGTCTGTTTTTTGAATTTTTTTTGGTAAAAAAAAAGTTTTCCCAAAAAAAGCATTTTATGCCATTTTTAGGTTTTGTAGGGACTCCTGATGACGTTTTGAGACATCTCCTACAACTACAGCACCAGAATTGTGCTGCTGAAGCAAGTCAGTTTTTTGGAATTTTTACGACAGGGTCCCCCCTTACGACATTTTAGCAAAAAATGTTTTTCTTAAAAAATGCATTTTCTTACATTTTCTTACATTTACGGGTTTAGTCGGGACTCCTGATGACGTTTTGAGACATCTCCTACAACTACAGCACCAGAATTGTGCTGCTGAAGCAAGTCCGTTTTTTGGAATTTTTTTTTGTAAAAAAAAAGTTTTCCCAAAAAAAGCATTTTCTGCCATTTTTAGGTTTTGTAGGGACTCCTGATGACGTTTTGAGACATCTCCTACAACTACAGCACCAGAATTGTACTGCTGAAGCAAGTCCGTTTTTTGGCATTTTTACGACAGGGTCCCCCCTTACGACATTTTAGCAAAAAATGTTTTTCGTAAAAAATGCATTTTCTTACATTTTCTTACATTTACGGGTTTAGTCGGGACTCCTGATGACGTTTTGAGACATCTCCTACAACTACAGCACCAGAATTGTGCTGCTGAAGCAAGTCAGTTTTTTGAATTTTTTTTTGTAAAAAAAAAGTTTTCCCAAAAAAAGCATTTTATGCCATTTTTAGGTTTTGTAGGGACTCCTGATGACGTTGTAAGACATCTCCTACAACTACAGCACCAGAATTGTGCTGCTGAAGCAAGTCAGTTTTTTGGAATTTTTACGACAGGGTCCCCCCTTACGACATTTTAGCAAAAAATGTTTTTCGTAAAAAATGCATTTTCTTACATTTTCTTACATTTACGGGTTTAGTCGGGACTCCTGATGACGTTTTGAGACATATCCTATAACTACAGCACCAGAATTGTGCTGCTGAAGCAAGTCTGTTCTTTGAATTTTTTTTTGTAAAAAAAAAGTTTTCCCAAAAAAAGCATTTTATGCCTTTTTTAGGTTTTGTAGGGACTCCTGATGACGTTTTGAGACATCTCCTACAACTACAGCACCAGAATTGTACTGCTGAAGCAAGTCCGTTTTTTGGCATTTTTACGACAGGGTCCCCCCTTACGACATTTTAGCAAAAAAAATTTTTCTTAAAAAATGCATTTTCTTACATTTTGTTACATTTACGGGTTTAGTCGGGACTCCTGATGACGTTTTGAGACATCTCCTACAACTACAGCACCAGAATTGTGCTGCTGAAGCAAGTCAGTTTTTTGGAAGTTTTACGACAGGGTCCCCCCTTACGACATTTTAGCAAAAAATGTTTTTCGTAAAAAATGCATTTTCTTACATTTTCTTACATTTACGGGTTTAGTCGGGACTCCTGATGACGTTTTGAGACATCTCCTACAACTACAGCACCAGAATTGTGCTGCTGAAGCAAGTCCGTTTTTTGGCATTTTTACGACAGGGTCCCCCTTACGACATTTTAGCAAAAAATGTTTTTCGTAAAAAATGCATTTTCTTACATTTTCTTACATTTACGGGTTTAGTCGGGACTCCTGATGACGTTTTGAGACATCTCCTACAACTACAGCACCACAATTGTGCTGCTGAAGCAAGTCTGTTTTTTGAATTTTTTTTTGTAAAAAAAAAGTTTTCCCAAAAAAAGCATTTTATGCCATTTTTAGGTTTTGTAGGGACTCCTGATGACTTTTTGAGACATCTCCTACAACTACAGCACCAGAATTGTACTGCTGAAGCAAGTCGGTTTTTTGGCATTTTTACGACAGGGTCCCCCCTTACGACATTTTAGCAAAAAATGTTTTTCTTAAAAAATGCATTTTCTTACATTTACGGGTTTAGTCGGGACTCCTGATGGCGTTTTGAGACATCTCCTACAACTACAGCACCAGAATTGTGCTGCTGAAGCAAGTCTGTTTTTTGAATTTTTTTTGGTAAAAAAAAAGTTTTCCCAAAAAAAGCATTTTATGCCATTTTTAGGTTTTGTAGGGACTCCTGATGACGTTTTGAGACATCTCCTACAACTACAGCACCAGAATTGTACTGCTGAAGCAAGTCGGTTTTTTGGCATTTTTACGACAGGGTCCCCCCTTACGACATTTTAGCAAAAAATTTTTTTCTTAAAAAATGCATTTTCTTACATTTTGTTACATTTACGGGTTTAGTCGGGACTCCTGATGACGTTTTGAGACATCTCCTACAACTACAGCACCAGAATTGTGCTGCTGAAGCAAGTCAGTTTTTTGGAATTTTTACGACAGGGTCCTCCCCCCTTACGAGATTTTAGCAAAAAAGGTTTTTCGTAAAAAATGCATTTTCTTACATTTTCTTACATTTACGGGTTTAGTCGGGACTCCTGATGGCGTTTTGAGACATCTCCTACAACTACAGCACCAGAATTGTGCTGCTGAAGCAAGTCTGTTTTTTGAATTTTTTTTTGTAAAAAAAAAGTTTTCCCAAAAAAAGCATTTTATACCATTTTTAGGTTTTGTAGGGACTCCTGATGACGTTTTGAGACATCTCCTACAACTACAGCACCAGAATTGTACTGCTGAAGCAAGTCGGTTTTTTGGCATTTTTACGACAGGGTCCCCCCTTACGACATTTTAGCAAAAAATTTTTTTCTTAAAAAATGCATTTTCTTACATTTTGTTACATTTACGGGTTTAGTCGGGACTCCTGATGACGTTTTGAGACATCTCCTACAACTACAGCACCAGAATTGTGCTGCTGAAATAAGTCAGTTTTTTGGAATTTTTACGAC
The DNA here is from genome assembly GCF_033978785.1 of Entelurus aequoreus. Lineage (NCBI taxonomy): Eukaryota > Metazoa > Chordata > Actinopteri > Syngnathiformes > Syngnathidae > Entelurus > Entelurus aequoreus. The sequence continues at coordinate 173,529 of NW_026907967.1, read as the reverse complement.
AGGGTCCCCCCTTACGACATTTTAGCAAAAAATGTTTTTCTTAAAAAATGCATTTTCTTACATTTTCTTACATTTACGGGTTTAGTCGGGACTCCTGATGACGTTTTGAGACATCTCCTACAACTACAGCACCAGAATTGTGCTGCTGAAGCAAGTCCGTTTTTTGGAATTTTTTTTTGTAAAAAAAAAGTTTTCCCAAAAAAAGCATTTTCTGCCATTTTTAGGTTTTGTAGGGACTCCTGATGACGTTTTGAGACATCTCCTACAACTACAGCACCAGAATTGTACTGCTGAAGCAAGTCCGTTTTTTGGCATTTTTACGACAGGGTCCCCCCTTACGACATTTTAGCAAAGAATGTTTTTCGTAAAAAATGCATTTTCTTACATTTACGGGTTTAGTCGGGACTCCTGATGACGTTTTGAGACATCTCCTACAACTACAGCACCAGAATTGTGCTGCTGAAGCAAGTCTGTTTTTTGAATTTTTTTTTGTAAAAAAAAAGTTTTCCCAAAAAAAGCATTTTATGCCATTTTTAGGTTTTGTAGGGACTCCTGATGACGTTTTAAGACATCTCCTACAACTACAGCACCAGAATTGTGCTGCTGAAGCAAGTCAGTTTTTTGGAATTTTTACGACAGGGTCCTCCCCCCTTACGAGATTTTAGCAAAAAAGGTTTTTCGTAAAAAATGCATTTTCTTACATTTTCTTACATTTACGGGTTTAGTCGGGACTCCTGATGACGTTTTGTGACATCTCCTACAACTACAGCACCAGAATTGTGCTGCTGAAGCAAGTCTGTTTTTTGAATTTTTTTTTGTAAAAAAAAAGTTTTCCCAAAGAAAGCATTTTATGCCATTTTTAGGTTTTGTAGGGACTCCTGATGACGTTTTGAGACATCTCCTACAACTACAGCACCAGAATTGTGCTGCTGAAGCAAGTCAGTTTTTTGGAATTTTTACGACAGGGTCCCCCCTTACGACATTTTAGCAAAAAATGTTTTTCGTAAAAAATGCATTTTCTTACATTTTCTTACATTTACGGGTTTAGTCGGGACTCCTGATGACGTTTTGAGACATATCCTATAACTACAGCACCAGAAGTGTGCTGCTGAAGCAAGTCTGTTTTTTGAATTTTTTTTTGTAAAAAAAAAGTTTTCCCAAAAAAAGCATTTTATGCCTTTTTTAGGTTTTGTAGGGACTCCTGATGACGTTTTGAGACATCTCCTACAACTACAGCACCAGAATTGTACTGCTGAAGCAAGTCCGTTTTTTGGCATTTTTACGACAGGGTCCCCCCTTACGACATTTTAGCAAAAAAAAATTTTCTTAAAAAATGCATTTTCTTACATTTTGTTACATTTACGGGTTTAGTCGGGACTCCTGATGACGTTTTGAGACATCTCCTACAACTACAGCACCAGAATTGTGCTGCTGAAGCAAGTCAGTTTTTTGGAAGTTTTACGACAGGGTCCCCCCCCTTACGACATTTTAGCAAAAAATGTTTTTCGTAAAAAATGCATTTTCTTACATTTTCTTACATTTACGGGTTTAGTCGGGACTCCTGATGACGTTTTGAGACATCTCCTACAACTACAGCACCAGAATTGTACTGCTGAAGCAAGTCGGTTTTTTGGCATTTTTACGACAGGTCCCCCCTTACGACATTTTAGCAAAAAAAATTTTTCTTAAAAAATGCATTTTCTTACATTTTGTTACATTTACGGGTTTAGTCGGGACTCCTGATGACGTTTTGAGACATCTCCTACAACTACAGCACCAGAATTGTGCTGCTGAAGCAAGTCAGTTTTTTGGAATTTTTACGACAGGGTCCCCTTACGACATTTTAGCAAAAAATGTTTTTCGTAAAAAATGCATTTTCTTACATTTACGGGTTTAGTCGGGACTCCTGATGACGTTTTGAGACATCTCCTACAACTACAGCACCAGAATTGTGCTGCTGAAGCAAGTCTGTTTTTTGAAAATTTTTTTGTAAAAAAAAGTTCTCCCAAAAAAAGCATTTTATGCCATTTTTAGGTTTTGTAGGGACTCCTGATGACGTTTTGAGACATCTCCTACAACTACAGCACCAGAATTGTGCTGCTGAAGCAAGTCAGTTTTTTGGAATTTTTACGACAGGGTCCCCCCTTACGACATTTTAGCAAAAAATGTTTTTCGTAAAAAATGCATTTTCTTACATTTTCTTACATTTACGGGTTTAGTCGGGACTCCTGATGACGTTTTGAGACATCTCCTACAACTACAGCACCAGAATTGTGCTGCTGAAGCAAGTCTGTTTTTTGAATTTTTTTTTGTAAAAATTTTTTTCCCAAAAAAAGCATTTTATGCCATTTTTAGGTTTTGTAGGGACTCCTGATGACGTTTTGAGACATCTCCTACAACTACAGCACCAGAATTGTGCTGCTGAAGCAAGTCATTTTTTTGGAATTTTTACGACAGGGTCCCCCCTTACGACATTTTAGCAAAAAATGTTTTTCGTAAAAAATGCATTTTCTTACATTTTCTTATATTTTTGGGTTTAGTCGGGACTCCTGATGACGTTTTGAGACATCTCCTACAACTACAGCACCAGAATTGTGCTGCTGAAGCAAGTCTGTTTTTTGAATTTTTTTTTGTAAAAAAAAAGTTTTCCCAAAAAAAGCATTTTATGCCATTTTTAGGTTTTGTAGGGACTCCTGATGACGTTTTAAGACATCTCCTACAACTACAGCACCAGAATTGTGCTGCTGAAGCAAGTCAGTTTTTTGGAATTTTTACGACAGGGTCCCCCCCTACGACATTTTAGCAAAAAATGTTTTTCGTAAAAAATGCATTTTCTTACATTTTCTTACATTTACGGGTTTAGTCGGGACTCCTGATGACGTTTTGAGACATCTCCTACAACTACAGCACCAGAATTGTGCTGCTGAAGCAAGTCTGTTTTTTGAATTTTTTTTTGTAAAAAAAAAGTTTACCAAAAAAAGCATTTTATGCCATTTTTAGGTTTTGTAGGGACTCCTGATGACGTTTTGAGACATCTCCTACAACTACAGCACCAGAATTGTACTGCTGAAGCAAGTCGGTTTTTTGGCATTTTTACGACAGGGTCCCCCCTTACGACATTTTAGTAAAAAATGTTTTTCTTAAAAAATGCATTTTCTTACATTTTCTTACATTTACGGGTTTAGTCGGGACTACTGATGACGTTTTGAGACATCTTCTACAACTACAGCACCAGAATTGTGCTGCTGAAGCAAGTCCGTTTTTTGGAAAAAAAATTTGTAAAAAAAAAGTTTTCCCAAAAAAAGCATTTTATGCCATTTTTAGGTTTTGTAGGGACTCCTGATGACGTTTTGAGACATCTCCTACAACTACAGCACCAGAATTGTACTGCTGAAGCAAGTCCGTTTTTTGGCATTTTTACGACAGGGTCCCCCCTTACGACATTTTAGCAAAAAATGTTTTTCTTAAAAAATGCATTTTCTTACATTTTCTTACATTTACGGGTTTAGTCGGGACTCCTGATGACGTTTTGAGACATCTCCTACAACTACAGCACCAGGATTGTGCTGCTGAAGCAAGTCTGTTTTTTGAATTTTTTTTTGTAAAAAAAAAGTTTTCCCAAAAAAAGCATTTTATGCCATTTTTAGGTTTTGTAGGGACTCCTGATGACGTTTTGAGACATCTCCTACAACTACAGCACCAGAATTGTGCTGCTGAAGCAAGTCAGTTTTTTGGAATTTTTACGACAGGGTCCCCCCTTACGACATTTTAGCAAAAAATGTTTTTCTTAAAAAATGCATTTTCTTACATTTTCTTACATTTACGGGTTTAGTCGGGACTCCTGATGACGTTTTGAGACATCTCCTACAACTACAGCACCAGAATTGTGCTGCTGAAGCAAGTCCGTTTTTTGGAATTTTTTTTTGTAAAAAAAAAGTTTTCCCAAAAAAAGCATTTTCTGCCATTTTTAGGTTTTGTAGGGACTCCTGATGACGTTTTGAGACATCTCCTACAACTACAGCACCAGAATTGTACTGCTGAAGCAAGTCCGTTTTTTGGCATTTTTACGACAGGGTCCCCCCTTACGACATTTTAGCAAAAAATGTTTTTCGTAAAAAATGCATTTTCTTACATTTTCTTACATTTACGGGTTTAGTCGGGACTCCTGATGACGTTTTGAGACATCTCCTACAACTACAGCACCAGAATTGTGCTGCTGAAGCAAGTCAGTTTTTTGGAATTTTTACGACAGGGCCCTTACGACATTTTAGCAAAAAATGTTTTTCGTAAAAAATGCATTTTCTTACATTTACGGGTTTAGTCGGGACTCCTGATGACGTTTTGAGACATCTCCTACAACTACAGCACCAGAATTGTGCTGCTGAAGCAAGTCTGTTTTTTGAATTTTTTTTTGTAAAAAAAAGTTTTCCCAAAAAAAGCATTTTATGCCATTTTTAGGTTTTGTAGGGACTCCTGATGACGTTTTGAGACATCTCCTACAACTACAGCACCAGAATTGTGCTGCTGAAGCAAGTCAGTTTTTTGGAATTTTTACGACAGGGTCCCCCCTTACGACATTTTAACAAAAAATGTTTTTCGTAAAAAATGCATTTTCTTACATTTTCTTACATTTACGGGTTTAGTCGGGACTCCTGATGACGTTTTGAGACATCTCCTACAACTACAGCACCAGAATTGTGCTGCTGAAGCAAGTCTGTTTTTTGAATTTTTTTTTGTAAAAAAAGTTTTCCCAAAAAAAGCATTTTATGCCATTTTTAGGTTTTGTAGGGACTCCTGATGACGTTTTGAGACATCTCCTACAACTACAGCACCAGAATTGTGCTGCTGAAGCAAGTCAGTTTTTTGGAATTTTTACGACAGGGTCCCCCCTTACGACATTTTAGCAAAAAATGTTTTTCGTAAAAAATGCATTTTCTTACATTTTCTTACATTTACGGGTTTAGTCGGGACTCCTGATGACGTTTTGAGACATCTCCTACAACTACAGCACCAGAATTGTGCAAGTCTGTTTTTTGAATTTTTTTTTGTAAAAAAAAAGTTTACCAAAAAAGCATTTTATGCCATTTTTAGGTTTTGTAGGGACTCCTGATGACGTTTCGAGACATCTCCTACAACTACAGCACCAGAATTGTACTGCTGAAGCAAGTCGGTTTTTTGGCATTTTTACGACAGGGTCCCCCCTTACGACATTTTAGCAAAAAATGTTTTTCTTAAAAAATGCATTTTCTTACATTTTCTTACATTTACGGGTTTAGTCGGGACTCCTGATGACGTTTTGAGACATCTCCTACAACTACAGCACCAGAATTGTGCTGCTGAAGCAAGTCTGTTTTTTGAATTTTTTTTTGTAAAAAAAAAGTTTTCCCAAAAAAAGCATTTTATACCATTTTTAGGTTTTGTAGGGACTCCTGATGACGTTTTGAGACATCTCCTACAACTACAGCACCAGAATTGTACTGCTGAAGCAAGTCGGTTTTTTGGCATTTTTACGACAGGGTCCCCCCTTACGACATTTTAGCAAAAAATTTTTTTCTTAAAAAATGCATTTTCTTACATTTTGTTACATTTACGGGTTTAGTCGGGACTCCTGATGACGTTTTGAGACATCTCCTACAACTACAGCACCAGAATTGTGCTGCTGAAATAAGTCAGTTTTTTGGAATTTTTACGACAGGGTCCCCCCTTACGACATTTTAGCAAAAAATGTTTTTCTTAAAAAATGCATTTTCTTACATTTTCTTACATTTACGGGTTTAGTCGGGACTCCTGATGACGTTTTGAGACATCTCCTACAACTACAGCACCAGAATTGTGCTGCTGAAGCAAGTCTGTTTTTTGAATTTTTTTTTGTAAAAAAAAAGTTTTCCCAAAAAAAGCATTTTATGCCATTTTTAGGTTTTGTAGGGACTCCTGATGACGTTTTAAGACATCTCCTACAACTACAGCACCAGAATTGTGCTGCTGAAGCAAGTCAGTTTTTTGGAATTTTTACGACAGGGTCCCCCCTTACGACATTTTAGCAAAAAATGTTTTTCGTAAAAAATGCATTTTCTTACATTTTCTTACATTTACGGGTTTAGTCGGGACTCCTGATGACGTTTTGAGACATATCCTATAACTACAGCACCAGAAGTGTGCTGCTGAAGCAAGTCTGTCTTTTGAATTTTTTTTTGTAAAAAAAAAGTTTTCCCAAAAAAAGCATTTTATGCCTTTTTTAGGTTTTGTAGGGACTCCTGATGACGTTTTGAGACATCTCCTACAACTACAGCACCAGAATTGTACTGCTGAAGCAAGTCCGTTTTTTGGCATTTTTACGACAGGGTCCCCCCTTACGACATTTTAGCAAAAAAAATTTTTCTTAAAAAATGCATTTTCTTACATTTTGTTACATTTACGGGTTTAGTCGGGACTCCTGATGACGTTTTGAGACATCTCCTATAACTACAGCACCAGAATTGTGCTGCTGAAGCAAGTCAGTTTTTTGGAAGTTTTACGACAGGGTCCCCCCTTACGACATTTTAGCAAAAAATGTTTTTCGTAAAAAATGCATTTTCTTACATTTTCTTACATTTACGGGTTTAGTCGGGACTCCTGATGACGTTTTGAGACATCTCCTACAACTACAGCACCAGAATTGTGCTGCTGAAGCAAGTCTGTTTTTTGAATTTTTTTTTGTAAAAATTTTTTTCCCAAAAAAAGCATTTTATGCCATTTTTAGGTTTTGTAGGGACTCCTGATGACGTTTTGAGACATCTCCTACAACTACAGCACCAGAATTGTGCTGCTGAAGCAAGTCATTTTTTTGGAATTTTTACGACAGGGTCCCCCCTTACGACATTTTAGCAAAAAATGTTTTTCGTAAAAAATGCATTTTCTTACATTTTCTTATATTTTTGGGTTTAGTCGGGACTCCTGATGACGTTTTGAGACATCTCCTACAACTACAGCACCAGAATTGTGCTGCTGAAGCAAGTCTGTTTTTTGAATTTTTTTTTGTAAAAAAAAAGTTTTCCCAAAAAAAGCATTTTATGCCATTTTTAGGTTTTGTAGGGACTCCTGATGACGTTTTAAGACATCTCCTACAACTACAGCACCAGAATTGTGCTGCTGAAGCAAGTCAGTTTTTTGGAATTTTTACGACAGGGTCCCCCCCTACGACATTTTAGCAAAAAATGTTTTTCGTAAAAAATGCATTTTCTTACATTTACGGGTTTAGTCGGGACTCCTGATGACGTTTTGAGACATCTCCTACAACTACAGCACCAGAATTGTGCTGCTGAAGCAAGTCTGTTTTTTGAATTTTTTTTTGTAAAAAAAAAGTTTACCAAAAAAAGCATTTTATGCCATTTTTAGGTTTTGTAGGGACTCCTGATGACGTTTTGAGACATCTCCTACAACTACAGCACCAGAATTGTACTGCTGAAGCAAGTCGGTTTTTTGGCATTTTTACGACAGGGTCCCCCCTTACGACATTTTAGTAAAAAATGTTTTTCTTAAAAAATGCATTTTCTTACATTTTCTTACATTTACGGGTTTAGTCGGGACTACTGATGACGTTTTGAGACATCTTCTACAACTACAGCACCAGAATTGTGCTGCTGAAGCAAGTCCGTTTTTTGGAAAAAAAATTTGTAAAAAAAAAGTTTTCCCAAAAAAAGCATTTTATGCCATTTTTAGGTTTTGTAGGGACTCCTGATGACGTTTTGAGACATCTCCTACAACTACAGCACCAGAATTGTACTGCTGAAGCAAGTCCGTTTTTTGGCATTTTTACGACAGGGTCCCCCCTTACGACATTTTAGCAAAAAATGTTTTTCTTAAAAAATGCATTTTCTTACATTTTCTTACATTTACGGGTTTAGTCGGGACTCCTGATGACGTTTTGAGACATCTCCTACAACTACAGCACCAGGATTGTGCTGCTGAAGCAAGTCTGTTTTTTGAATTTTTTTTTGTAAAAAAAAAGTTTTCCCAAAAAAAGCATTTTATGCCATTTTTAGGTTTTGTAGGGACTCCTGATGACGTTTTGAGACATCTCCTACAACTACAGCACCAGAATTGTGCTGCTGAAGCAAGTCAGTTTTTTGGCATTTTTACGACAGGGTCCCCCCTTACGACATTTTAGCAAAAAATGTTTTTCGTAAAAAATGCATTTTCTTACATTTTCTTACATTTACGGGTTTAGTCGGGACTCCTGATGACGTTTTGAGACATCTCCTACAACTACAGCACCAGAATTGTACTGCTGAAGCAAGTCGGTTTTTTGGCATTTTTACGACAGGGTCCCCCCTTACGACATTTTAGCAAAAAATGTTTTTCGTAAAAAATGCATTTTCTTACATTTTCTTACATTTACGGGTTTAGTCGGGACTCCTGATGACGTTTTGAGACATCTCCTACAACTACAGCACCAGAATTGTGCAAGTCTGTTTTTTGAATTTTTTTTTGTAAAAAAAAAGTTTACCAAAAAAGCATTTTATGCCATTTTTAGGTTTTGTAGGGACTCCTGATGACGTTTCGAGACATCTCCTACAACTACAGCACCAGAATTGTACTGCTGAAGCAAGTCGGTTTTTTGGCATTTTTACGACAGGGTCCCCCCTTACGACATTTTAGCAAAAAATGTTTTTCTTAAAAAATGCATTTTCTTACATTTTCTTACATTTACGGGTTTAGTCGGGACTCCTGATGACGTTTTGAGACATCTCCTACAACTACAGCACCAGAATTGTGCTGCTGAAGCAAGTCTGTTTTTTGAATTTTTTTTTGTAAAAAAAAAGTTTTCCCAAAAAAAGCATTTTATACCATTTTTAGGTTTTGTAGGGACTCCTGATGACGTTTTGAGACATCTCCTACAACTACAGCACCAGAATTGTACTGCTGAAGCAAGTCGGTTTTTTGGCATTTTTACGACAGGGTCCCCCCTTACGACATTTTAGCAAAAAATTTTTTTCTTAAAAAATGCATTTTCTTACATTTTGTTACATTTACGGGTTTAGTCGGGACTCCTGATGACGTTTTGAGACATCTCCTACAACTACAGCACCAGAATTGTGCTGCTGAAATAAGTCAGTTTTTTGGAATTTTTACGACAGGGTCCCCCCTTACGACATTTTAGCAAAAAATGTTTTTCTTAAAAAATGCATTTTCTTACATTTTCTTACATTTACGGGTTTAGTCGGGACTCCTGATGACGTTTTGAGACATCTCCTACAACTACAGCACCAGAATTGTGCTGCTGAAGCAAGTCTGTTTTTTGAATTTTTTTTTGTAAAAAAAAAGTTTTCCCAAAAAAAGCATTTTATGCCATTTTTAGGTTTTGTAGGGACTCCTGATGACGTTTTAAGACATCTCCTACAACTACAGCACCAGAATTGTGCTGCTGAAGCAAGTCAGTTTTTTGGAATTTTTACGACAGGGTCCTCCCCCCTTACGACATTTTAGCAAAGAATGTTTTTCGTAAAAAATGCATTTTCTTACATTTACGGGTTTAGTCGGGACTCCTGATGACGTTTTGAGACATCTCCTACAACTACAGCACCAGAATTGTGCTGCTGAAGCAAGTCTGTTTTTTGAATTTTTTTTTGTAAAAAAAAAGTTTTCCCAAAAAAAGCATTTTATGCCATTTTTAGGTTTTGTAGGGACTCCTGATGACGTTTTAAGACATCTCCTACAACTACAGCACCAGAATTGTGCTGCTGAAGCAAGTCAGTTTTTTGGAATTTTTACGACAGGGTCCTCCCCCCTTACGAGATTTTAGCAAAAAAGGTTTTTCGTAAAAAATGCATTTTCTTACATTTTCTTACATTTACGGGTTTAGTCGGGACTCCTGATGACGTTTTGTGACATCTCCTACAACTACAGCACCAGAATTGTGCTGCTGAAGCAAGTCAGTTTTTTGGAATTTTTACGACAGGGTCCTCCCCCCTTACGACATTTTAGCAAAGAATGTTTTTCGTAAAAAATGCATTTTCTTACATTTACGGGTTTAGTCGGGACTCCTGATGACGTTTTGAGACATCTCCTACAACTACAGCACCAGAATTGTGCTGCTGAAGCAAGTCTGTTTTTTGAATTTTTTTTTGTAAAAAAAAAGTTTTCCCAAAGAAAGCATTTTATGCCATTTTTAGGTTTTGTAGGGACTCCTGATGACGTTTTGAGACATCTCCTACAACTACAATACCAGAATTGTGCTGCTGAAGCAAGTCAGTTTTTTGGAATTTTTACGACAGGGTCCTCCCCCCTTACGACATTTTAGCAAAGAATGTTTTTCGTAAAAAATGCATTTTCTTACATTTACGGGTTTAGTCGGGACTCCTGATGACGTTTTGAGACATCTCCTACAACTACAGCACCAGAATTGTGCTGCTGAAGCAAGTCTGTTTTTTGAATTTTTTTTTGTAAAAAAAAAGTTTTCCCAAAGAAAGCATTTTATGCCATTTTTAGGTTTTGTAGGGACTCCTGATGACGTTTTGAGACATCTCCTACAACTACAATACCAGAATTGTGCTGCTGAAGCAAGTCAGTTTTTTGGAATTTTTACGACAGGGTCCCCCCTTACGACATTTTAGCAAAAAATGTTTTTCGTAAAAAATGCATTTTCTTACATTTTCTTACATTTACGGGTTTAGTCGGGACTCCTGATGACGTTTTGAGACATATCCTATAACTACAGCACCAGAAGTGTGCTGCTGAAGCAAGTCTGTTTTTTGAATTTTTTTTTGTAAAAAAAAAGTTTTCCCAAAAAAAGCATTTTATGCCATTTTTAGGTTTTGTAGGGACTCCTGATGACGTTTTGAGACATCTCCTACAACTACAGCACCAGAATTGTACTGCTGAAGCAAGTCGGTTTTTTGGCATTTTTACGACAGGGTCCCCCCTTACGACATTTTAGCAAAAAAATTTTTTCTTAAAAAATGCATTTTCTTACATTTTGTTACATTTACGGGTTTAGTCGGGACTCCTGATGACGTTTTGAGACATCTCCTACAACTACAGCACCAGAATTGTGCTGCTGAAGCAAGTCAGTTTTTTGGAAGTTTTACGACAGGGTCCCCCCTTACGACATTTTAGCAAAAAATGTTTTTCGTAAAAAATGCATTTTCTTACATTTACGGGTTTAGTCGGGACTCCTGATGACGTTTTGAGACATCTCCTACAACTACAGCACCAGAATTGTGCTGCTGAAGCAAGTCTGTTTTTTGAAAAATTTTTTGTAAAAAAAAGTTTTCCCAAAAAAAGCATTTTATGCCATTTTTAGGTTTTGTAGGGACTCCTGATGACGTTTTGAGACATCTCCTACAACTACAGCACCAGAATTGTGCTGCTGAAGCAAGTCAGTTTTTTGGAATTTTTACGACAGGGTCCCCCCTTACGACATTTTAGCAAAAAATGTTTTTCGTAAAAAATGCATTTTCTTACATTTTCTTACATTTACGGGTTTAGTCGGGACTCCTGATGACGTTTTGAGACATCTCCTACAACTACAGCACCAGAATTGTGCTGCTGAAGCAAGTCTGTTTTTTTAAATTTTTTTTGTAAAATTTTTTTCCCCAAAAAAAGCATTTTATGCCATTTTTAGGTTTTGTAGGGACTCCTGATGACGTTTTGAGACATCTCCTACAACTACAGCACCAGAATTGTGCTGCTGAAGCAAGTCAGTTTTTTGGAATTTTTACGACAGGGTCCCCCCTTACGACATTTTAGCAAAAAATGTTTTTCGTAAAAAATGCATTTTCTTACATTTTCTTACATTTACGGGTTTAGTCGGGACTCCTGATGACGTTTTGAGACATCTCCTACAACTACAGCACCAGAATTGTGCTGCTGAAGCAAGTCTGTTTTTTGAATTTTTTTTGGTAAAAAAAAAGTTTACCAAAAAAAGCATTTTATGCCATTTTTAGGTTTTGTAGGGACTCCTGATGACGTTTTGAGACATCTCCTACAACTACAGCACCAGAATTGTACTGCTGAAGCAAGTCGGTTTTTTGGCATTTTTACGACAGGGTCCCCCCTTACGACATTTTAGTAAAAAATGTTTTTCTTAAAAAATGCATTTTCTTACATTTTCTTACATTTACGGGTTTAGTCGGGACTACTGATGACGTTTTGAGACATCTTCTACAACTACAGCACCAGAATTGTGCTGCTGAAGCAAGTCCGTTTTTTGGAAAAAATTTTTGTAAAAAAAAAGTTTTCCCAAAAAAAGCATTTTATGCCATTTTTAGGTTTTGTAGGGACTCCTGATGACGTTTTGAGACATCTCCTACAACTACAGCACCAGAATTGTACTGCTGAAGCAAGTCCGTTTTTTGGCATTTTTACGACAGGGTCCCCCCTTACGACATTTTAGCAAAAAATGTTTTTCGTAAAAAATGCATTTTCTTACATTTTCTTACATTTACGGGTTTAGTCGGGACTCCTGATGACGTTTTGAGACATCTCCTACAACTACAGCACCAGGATTGTGCTGCTGAAGCAAGTCTGTTTTTTGAATTTTTTTTTGTAAAAAAAAAGTTTTCCCAAAAAAAGCATTTTATGCCATTTTTAGGTTTTGTAGGGACTCCTGATGACGTTTTGAGACATCTCCTACAACTACAGCACCAGAATTGTACTGCTGAAGCAAGTCAGTTTTTTGGAATTTTTACGACAGGGTCCCCCCTTACGACATTTTAGCAAAAAATGTTTTTCTTAAAAAATGCATTTTCTTACATTTTCTTACATTTACGGGTTTAGTCGGGACTCCTGATGACGTTTTGAGACATCTCCTACAACTACAGCACCAGAATTGTGCTGCTGAAGCAAGTCCGTTTTTTGGAAAAAATTTTTGTAAAAAAAAAGTTTTCCCAAAAAAAGCATTTTCTGCCATTTTTAGGTTTTGTAGGGACTCCTGATGACGTTTTGAGACATCTCCTACAACTACAGCACCAGAATTGTACTGCTGAAGCAAGTCCGTTTTTTGGCATTTTTACGACATTTTAGCAAAAAATGTTTTTCGTAAAAAATGCATTTTCTTACATTTTCTTACATTTACGGGTTTAGTCGGGACTCCTGATGACGTTTTGAGACATCTCCTACAACTACAGCACCAGAATTGTGCTGCTGAAGCAAGTCAGTTTTTTGGAATTTTTACGACAGGGTCCCCCCTTACGACATTTTAGCAAAAAATGTTTTTCGTAAAAAATGCATTTTCTTAAATTTTCTTATATTCATGGGTTTAGTCGGGACTCCTGATGACGTTTTGAGACATCTCCTACAACTACAGCACCAGAATTGTGCTGCTGAAGCAAGTCTGTTTTTTGAATTTTTTTTTGTAAAAAAAAAGTTTTCCCAAAAAAAGCATTTTATGCCATTTTTAGGTTTTGTAGGGACTCCTGATGACGTTTTAAGACATCTCCTACAACTACAGCACCAGAATTGTGCTGCTGAAGCAAGTCAGTTTTTTGGCATTTTTACGACAGGGTCCCCCCTTACGACATTTTAGCAAAAAATGTTTTTCTTAAAAAATGCATTTTCTTACATTTTCTTACATTTACGGGTTTAGTCGGGACTCCTGATGACGTTTTGAGACATCTTCTACAACTACAGCACCAGAATTGTGCTGCTGAAGCAAGTCCGTTTTTTGGAAAAAAAATTTGTAAAAAAAAAGTTTTCCCAAAAAAAGCATTTTATGCCATTTTTAGGTTTTGTAGGGACTCCTGATGACGTTTTGAGACATCTCCTACAACTACAGCACCAGAATTGTACTGCTGAAACAAGTCCGTTTTTTGGCATTTTTACGACAGGGTCCCCCCTTACGACATTTTAGCAAAAAATGTTTTTCGTAAAAAATGCATTTTCTTACATTTTCTTACATTTACGGGTTTAGTCGGGACTCCTGATGACGTTTTGAGACATCTCCTACAACTACAGCACCAGGATTGTGCTGCTGAAGCAAGTCTGTTTTTGAAAAAATTTTTGTAAAAAAAAAGTTTTCCCAAAAAAAGCATTTTATGCCATTTTTAGGTTTTGTAGGGACTCCTGATGACGTTTTGAGACATCTCCTACAACTACAGCACCAGAATTGTGCTGCTGAAGCAAGTCAGTTTTTTGGAATTTTTACGACAGGGTCCCCCCTTACGACATTTTAGCAAAAAATGTTTTTCTTAAAAAATATATTTTCTTACATTTACGGGTTTAGTCGGGACTCCTGATGACGTTTTGAGACATCTCCTACAACTACAGCACCAGAATTGTGCTGCTGAAGCAAGTCTGTTTTTTTAAAAAATTTTTGTAAAAAAAAAAGTTTTCCCAAAAAAAGCATTTTATGCCATTTTTAGGTTTTGTAGGGACTCCTGATGACGTTTTGAGACATCTCCTACAACTACAGCACCAGAATTGTACTGCTGAAGCAAGTCCGTTTTTTGGCATTTTTACGACATTTTAGCAAAAAATGTTTTTCGTAAAAAATGCATTTTCTTACATTTTCTTACATTTACGGGTTTAGTCGGGACTCCTGATGACGTTTTGAGACATCTCCTACAACTACAGCACCAGAATTGTACTGCTGAAGCAAGTCGGTTTTTTGGCATTTTTACGACAGGGTCCCCCCTTACGACATTTTAGCAAAAAATGTTTTTCTTAAAAAATGCATTTTCTTACATTTTGTTACATTTACGGGTTTAGTCGGGACTCCTGATGACGTTTTGAGACATCTCCTACAACTACAGCACCAGAATTGTGCTGCTGAAGCAAGTCAGTTTTTTGGAATTTTTACGACAGGGTCCCCCCTTACGACATTTTAGCAAAAAATGTTTTTCGTAAAAAATGCATTTTCTTACATTTACGGGTTTAGTCGGGACTCCTGATGACGTTTTGAGACATCTCCTACAACTACAGCACCAGAATTGTGCTGCTGAAGCAAGTCTGTTTTTTGAATTTTTTTTTGTAAAAAAAAGTTTTCCCAAAAAAAGCATTTTATGCCATTTTTAGGTTTTGTAGGGACTCCTGATGACGTTTTGAGACATCTCCTACAACTACAGCACCAGAATTGTGCTGCTGAAGCAAGTCAGTTTTTTGGAATTTTTACGACAGGGTCCCCCCTTACGACATTTTAGCAAAAAATGTTTTTCGTAAAAAATGCATTTTCTTACATTTTCTTACATTTACGGGTTTAGTCGGGACTCCTGATGACGTTTTGAGACATCTCCTACAACTACAGCACCAGAATTGTGCTGCTGAAGCAAGTCTGTTTTTTGAATTTTTTTGTGTAAAAAAAGTTTTCCCAAAAAAAGCATTTTATGCCATTTTTAGGTTTTGTAGGGACTCCTGATGACGTTTTGAGACATCTCCTACAACTACAGCACCAGAATTGTGCTGCTGAAGCAAGTCAGTTTTTTGGAATTTTTACGACAGGGTCACCCCTTACGACATTTTAGCAAAAAATGTTTTTCGTAAAAAATGCATTTTCTTACATTTTCTTACATTTACGGGTTTAGTCGGGACTCCTGATGACGTTTTGAGACATCTCCTACAACTACAGCACCAGAATTGTGCTGCTGAAGCAAGTCTGTTTTTTGAATGTTTTTTTGTAAAAAAAAAGTTTACCAAAAAAAGCATTTTATGCCATTTTTAGGTTTTGTAGGGACTCCTGATGACGTTTTGAGACATCTCCTACAACTACAGCACCAGAATTGTACTGCTGAAGCAAGTCGTTTTTTTGGCATTTTTACGACAGGGTCCCCCCTTACGACATTTTAGCAAAAAATGTTTTTCTTAAAAAATGCATTTTCTTACATTTTCTTACATTTACGGGTTTAGTCGGGACTCCTGATGACGTTTTGAGACATCTCCTACAACTACAGCACCAGAATTGTGCTGCTGAAGCAAGTCCGTTTTTTGTAAAAAAAATTTGTAAAAAAAAAGTTTTCCCAAAAAAAGCATTTTATGCCATTTTTAGGTTTTGTAGGGACTCCTGATGACGTTTTGAGACATCTCCTACAACTACAGCACCAGAATTGTACTGCTGAAGCAAGTCCGTTTTTTGGCATTTTTACGACAGGGTCCCCCCTTACGACATTTTAGCAAAAAATGTTTTTCGTAAAAAATGCATTTTCTTACATTTACGGGTTTAGTCGGGACTCCTGATGACGTTTTGAGACATCTCCTACAACTACAGCACCAGAATTCTACTGCTGAAGCAAGTCTGTTTTTTGAATTTTTTTTTGTAAAAAAAAAGTTTTCCCAAAAAAAGCATTTTATGCCATTTTTAGGTTTTGTAGGGACTCCTGATGACGTTTTGAGACATCTCCTACAACTACAGCACCAGAATTGTGCTGCTGAAGCAAGTCTGTTTTTTGAATTTTTTTTTGTAAAAAAAAAGTTTTCCCAAAAAAAGCATTTTATGCCATTTTTAGGTTTTGTAGGGACTCCTGATGACGTTTTGAGACATCTCCTACAACTACAGCACCAGAATTGTACTGCTGAAGCAAGTCCGTTTTTTGGCATTTTTACGACAGGGTCCCCCCTTACGACATTTTAGCAAAAAATGTTTTTCGTAAAAAATGCATTTTCTTACATTTTCTTACATTTACGGGTTTAGTCGGGACTCCTGATGACGTTTTGAGACATCTCCTACAACTACAGCACCAGGATTGTGCTGCTGAAGCAAGTCTGTTTTTTGAAAAATTTTTTGTAAAAAAAAAGTTTTCCCAAAAAAAGCATTTTATGCCATTTTTAGGTTTTGTAGGGACTCCTGATGACGTTTTGAGACATCTCCTACAACTACAGCACCAGAATTGTGCTGCTGAAGCAAGTCAGTTTTTTGGAATTTTTACGACAGGGTCCCCCCTTACGACATTTTAGCAAAAAATGTTTTTCTTAAAAAATGCATTTTCTTACATTTACGGGTTTAGTCGGGACTCCTGATGACGTTTTGAGACATCTCCTACAACTACAGCACCAGAATTGTGCTGCTGAAGCAAGTCTGTTTTTTGAATTTTTTTTTGTAAAAAAAAGTTTTCCCAAAAAAAGCATTTTATGCCATTTTTAGGTTTTGTAGGGACTCCTGATGACGTTTTGAGACATCTCCTACAACTACAGCACCAGAATTGTGCTGCTGAAGCAAGTCAGTTTTTTGGAATTTTTACGACAGGGTCCCCCCTTACGACATTTTAGCAAAAAATGTTTTTCGTAAAAAATGCATTTTCTTACATTTTCTTACATTTACGGGTTTAGTCGGGACTCCTGATGACGTTTTGAGACATCTCCTACAACTACAGCACCAGAATTGTGCTGCTGAAGCAAGTCTGTTTTTTGAATTTTTTTGTGTAAAAAAAGTTTTCCCAAAAAAAGCATTTTATGCCATTTTTAGGTTTTGTAGGGACTCCTGATGACGTTTTGAGACATCTCCTACAACTACAGCACCAGAATTGTGCTGCTGAAGCAAGTCAGTTTTTTGGAATTTTTACGACAGGGTCACCCCTTACGACATTTTAGCAAAAAATGTTTTTCGTAAAAAATGCATTTTCTTACATTTTCTTACATTTACGGGTTTAGTCGGGACTCCTGATGACGTTTTGAGACATCTCCTACAACTACAGCACCAGAATTGTGCTGCTGAAGCAAGTCTGTTTTTTGAATGTTTTTTTGTAAAAAAAAAGTTTACCAAAAAAAGCATTTTATGCCATTTTTAGGTTTTGTAGGGACTCCTGATGACGTTTTGAGACATCTCCTACAACTACAGCACCAGAATTGTACTGCTGAAGCAAGTCGTTTTTTTGGCATTTTTACGACAGGGTCCCCCCTTACGACATTTTAGCAAAAAATGTTTTTCTTAAAAAATGCATTTTCTTACATTTTCTTACATTTACGGGTTTAGTCGGGACTCCTGATGACGTTTTGAGACATCTCCTACAACTACAGCACCAGGATTGTGCTGCTGAAGCAAGTCTGTTTTTTGAAAAATTTTTTGTAAAAAAAAAGTTTTCCCAAAAAAAGCATTTTATGCCATTTTTAGGTTTTGTAGGGACTCCTGATGACGTTTTGAGACATCTCCTACAACTACAGCACCAGAATTGTGCTGCTGAAGCAAGTCAGTTTTTTGGAATTTTTACGACAGGGTCCCCCCTTACGACATTTTAGCAAAAAATGTTTTTCTTAAAAAATGCATTTTCTTACATTTACGGGTTTAGTCGGGACTCCTGATGACGTTTTGAGACATCTCCTACAACTACAGCACCAGAATTGTGCTGCTGAAGCAAGTCTGTTTTTTTAAAAAATTTTTGTAAAAAAAAAAGTTTTCCCAAAAAAAGCATTTTATGCCATTTTTAGGTTTTGTAGGGACTCCTGATGACGTTTTGAGACATCTCCTACAACTACAGCACCAGAATTGTACTGCTGAAGCAAGTCCGTTTTTTGGCATTTTTACGACAGGGTCCCCCCTTACGACATTTTAGCAAAAAATGTTTTTCGTAAAAAATGCATTTTCTTACATTTTCTTACATTTACGGGTTTAGTCGGGACTCCTGATGACGTTTTGAGACATCTCCTACAACTACAGCACCAGAATTGTGCTGCTGAAGCAAGTCAGTTTTTTGGAATTTTTACGACAGGGTCCCCCCTTACGACATTTTAGCAAAAAATGTTTTTCGTAAAAAATGCATTTTCTTACATTTACGGGTTTAGTCGGGACTCCTGATGACGTTTTGAGACATCTCCTACAACTACAGCACCAGAATTGTGCTGCTGAAGCAAGTCTGTTTTTTAAATTTTTTTTTGTAAAAAAAAGTTTTCCCAAAAAAAGCATTTTATGCCATTTTTAGGTTTTGTAGGGACTCCTGATGACGTTTTGAGACATATCCTACAACTACAGCACCAGAATTGTGCTGCTGAAGCAAGTCAGTTTTTTGGAATTTTTACGACAGGGTCCCCCCTTACGACATTTTAGCAAAAAATGTTTTTCGTAAAAAATGCATTTTCTTACATTTTCTTACATTTACGGGTTTAGTCGGGACTCCTGATGACGTTTTGAGACATCTCCTACAACTACAGCACCAGAATTGTGCTGCTGAAGCAAGTCTGTTTTTTGAATTTTTTTGTGTAAAAAAAGTTTTCCCAAAAAAAGCATTTTATGCCATTTTTAGGTTTTGTAGGGACTCCTGATGACGTTTTGAGACATCTCCTACAACTACAGCACCAGAATTGTGCTGCTGAAGCAAGTCAGTTTTTTGGAATTTTTACGACAGGGTCCCCCCTTACGACATTTTAGCAAAAAATGTTTTTCGTAAAAAATGCATTTTCTTACATTTTCTTACATTTACGGGTTTAGTCGGGACTCCTGATGACGTTTTGAGACATCTCCTACAACTACAGCACCAGAATTGTGCTGCTGAAGCAAGTCTGTTTTTTGAATTTTTTTTTGTAAAAAAAAAGTTTACCAAAAAAAGCATTTTATGCCATTTTTAGGTTTTGTAGGGACTCCTGATGACGTTTTGAGACATCTCCTACAACTACAGCACCAGAATTGTACTGCTGAAGCAAGTCGGTTTTTTGGCATTTTTACGACAGGGTCCCCCCTTACGACATTTTAGCAAAAAATGTTTTTCTTAAAAAATGCATTTTCTTACATTTTCTTACATTTACGGGTTTAGTCGGGACTCCTGATGACGTTTTGAGACATCTCCTACAACTACAGCACCAGAATTGTGCTGCTGAAGCAAGTCCGTTTTTTGTAAAAAAATTTTGTAAAAAAAAAGTTTTCCCAAAAAAAGCATTTTATGCCATTTTTAGGTTTTGTAGGGACTCCTGATGACGTTTTGAGACATCTCCTACAACTACAGCACCAGAATTGTACTGCTGAAGCAAGTCCGTTTTTTGGCATTTTTACGACAGGGTCCCCCCTTACGACATTTTAGCAAAAAATGTTTTTCGTAAAAAATGCATTTTCTTACATTTACGGGTTTAGTCGGGACTCCTGATGACGTTTTGAGACATCTCCTACAACTACAGCACCAGAATTCTACTGCTGAAGCAAGTCTGTTTTTTGAATTTTTTTTTGTAAAAAAAAAGTTTTCCCAAAAAAAGCATTTTATGCCATTTTTAGGTTTTGTAGGGACTCCTGATGACGTTTTGAGACATCTCCTACAACTACAGCACCAGAATTGTGCTGCTGAAGCAAGTCTGTTTTTTGAATTTTTTTTTGTAAAAAAAAAGTTTTCCCAAAAAAAGCATTTTATGCCATTTTTAGGTTTTGTAGGGACTCCTGATGACGTTTTGAGACATCTCCTACAACTACAGCACCAAAATTGTACTGCTGAAGCAAGTCGGTTTTTTGGCATTTTTACGACAGGGTCCCCCCTTACGACATTTTAGCAAAAAAATTTTTTCTTAAAAAATGCATTTTCTTACATTTTCTTACATTTACGGGTTTAGTCGGGACTCCTGATGACGTTTTGTGACATCTCCTACAACTACAGCACCAGAAATTTGCTGCTGAAGCAAGTCAGTTTTTTGGAATTTTTACGACAGGGTCCCCCCTTACGACATTTTAGCAAAAAATGTTTTTCGTAAAAAATGCATTTTCTTACATTTTCTTACATTTACGGGTTTAGTCGGGACTCCTGATGACGTTTTGAGACATCTCCTACAACTACAGCACCAGAATTGTGCTGCTGAAGCAAGTCTGTTTTTTGAATTTTTTTTTGTAAAAAAAAAGTTTTCCCAAAAAAAGCATTTTATGCCATTTTTAGGTTTTGTAGGGACTCCTGGTGACGTTTTGAGACATCTCCTACATCTCCTACAACTACAGCACCAGAATTGTACTGCTGAAGCAAGTCGGTTTTTTGGGATTTTTACGACAGGGTCCCCCCTTACGACATTTTAGCAAAAAATGTTTTTCTTAAAAAATGCATTTCCTTACATTTTCTTACATTTACGGGTTTAGTCGGGACTCCTGATGACGTTTTGAGACATTTCCTACAACTACAGCACCAGAATTCTGCTGCTGAAGCAAGTCTGTTTTTTGAATTTTTTTTTGTAAAAAAAAAGTTTTCCCAAAAAAAGCATTTTATGCCATTTTTAGGTTTTGTAGGGACTCCTGGTGACGTTTTGAGACATCTCCTACATCTCCTACAACTACAGCACCAGAATTGTACTGCTGAAGCAAGTCGGTTTTTTGGGATTTTTACGACAGGGTCCCCCCTTACGACATTTTAGCAAAAAATGTTTTTCTTAAAAAATGCATTTCCTTACATTTTCTTACATTTACGGGTTTAGTCGGGACTCCTGATGACGTTTTGAGACATTTCCTACAACTACAGCACCAGAATTCTGCTGCTGAAGCAAGTCTGTTTTTTGAATTTTTTTTTGTAAAAAAAAAGTTTTCCCAAAAAAAGCATTTTCTGCCATTTTTAGGTTTTGTAGGGACTCCTGATGACGTTTTGAGACATCTCCTACAACTACAGCACCAGAATTGTACTGCTGAAGCAAGTCGGTTTTTTGGCATTTTTACGACAGGGTCCCCCCTTACGACATTTTAGCAAAAAATGTTTTTCTTAAAAAACGCATTTTCTTACATTTTCTTACATTTACGGGTTTAGTCGGGACTCCTGATGACGTTTTGAGACATCTCCTACAACTACAGCACCAGAATTGTGCTGCTGAAGCAAGTCCGTTTTTTTGAAATTTTTTTTACGACATTTTGCAAAATATTTTTTTTCCGTGAAATATGCATTTTCTTCTAATTTCTTCCATTTTCGGGTTTAGTCGGGACTCCTGATGATGTTTTGAGACATCTCCTACAACTACAGCACCAGAATTGTGCTGCTGAAGCAAGTCCGTTTTTTGGAATTTTTACGACAGGGCTTACGACATTTTAGCAAAAAATGTTTTTTGTAAAAAATGCATTTTCTTACATTTTCTTACATTTACGGGTTTAGTCGGGACTCCTGATGACGTTTTGAGACATCTCCTACAACTACAGCACCAGAATTGTGCTGCTGAAGCAAGTCCGTTTTTTTGAAATTTTTTCTACGACATTTTGCAAAATATTTTTTTCCGTAAAATATGCATTTTCTTCTAATTTCTTCCATTTTCGGGTTTAGTCGGGACTCCTGATGATGTTTTGAGACATCTCCTACAACTACAGCACCAGAATTGTGCTGCTGAAGCAAGTCCGTTTTTTGGAATTTTTACGACAGGGCTTACGACATTTTAGCAAAAAATGTTTTTTGTAAAAAATGCATTTTCTTACATTTTCTTACATTTACGGGTTTAGTCAGGACTCCTGATGACGTTTTGAGACATCTCCTACAACTACAGCACCAGAATTGTGCTGCTGAAGCAAGTCCGTTTTTTGAAATTTTTTTTGTAAAAAAAAAGTTTTCCCAAAGAAAGCATTTTATGCCATTTTTAGGTTTTGTAGGGACTCCTGATGACGTTTTGAGACATCTCCTACAACTACAGCACCAGAATTGTACTGCTGAAGCAAGTCCGTTTTTTGGCATTTTTACGACAGGGTCCCCCCTTACGACATTTTAGCAAAAAAATTTTTTCTTAAAAAATGCATTTTCTTACATTTTCTTACATTTACGGGTTTAGTCGGGACTCCTGATGACGTTTTGAGACATCTCCTACAACTACAGCACCAGAAATTTGCTGCTGAAGCAAGTCAGTTTTTTGGAATTTTTACGACAGGGTCCCCCCTTACGACATTTTAGCAAAAAATGTTTTTCTTAAAAAATGCATTTTCTTACATTTTCTTACATTTACGGGTTTAGTCGGGACTCCTGATGACGTTTTGAGACATTTCCTACAACTACAGCACCAGAATTCTGCTGCTGAAGCAAGTCTGTTTTTTGAATTTTTTTTTGTAAAAAAAAAGTTTTCCCAAAAAAAGCATTTTATGCCATTTTTAGGTTTTGTAGGGACTCCTGATGACGTTTTGAGACATCTCCTACAACTACAGCACCAGAATTGTACTGCTGAAGCAAGTCGGTTTTTTGGCATTTACGACATTTTAGCAAAAAATGTTTTTCTTAAAAAATGCATTTTCTTACATTTTCTTACATTTACGGGTTTAGTCGGGACTCCTGATGACGTTTTGAGACATCTCCTACAACTACAGCACCAGAATTGTGCTGCTGAAGCAAGTCTGTTTTTTGAATTTTTTTTTGTAAAAAAAAATTTTCCCAAAAAAAGCATTTTCTGCCATTTTTAAGTTTTGTAGGGACTCCTGATGACGTTTTGAGACATCTCCTACAACTACAGCACCAGAATTGTGCAAGTCTGTTTTTTGAATTTTTTTTTGTAAAAAAAAAGTTTACCAAAAAAGCATTTTATGCCATTTTTAGGTTTTGTAGGGACTCCTGATGACGTTTCGAGACATCTCCTACAACTACAGCACCAGAATTGTGCTGCTGAAGCAAGTCAGTTTTTTGGAATTTTTACGACAGGGTCCCCCCTTACGACATTTTAGCAAAAAATGTTTTTCGTAAAAAATGCATTTTCTTACATTTTCTTACATTTACGGGTTTAGTCGGGACTCCTGATGACGTTTTGAGACATCTCCTACAACTACAGCACCAGAATTGTGCTGCTGAAGCAAGTCTGTTTTTTGAATTTTTTTTTGTAAAAAAAAAGTTTTCCCAAAAAAAGCATTTTATGCCATTTTTAGGTTTTGTAGGGACTCCTGGTGACGTTTTGAGACATCTCCTACATCTCCTACAACTACAGCACCAGAATTGTACTGCTGAAGCAAGTCGGTTTTTTGGGATTTTTACGACAGGGTCCCCCCTTACGACATTTTAGCAAAAAATGTTTTTCTTAAAAAATGCATTTCCTTACATTTTCTTACATTTACGGGTTTAGTCGGGACTCCTGATGACGTTTTGAGACATTTCCTACAACTACAGCACCAGAATTCTGCTGCTGAAGCAAGTCTGTTTTTTGAATTTTTTTTTGTAAAAAAAAAGTTTTCCCAAAAAAAGCATTTTCTGCCATTTTTAGGTTTTGTAGGGACTCCTGATGACGTTTTGAGACATCTCCTACAACTACAGCACCAGAATTGTACTGCTGAAGCAAGTCGGTTTTTTGGCATTTTTACGACAGGGTCCCCCCTTACGACATTTTAGCAAAAAATGTTTTTCGTAAAAAATGCATTTTCTTACATTTACGGGTTTAGTCGGGACTCCTGATGACGTTTTGAGACATCTCCTACAACTACAGCACCAGAATTGTGCTGCTGAAGCAAGTCTGTTTTTTGAATTTTTTTTTGTAAAAAAAAGTTTTCCCAAAAAAAGCATTTTATGCCATTTTTAGGTTTTGTAGGGACTCCTGATGACGTTTTGAGACATCTCCTACAACTACAGCACCAGAATTGTGCTGCTGAAGCAAGTCAGTTTTTTGGAATTTTTACGACAGGGTCCCCCCTTACGACATTTTAGCAAAAAATGTTTTTCGTAAAAAATGCATTTTCTTACATTTTCTTACATTTACGGGTTTAGTCGGGACTCCTGATGACGTTTTGAGACATCTCCTACAACTACAGCACCAGAATTGTGCTGCTGAAGAAAGTCAGTTTTTTGGAAGTTTTACGACAGGGTCCCCCCTTACGACATTTTAGCAAAAAATGTTTTTCGTAAAAAATGCATTTTCTTACATTTTCTTACATTTACGGGTTTAGTCGGGACTCCTGATGACGTTTTGAGACATCTCCTACAACTACAGCACCAGAATTGTGCTGCTGAAGCAAGTCCGTTTTTTGGCATTTTTACGACAGGGTCCCCCCTTACGACATTTTAGCAAAAAATGTTTTTCGTAAAAAATGCATTTTCTTACATTTTCTTACATTTACGGGTTTAGTCGGGACTCCTGATGACGTTTTGAGACATCTCCTACAACTACAGCACCAGAATTGTGCTGCTGAAGCAAGTCTGTTTTTTGAATTTTTTTTTGTAAAAAAAAAGTTTTCCCAAAAAAAGCATTTTATGCCATTTTTAGGTTTTGTAGGGACTCCTGATGACTTTTTGAGACATCTCCTACAACTACAGCACCAGAATTGTACTGCTGAAGCAAGTCGGTTTTTTGGCATTTTTACGACAGGGTCCCCCCTTACGACATTTTAGCAAAAAATGTTTTTCTTAAAAAATGCATTTTCTTACATTTTCTTACATTTACGGGTTTAGTCGGGACTCCTGATGGCGTTTTGAGACATCTCCTACAACTACAGCACCAGAATTGTGCTGCTGAAGCAAGTCTGTTTTTTGAATTTTTTTTGGTAAAAAAAAAGTTTTCCCAAAAAAAGCATTTTATGCCATTTTTAGGTTTTGTAGGGACTCCTGATGACGTTTTGAGACATCTCCTACAACTACAGCACCAGAATTGTGCTGCTGAAGCAAGTCAGTTTTTTGGAATTTTTACGACAGGGTCCCCCCTTACGACATTTTAGCAAAAAATGTTTTTCTTAAAAAATGCATTTTCTTACATTTTCTTACATTTACGGGTTTAGTCGGGACTCCTGATGACGTTTTGAGACATCTCCTACAACTACAGCACCAGAATTGTGCTGCTGAAGCAAGTCCGTTTTTTGGAATTTTTTTTTGTAAAAAAAAAGTTTTCCCAAAAAAAGCATTTTCTGCCATTTTTAGGTTTTGTAGGGACTCCTGATGACGTTTTGAGACATCTCCTACAACTACAGCACCAGAATTGTACTGCTGAAGCAAGTCCGTTTTTTGGCATTTTTACGACAGGGTCCCCCCTTACGACATTTTAGCAAAAAATGTTTTTCGTAAAAAATGCATTTTCTTACATTTTCTTACATTTACGGGTTTAGTCGGGACTCCTGATGACGTTTTGAGACATCTCCTACAACTACAGCACCAGAATTGTGCTGCTGAAGCAAGTCTGTTTTTTGAATTTTTTTTTGTAAAAAAAAAGTTTTCCCAAAAAAAGCATTTTATGCCATTTTTAGGTTTTGTAGGGACTCCTGATGACGTTGTAAGACATCTCCTACAACTACAGCACCAGAATTGTGCTGCTGAAGCAAGTCAGTTTTTTGGAATTTTTACGACAGGGTCCCCCCTTACGACATTTTAGCAAAAAATGTTTTTCGTAAAAAATGCATTTTCTTACATTTTCTTACATTTACGGGTTTAGTCGGGACTCCTGATGACGTTTTGAGACATATCCTATAACTACAGCACCAGAATTGTGCTGCTGAAGCAAGTCTGTTCTTTGAATTTTTTTTTGTAAAAAAAAAGTTTTCCCAAAAAAAGCATTTTATGCCTTTTTTAGGTTTTGTAGGGACTCCTGATGACGTTTTGAGACATCTCCTACAACTACAGCACCAGAATTGTACTGCTGAAGCAAGTCCGTTTTTTGGCATTTTTACGACAGGGTCCCCCCTTACGACATTTTAGCAAAAAAAATTTTTCTTAAAAAATGCATTTTCTTACATTTTGTTACATTTACGGGTTTAGTCGGGACTCCTGATGACGTTTTGAGACATCTCCTACAACTACAGCACCAGAATTGTGCTGCTGAAGCAAGTCAGTTTTTTGGAAGTTTTACGACAGGGTCCCCCCTTACGACATTTTAGCAAAAAATGTTTTTCGTAAAAAATGCATTTTCTTACATTTTCTTACATTTACGGGTTTAGTCGGGACTCCTGATGACGTTTTGAGACATCTCCTACAACTACAGCACCAGAATTGTGCTGCTGAAGCAAGTCCGTTTTTTGGCATTTTTACGACAGGGTCCCCCCTTACGACATTTTAGCAAAAAATGTTTTTCGTAAAAAATGCATTTTCTTACATTTTCTTACATTTACGGGTTTAGTCGGGACTCCTGATGACGTTTTGAGACATCTCCTACAACTACAGCACCAGAATTGTACTGCTGAAGCAAGTCGGTTTTTTGGCATTTTTACGACAGGGTCCCCCCTTACGACATTTTAGCAAAAAATGTTTTTCTTAAAAAATGCATTTTCTTACATTTACGGGTTTAGTCGGGACTCCTGATGGCGTTTTGAGACATCTCCTACAACTACAGCACCAGAATTGTGCTGCTGAAGCAAGTCTGTTTTTTGAATTTTTTTTGGTAAAAAAAAAGTTTTCCCAAAAAAAGCATTTTATGCCATTTTTAGGTTTTGTAGGGACTCCTGATGACGTTTTGAGACATCTCCTACAACTACAGCACCAGAATTGTACTGCTGAAGCAAGTCGGTTTTTTGGCATTTTTACGACAGGGTCCCCCCTTACGACATTTTAGCAAAAAATTTTTTTCTTAAAAAATGCATTTTCTTACATTTTGTTACATTTACGGGTTTAGTCGGGACTCCTGATGACGTTTTGAGACATCTCCTACAACTACAGCACCAGAATTGTGCTGCTGAAGCAAGTCAGTTTTTTGGAATTTTTACGACAGGGTCCTCCCCCCTTACGAGATTTTAGCAAAAAAGGTTTTTCGTAAAAAATGCATTTTCTTACATTTTCTTACATTTACGGGTTTAGTCGGGACTCCTGATGGCGTTTTGAGACATCTCCTACAACTACAGCACCAGAATTGTGCTGCTGAAGCAAGTCTGTTTTTTGAATTTTTTTTTGTAAAAAAAAAGTTTTCCCAAAAAAAGCATTTTATACCATTTTTAGGTTTTGTAGGGACTCCTGATGACGTTTTGAGACATCTCCTACAACTACAGCACCAGAATTGTACTGCTGAAGCAAGTCGGTTTTTTGGCATTTTTACGACAGGGTCCCCCCTTACGACATTTTAGCAAAAAATGTTTTTCTTAAAAAATGCATTTTCTTACATTTTGTTACATTTACGGGTTTAGTCGGGACTCCTGATGACGTTTTGAGACATCTCCTACAACTACAGCACCAGAATTGTGCTGCTGAAATAAGTCAGTTTTTTGGAATTTTTACGACAGGGTCCCCCCTTACGACATTTTAGCAAAAAATGTTTTTCTTAAAAAATGCATTTTCTTACATTTTCTTACATTTACGGGTTTAGTCGGGACTCCTGATGACGTTTTGAGACATCTCCTACAACTACAGCACCAGAATTGTGCTGCTGAAGCAAGTCCGTTTTTTGGAATTTTTTTTTGTAAAAAAAAAGTTTTCCCAAAAAAAGCATTTTCTGCCATTTTTAGGTTTTGTAGGGACTCCTGATGACGTTTTGAGACATCTCCTACAACTACAGCACCAGAATTGTACTGCTGAAGCAAGTCCGTTTTTTGGCATTTTTACGACAGGGTCCCCCCTTACGACATTTTAGCAAAGAATGTTTTTCGTAAAAAATGCATTTTCTTACATTTACGGGTTTAGTCGGGACTCCTGATGACGTTTTGAGACATCTCCTACAACTACAGCACCAGAATTGTGCTGCTGAAGCAAGTCTGTTTTTTGAATTTTTTTTTGTAAAAAAAAAGTTTTCCCAAAAAAAGCATTTTATGCCATTTTTAGGTTTTGTAGGGACTCCTGATGACGTTTTAAGACATCTCCTACAACTACAGCACCAGAATTGTGCTGCTGAAGCAAGTCAGTTTTTTGGAATTTTTACGACAGGGTCCTCCCCCCTTACGAGATTTTAGCAAAAAAGGTTTTTCGTAAAAAATGCATTTTCTTACATTTTCTTACATTTACGGGTTTAGTCGGGACTCCTGATGACGTTTTGTGACATCTCCTACAACTACAGCACCAGAATTGTGCTGCTGAAGCAAGTCTGTTTTTTGAATTTTTTTTTGTAAAAAAAAAGTTTTCCCAAAGAAAGCATTTTATGCCATTTTTAGGTTTTGTAGGGACTCCTGATGACGTTTTGAGACATCTCCTACAACTACAGCACCAGAATTGTGCTGCTGAAGCAAGTCAGTTTTTTGGAATTTTTACGACAGGGTCCCCCCTTACGACATTTTAGCAAAAAATGTTTTTCGTAAAAAATGCATTTTCTTACATTTTCTTACATTTACGGGTTTAGTCGGGACTCCTGATGACGTTTTGAGACATATCCTATAACTACAGCACCAGAAGTGTGCTGCTGAAGCAAGTCTGTTTTTTGAATTTTTTTTTGTAAAAAAAAAGTTTTCCCAAAAAAAGCATTTTATGCCTTTTTTAGGTTTTGTAGGGACTCCTGATGACGTTTTGAGACATCTCCTACAACTACAGCACCAGAATTGTACTGCTGAAGCAAGTCCGTTTTTTGGCATTTTTACGACAGGGTCCCCCCTTACGACATTTTAGCAAAAAAAAATTTTCTTAAAAAATGCATTTTCTTACATTTTGTTACATTTACGGGTTTAGTCGGGACTCCTGATGACGTTTTGAGACATCTCCTACAACTACAGCACCAGAATTGTGCTGCTGAAGCAAGTCAGTTTTTTGGAAGTTTTACGACAGGGTCCCCCCCCTTACGACATTTTAGCAAAAAATGTTTTTCGTAAAAAATGCATTTTCTTACATTTTCTTACATTTACGGGTTTAGTCGGGACTCCTGATGACGTTTTGAGACATCTCCTACAACTACAGCACCAGAATTGTACTGCTGAAGCAAGTCGGTTTTTTGGCATTTTTACGACAGGGTCCCCTTACGACATTTTAGCAAAAAATGTTTTTCGTAAAAAATGCATTTTCTTACATTTACGGGTTTAGTCGGGACTCCTGATGACGTTTTGAGACATCTCCTACAACTACAGCACCAGAATTGTGCTGCTGAAGCAAGTCTGTTTTTTGAAAATTTTTTTGTAAAAAAAAGTTCTCCCAAAAAAAGCATTTTATGCCATTTTTAGGTTTTGTAGGGACTCCTGATGACGTTTTGAGACATCTCCTACAACTACAGCACCAGAATTGTGCTGCTGAAGCAAGTCAGTTTTTTGGAATTTTTACGACAGGGTCCCCCCTTACGACATTTTAGCAAAAAATGTTTTTCGTAAAAAATGCATTTTCTTACATTTACGGGTTTAGTCGGGACTACTGATGACGTTTTGAGACATCTTCTACAACTACAGCACCAGAATTGTGCTGCTGAAGCAAGTCCGTTTTTTGGAAAAAAAATTTGTAAAAAAAAAGTTTTCCCAAAAAAAGCATTTTATGCCATTTTTAGGTTTTGTAGGGACTCCTGATGACGTTTTGAGACATCTCCTACAACTACAGCACCAGAATTGTACTGCTGAAGCAAGTCCGTTTTTTGGCATTTTTACGACAGGGTCCCCCCTTACGACATTTTAGCAAAAAATGTTTTTCTTAAAAAATGCATTTTCTTACATTTTCTTACATTTACGGGTTTAGTCGGGACTCCTGATGACGTTTTGAGACATCTCCTACAACTACAGCACCAGGATTGTGCTGCTGAAGCAAGTCTGTTTTTTGAATTTTTTTTTGTAAAAAAAAAGTTTTCCCAAAAAAAGCATTTTATGCCATTTTTAGGTTTTGTAGGGACTCCTGATGACGTTTTGAGACATCTCCTACAACTACAGCACCAGAATTGTGCTGCTGAAGCAAGTCAGTTTTTTGGAATTTTTACGACAGGGTCCCCCCTTACGACATTTTAGCAAAAAATGTTTTTCGTAAAAAATGCATTTTCTTACATTTTCTTACATTTACGGGTTTAGTCGGGACTCCTGATGACGTTTTGAGACATCTCCTACAACTACAGCACCAGAATTGTGCTGCTGAAGCAAGTCTGTTTTTTGAATTTTTTTTTGTAAAAATTTTTTTCCCAAAAAAAGCATTTTATGCCATTTTTAGGTTTTGTAGGGACTCCTGATGACGTTTTGAGACATCTCCTACAACTACAGCACCAGAATTGTGCTGCTGAAGCAAGTCATTTTTTTGGAATTTTTACGACAGGGTCCCCCCTTACGACATTTTAGCAAAAAATGTTTTTCGTAAAAAATGCATTTTCTTACATTTTCTTATATTTTTGGGTTTAGTCGGGACTCCTGATGACGTTTTGAGACATCTCCTACAACTACAGCACCAGAATTGTGCTGCTGAAGCAAGTCTGTTTTTTGAATTTTTTTTTGTAAAAAAAAAGTTTTCCCAAAAAAAGCATTTTATGCCATTTTTAGGTTTTGTAGGGACTCCTGATGACGTTTTAAGACATCTCCTACAACTACAGCACCAGAATTGTGCTGCTGAAGCAAGTCAGTTTTTTGGAATTTTTACGACAGGGTCCCCCCCTACGACATTTTAGCAAAAAATGTTTTTCGTAAAAAATGCATTTTCTTACATTTTCTTACATTTACGGGTTTAGTCGGGACTCCTGATGACGTTTTGAGACATCTCCTACAACTACAGCACCAGAATTGTGCTGCTGAAGCAAGTCTGTTTTTTGAATTTTTTTTTGTAAAAAAAAAGTTTACCAAAAAAAGCATTTTATGCCATTTTTAGGTTTTGTAGGGACTCCTGATGACGTTTTGAGACATCTCCTACAACTACAGCACCAGAATTGTACTGCTGAAGCAAGTCGGTTTTTTGGCATTTTTACGACAGGGTCCCCCCTTACGACATTTTAGTAAAAAATGTTTTTCTTAAAAAATGCATTTTCTTACATTTTCTTACATTTACGGGTTTAGTCGGGACTACTGATGACGTTTTGAGACATCTTCTACAACTACAGCACCAGAATTGTGCTGCTGAAGCAAGTCCGTTTTTTGGAAAAAAAATTTGTAAAAAAAAAGTTTTCCCAAAAAAAGCATTTTATGCCATTTTTAGGTTTTGTAGGGACTCCTGATGACGTTTTGAGACATCTCCTACAACTACAGCACCAGAATTGTACTGCTGAAGCAAGTCCGTTTTTTGGCATTTTTACGACAGGGTCCCCCCTTACGACATTTTAGCAAAAAATGTTTTTCTTAAAAAATGCATTTTCTTACATTTTCTTACATTTACGGGTTTAGTCGGGACTCCTGATGACGTTTTGAGACATCTCCTACAACTACAGCACCAGGATTGTGCTGCTGAAGCAAGTCTGTTTTTTGAATTTTTTTTTGTAAAAAAAAAGTTTTCCCAAAAAAAGCATTTTATGCCATTTTTAGGTTTTGTAGGGACTCCTGATGACGTTTTGAGACATCTCCTACAACTACAGCACCAGAATTGTGCTGCTGAAGCAAGTCAGTTTTTTGGAATTTTTACGACCCTTACGACATTTTAGCAAAAAATGTTTTTCTTAAAAAATGCATTTTCTTACATTTTCTTACATTTACGGGTTTAGTCGGGACTCCTGATGACGTTTTGAGACATCTCCTACAACTACAGCACCAGAATTGTGCTGCTGAAGCAAGTCCGTTTTTTGGAATTTTTTTTTGTAAAAAAAAAGTTTTCCCAAAAAAAGCATTTTCTGCCATTTTTAGGTTTTGTAGGGACTCCTGATGACGTTTTGAGACATCTCCTACAACTACAGCACCAGAATTGTACTGCTGAAGCAAGTCCGTTTTTTGGCATTTTTACGACAGGGTCCCCCCTTACGACATTTTAGCAAAAAATGTTTTTCGTAAAAAATGCATTTTCTTACATTTTCTTACATTTACGGGTTTAGTCGGGACTCCTGATGACGTTTTGAGACATCTCCTACAACTACAGCACCAGAATTGTACTGCTGAAGCAAGTCGGTTTTTTGGCATTTTTACGACAGGGTCCCCCCTTACGACATTTTAGCAAAAAATGTTTTTCTTAAAAAATGCATTTTCTTACATTTTCTTACATTTACGGGTTTAGTCGGGACTCCTGATGACGTTTTGAGACATCTCCTACAACTACAGCACCAGAATTGTGCTGCTGAAGCAAGTCAGTTTTTTGGAATTTTTACGACAGGGCCCTTACGACATTTTAGCAAAAAATGTTTTTCGTAAAAAATGCATTTTCTTACATTTACGGGTTTAGTCGGGACTCCTGATGACGTTTTGAGACATCTCCTACAACTACAGCACCAGAATTGTGCTGCTGAAGCAAGTCTGTTTTTTGAATTTTTTTTTGTAAAAAAAAGTTTTCCCAAAAAAAGCATTTTATGCCATTTTTAGGTTTTGTAGGGACTCCTGATGACGTTTTGAGACATCTCCTACAACTACAGCACCAGAATTGTGCTGCTGAAGCAAGTCAGTTTTTTGGAATTTTTACGACAGGGTCCCCCCTTACGACATTTTAACAAAAAATGTTTTTCGTAAAAAATGCATTTTCTTACATTTTCTTACATTTACGGGTTTAGTCGGGACTCCTGATGACGTTTTGAGACATCTCCTACAACTACAGCACCAGAATTGTGCTGCTGAAGCAAGTCTGTTTTTTGAATTTTTTTTTGTAAAAAAAGTTTTCCCAAAAAAAGCATTTTATGCCATTTTTAGGTTTTGTAGGGACTCCTGATGACGTTTTG
Organism: Entelurus aequoreus; assembly: GCF_033978785.1. Classification (NCBI taxonomy): domain Eukaryota; kingdom Metazoa; phylum Chordata; class Actinopteri; order Syngnathiformes; family Syngnathidae; genus Entelurus; species Entelurus aequoreus. The sequence goes on along the minus strand of NW_026907967.1, from coordinate 140,169 downwards.
AGACATCTCCTACAACTACAGCACCAGAATTGTGCTGCTGAAGCAAGTCAGTTTTTTGGAATTTTTACGACAGGGTCCCCCCTTACGACATTTTAGCAAAAAATGTTTTTCGTAAAAAATGCATTTTCTTACATTTTCTTACATTTACGGGTTTAGTCGGGACTCCTGATGACGTTTTGAGACATCTCCTACAACTACAGCACCAGAATTGTGCAAGTCTGTTTTTTGAATTTTTTTTTGTAAAAAAAAAGTTTACCAAAAAAGCATTTTATGCCATTTTTAGGTTTTGTAGGGACTCCTGATGACGTTTCGAGACATCTCCTACAACTACAGCACCAGAATTGTACTGCTGAAGCAAGTCGGTTTTTTGGCATTTTTACGACAGGGTCCCCCCTTACGACATTTTAGCAAAAAATGTTTTTCTTAAAAAATGCATTTTCTTACATTTTCTTACATTTACAGGTTTAGTCGGGACTCCTGATGACGTTTTGAGACATCTCCTACAACTACAGCACCAGAATTGTGCTGCTGAAGCAAGTCTGTTTTTTGAATTTTTTTTTGTAAAAAAAAAGTTTTCCCAAAAAAAGCATTTTATACCATTTTTAGGTTTTGTAGGGACTCCTGATGACGTTTTGAGACATCTCCTACAACTACAGCACCAGAATTGTACTGCTGAAGCAAGTCGGTTTTTTGGCATTTTTACGACAGGGTCCCCCCTTACGACATTTTAGCAAAAAATTTTTTTCTTAAAAAATGCATTTTCTTACATTTTGTTACATTTACGGGTTTAGTCGGGACTCCTGATGACGTTTTGAGACATCTCCTACAACTACAGCACCAGAATTGTGCTGCTGAAATAAGTCAGTTTTTTGGAATTTTTACGACAGGGTCCCCCCTTACGACATTTTAGCAAAAAATGTTTTTCTTAAAAAATGCATTTTCTTACATTTTCTTACATTTACGGGTTTAGTCGGGACTCCTGATGACGTTTTGAGACATCTCCTACAACTACAGCACCAGAATTGTGCTGCTGAAGCAAGTCTGTTTTTTGAATTTTTTTTTGTAAAAAAAAAGTTTTCCCAAAAAAAGCATTTTATGCCATTTTTAGGTTTTGTAGGGACTCCTGATGACGTTTTAAGACATCTCCTACAACTACAGCACCAGAATTGTGCTGCTGAAGCAAGTCAGTTTTTTGGAATTTTTACGACAGGGTCCTCCCCCCTTACGACATTTTAGCAAAGAATGTTTTTCGTAAAAAATGCATTTTCTTACATTTACGGGTTTAGTCGGGACTCCTGATGACGTTTTGAGACATCTCCTACAACTACAGCACCAGAATTGTGCTGCTGAAGCAAGTCTGTTTTTTGAATTTTTTTTTGTAAAAAAAAAGTTTTCCCAAAAAAAGCATTTTATGCCATTTTTAGGTTTTGTAGGGACTCCTGATGACGTTTTAAGACATCTCCTACAACTACAGCACCAGAATTGTGCTGCTGAAGCAAGTCAGTTTTTTGGAATTTTTACGACAGGGTCCTCCCCCCTTACGAGATTTTAGCAAAAAAGGTTTTTCGTAAAAAATGCATTTTCTTACATTTTCTTACATTTACGGGTTTAGTCGGGACTCCTGATGACGTTTTGTGACATCTCCTACAACTACAGCACCAGAATTGTGCTGCTGAAGCAAGTCTGTTTTTTGAATTTTTTTTTGTAAAAAAAAAGTTTTCCCAAAGAAAGCATTTTATGCCATTTTTAGGTTTTGTAGGGACTCCTGATGACGTTTTGAGACATCTCCTACAACTACAGCACCAGAATTGTGCTGCTGAAGCAAGTCAGTTTTTTGGAATTTTTACGACAGGGTCCCCCCTTACGACATTTTAGCAAAAAATGTTTTTCGTAAAAAATGCATTTTCTTACATTTTCTTACATTTACGGGTTTAGTCGGGACTCCTGATGACGTTTTGAGACATATCCTATAACTACAGCACCAGAAGTGTGCTGCTGAAGCAAGTCTGTCTTTTGAATTTTTTTTTGTAAAAAAAAAGTTTTCCCAAAAAAAGCATTTTATGCCTTTTTTAGGTTTTGTAGGGACTCCTGATGACGTTTTGAGACATCTCCTACAACTACAGCACCAGAATTGTACTGCTGAAGCAAGTCCGTTTTTTGGCATTTTTACGACAGGGTCCCCCCTTACGACATTTTAGCAAAAAAAATTTTTCTTAAAAAATGCATTTTCTTACATTTTGTTACATTTACGGGTTTAGTCGGGACTCCTGATGACGTTTTGAGACATCTCCTATAACTACAGCACCAGAATTGTGCTGCTGAAGCAAGTCAGTTTTTTGGAAGTTTTACGACAGGGTCCCCCCTTACGACATTTTAGCAAAAAATGTTTTTCGTAAAAAATGCATTTTCTTACATTTTCTTACATTTACGGGTTTAGTCGGGACTCCTGATGACGTTTTGAGACATCTCCTACAACTACAGCACCAGAATTGTACTGCTGAAGCAAGTCGGTTTTTTGGCATTTTTACGACAGGTCCCCCCTTACGACATTTTAGCAAAAAAAATTTTTCTTAAAAAATGCATTTTCTTACATTTTGTTACATTTACGGGTTTAGTCGGGACTCCTGATGACGTTTTGAGACATCTCCTACAACTACAGCACCAGAATTGTGCTGCTGAAGCAAGTCAGTTTTTTGGAATTTTTACGACAGGGTCCCCCCTTACGACATTTTAGCAAAAAATGTTTTTCGTAAAAAATGCATTTTCTTACATTGACGGGTTTAGTCGGGACTCCTGATGACGTTTTGAGACATCTCCTACAACTACAGCACCAGAATTGTGCTGCTGAAGCAAGTCTGTTTTTTGAAAAAATTTTTGTAAAAAAAAGTTTTCCCAAAAAAAGCATTTTATGCCATTTTTAGGTTTTGTAGGGACTCCTGATGACGTTTTGAGACATCTCCTACAACTACAGCACCAGAATTGTGCTGCTGAAGCAAGTCATTTTTTTGGAATTTTTACGACAGGGTCCCCCCTTACGACATTTTAGCAAAAAATGTTTTTCGTAAAAAATGCATTTTCTTACATTTTCTTACATTTACGGGTTTAGTCGGGACTCCTGATGACGTTTTGAGACATCTCCTACAACTACAGCACCAGAATTGTGCTGCTGAAGCAAGTCTGTTTTTTGAATTTTTTTTTGTAAAAATTTTTTTCCCAAAAAAAGCATTTTATGCCATTTTTAGGTTTTGTAGGGACTCCTGATGACGTTTTGAGACATCTCCTACAACTACAGCACCAGAATTGTGCTGCTGAAGCAAGTCATTTTTTTGGAATTTTTACGACAGGGTCCCCCCTTACGACATTTTAGCAAAAAATGTTTTTCGTAAAAAATGCATTTTCTTACATTTTCTTATATTTTTGGGTTTAGTCGGGACTCCTGATGACGTTTTGAGACATCTCCTACAACTACAGCACCAGAATTGTGCTGCTGAAGCAAGTCTGTTTTTTGAATTTTTTTTTGTAAAAAAAAAGTTTTCCCAAAAAAAGCATTTTATGCCATTTTTAGGTTTTGTAGGGACTCCTGATGACGTTTTAAGACATCTCCTACAACTACAGCACCAGAATTGTGCTGCTGAAGCAAGTCAGTTTTTTGGAATTTTTACGACAGGGTCCCCCCCTACGACATTTTAGCAAAAAATGTTTTTCGTAAAAAATGCATTTTCTTACATTTTCTTACATTTACGGGTTTAGTCGGGACTCCTGATGACGTTTTGAGACATCTCCTACAACTACAGCACCAGAATTGTGCTGCTGAAGCAAGTCTGTTTTTTGAAATTTTTTTTGTAAAAAAAAAGTTTACCAAAAAAAGCATTTTATGCCATTTTTAGGTTTTGTAGGGACTCCTGATGACGTTTTGAGACATCTCCTACAACTACAGCACCAGAATTGTACTGCTGAAGCAAGTCGGTTTTTTGGCATTTTTACGACAGGGTCCCCCCTTACGACATTTTAGTAAAAAATGTTTTTCTTAAAAAATGCATTTTCTTACATTTTCTTACATTTACGGGTTTAGTCGGGACTACTGATGACGTTTTGAGACATCTTCTACAACTACAGCACCAGAATTGTGCTGCTGAAGCAAGTCAGTTTTTTGGAATTTTTACGACAGGGTCCCCCCCTACGACATTTTAGCAAAAAATGTTTTTCGTAAAAAATGCATTTTCTTACATTTTCTTACATTTACGGGTTTAGTCGGGACTCCTGATGACGTTTTGAGACATCTCCTACAACTACAGCACCAGAATTGTGCTGCTGAAGCAAGTCTGTTTTTTGAAATTTTTTTTGTAAAAAAAAAGTTTACCAAAAAAAGCATTTTATGCCATTTTTAGGTTTTGTAGGGACTCCTGATGACGTTTTGAGACATCTCCTACAACTACAGCACCAGAATTGTACTGCTGAAGCAAGTCGGTTTTTTGGCATTTTTACGACAGGGTCCCCCCTTACGACATTTTAGTAAAAAATGTTTTTCTTAAAAAATGCATTTTCTTACATTTTCTTACATTTACGGGTTTAGTCGGGACTCCTGATGACGTTTTGAGACATCTCCTACAACTACAGCACCAGAATTCTACTGCTGAAGCAAGTCTGTTTTTTGAATTTTTTTTTGTAAAAAAAAAGTTTTCCCAAAAAAAGCATTTTATGCCATTTTTAGGTTTTGTAGGGACTCCTGATGACGTTTTGAGACATCTCCTACAACTACAGCACCAGAATTGTGCTGCTGAAGCAAGTCTGTTTTTTGAATTTTTTTTTGTAAAAAAAAAGTTTTCCCAAAAAAAGCATTTTATGCCATTTTTAGGTTTTGTAGGGACTCCTGATGACGTTTTGAGACATCTCCTACAACTACAGCACCAGAATTGTACTGCTGAAGCAAGTCCGTTTTTTGGCATTTTTACGACAGGGTCCCCCCTTACGACATTTTAGCAAAAAATGTTTTTCGTAAAAAATGCATTTTCTTACATTTTCTTACATTTACGGGTTTAGTCGGGACTCCTGATGACGTTTTGAGACATCTCCTACAACTACAGCACCAGGATTGTGCTGCTGAAGCAAGTCTGTTTTTTGAAAAATTTTTTGTAAAAAAAAAGTTTTCCCAAAAAAAGCATTTTATGCCATTTTTAGGTTTTGTAGGGACTCCTGATGACGTTTTGAGACATCTCCTACAACTACAGCACCAGAATTGTGCTGCTGAAGCAAGTCAGTTTTTTGGAATTTTTACGACAGGGTCCCCCCTTACGACATTTTAGCAAAAAATGTTTTTCTTAAAAAATGCATTTTCTTACATTTACGGGTTTAGTCGGGACTCCTGATGACGTTTTGAGACATCTCCTACAACTACAGCACCAGAATTGTGCTGCTGAAGCAAGTCTGTTTTTTTAAAAATTTTTTGTAAAAAAAAAAGTTTTCCCAAAAAAAGCATTTTATGCCATTTTTAGGTTTTGTAGGGACTCCTGATGACGTTTTGAGACATCTCCTACAACTACAGCACCAGAATTGTACTGCTGAAGCAAGTCCGTTTTTTGGCATTTTTACGACAGGGTCCCCCCTTACGACATTTTAGCAAAAAATGTTTTTCGTAAAAAATGCATTTTCTTACATTTTCTTACATTTACGGGTTTAGTCGGGACTCCTGATGACGTTTTGAGACATCTCCTACAACTACAGCACCAGAATTGTACTGCTGAAGCAAGTCGGTTTTTTGGCATTTTTACGACAGGGTCCCCCCTTACGACATTTTAGCAAAAAATGTTTTTCTTAAAAAATGCATTTTCTTACATTTTGTTACATTTACGGGTTTAGTCGGGACTCCTGATGACGTTTTGAGACATCTCCTACAACTACAGCACCAGAATTGTGCTGCTGAAGCAAGTCAGTTTTTTGGAATTTTTACGACAGGGTCCCCCCTTACGACATTTTAGCAAAAAATGTTTTTCGTAAAAAATGCATTTTCTTACATTTACGGGTTTAGTCGGGACTCCTGATGACGTTTTGAGACATCTCCTACAACTACAGCACCAGAATTGTGCTGCTGAAGCAAGTCTGTTTTTTAAATTTTTTTTTGTAAAAAAAAGTTTTCCCAAAAAAAGCATTTTATGCCATTTTTAGGTTTTGTAGGGACTCCTGATGACGTTTTGAGACATATCCTACAACTACAGCACCAGAATTGTGCTGCTGAAGCAAGTCAGTTTTTTGGAATTTTTACGACAGGGTCCCCCCTTACGACATTTTAGCAAAAAATGTTTTTCGTAAAAAATGCATTTTCTTACATTTTCTTACATTTACGGGTTTAGTCGGGACTCCTGATGACGTTTTGAGACATCTCCTACAACTACAGCACCAGAATTGTGCTGCTGAAGCAAGTCTGTTTTTTGAATTTTTTTGTGTAAAAAAAGTTTTCCCAAAAAAAGCATTTTATGCCATTTTTAGGTTTTGTAGGGACTCCTGATGACGTTTTGAGACATCTCCTACAACTACAGCACCAGAATTGTGCTGCTGAAGCAAGTCAGTTTTTTGGAATTTTTACGACAGGGTCCCCCCTTACGACATTTTAGCAAAAAATGTTTTTCGTAAAAAATGCATTTTCTTACATTTTCTTACATTTACGGGTTTAGTCGGGACTCCTGATGACGTTTTGAGACATCTCCTACAACTACAGCACCAGAATTGTGCTGCTGAAGCAAGTCTGTTTTTTGAATTTTTTTTTGTAAAAAAAAAGTTTACCAAAAAAAGCATTTTATGCCATTTTTAGGTTTTGTAGGGACTCCTGATGACGTTTTGAGACATCTCCTACAACTACAGCACCAGAATTGTACTGCTGAAGCAAGTCGGTTTTTTGGCATTTTTACGACAGGGTCCCCCCTTACGACATTTTAGCAAAAAATGTTTTTCTTAAAAAATGCATTTTCTTACATTTTCTTACATTTACGGGTTTAGTCGGGACTCCTGATGACGTTTTGAGACATCTCCTACAACTACAGCACCAGAATTGTGCTGCTGAAGCAAGTCCGTTTTTTGTAAAAAAATTTTGTAAAAAAAAAGTTTTCCCAAAAAAAGCATTTTATGCCATTTTTAGGTTTTGTAGGGACTCCTGATGACGTTTTGAGACATCTCCTACAACTACAGCACCAGAATTGTACTGCTGAAGCAAGTCCGTTTTTTGGCATTTTTACGACAGGGTCCCCCCTTACGACATTTTAGCAAAAAATGTTTTTCGTAAAAAATGCATTTTCTTACATTTACGGGTTTAGTCGGGACTCCTGATGACGTTTTGAGACATCTCCTACAACTACAGCACCAGAATTCTACTGCTGAAGCAAGTCTGTTTTTTGAATTTTTTTTTGTAAAAAAAAAGTTTTCCCAAAAAAAGCATTTTATGCCATTTTTAGGTTTTGTAGGGACTCCTGATGACGTTTTGAGACATCTCCTACAACTACAGCACCAGAATTGTGCTGCTGAAGCAAGTCTGTTTTTTGAATTTTTTTTTGTAAAAAAAAAGTTTTCCCAAAAAAAGCATTTTATGCCATTTTTAGGTTTTGTAGGGACTCCTGATGACGTTTTGAGACATCTCCTACAACTACAGCACCAAAATTGTACTGCTGAAGCAAGTCCGTTTTTTGGCATTTTTACGACAGGGTCCCCCCTTACGACATTTTAGCAAAAAAAATTTTTCTTAAAAAATGCATTTTCTTACATTTTCTTACATTTACGGGTTTAGTCGGGACTCCTGATGACGTTTTGTGACATCTCCTACAACTACAGCACCAGAAATTTGCTGCTGAAGCAAGTCAGTTTTTTGGAATTTTTACGACAGGGTCCCCCCTTACGACATTTTAGCAAAAAATTTTTTTCGTAAAAAATGCATTTTCTTACATTTTCTTACATTTACGGGTTTAGTCGGGACTCCTGATGACGTTTTGAGACATCTCCTACAACTACAGCACCAGAATTGTGCTGCTGAAGCAAGTCTGTTTTTTGAATTTTTTTTTGTAAAAAAAAAGTTTTCCCAAAAAAAGCATTTTATGCCATTTTTAGGTTTTGTAGGGACTCCTGGTGACGTTTTGAGACATCTCCTACATCTCCTACAACTACAGCACCAGAATTGTACTGCTGAAGCAAGTCGGTTTTTTGGGATTTTTACGACAGGGTCCCCCCTTACGACATTTTAGCAAAAAATGTTTTTCTTAAAAAATGCATTTCCTTACATTTTCTTACATTTACGGGTTTAGTCGGGACTCCTGATGACGTTTTGAGACATTTCCTACAACTACAGCACCAGAATTCTGCTGCTGAAGCAAGTCTGTTTTTTGAATTTTTTTTTGTAAAAAAAAAGTTTTCCCAAAAAAAGCATTTTATGCCATTTTTAGGTTTTGTAGGGACTCCTGGTGACGTTTTGAGACATCTCCTACATCTCCTACAACTACAGCACCAGAATTGTACTGCTGAAGCAAGTCGGTTTTTTGGGATTTTTACGACAGGGTCCCCCCTTACGACATTTTAGCAAAAAATGTTTTTCTTAAAAAATGCATTTCCTTACATTTTCTTACATTTACGGGTTTAGTCGGGACTCCTGATGACGTTTTGAGACATTTCCTACAACTACAGCACCAGAATTCTGCTGCTGAAGCAAGTCTGTTTTTTGAATTTTTTTTTGTAAAAAAAAAGTTTTCCCAAAAAAAGCATTTTCTGCCATTTTTAGGTTTTGTAGGGACTCCTGATGACGTTTTGAGACATCTCCTACAACTACAGCACCAGAATTGTACTGCTGAAGCAAGTCGGTTTTTTGGCATTTTTACGACAGGGTCCCCCCTTACGACATTTTAGCAAAAAATGTTTTTCTTAAAAAATGCATTTTCTTACATTTTCTTACATTCACGGGTTTAGTCGGGACTCCTGATGACGTTTTAAGACATCTCCTACAACTACAGCACCAGAATTGTGCTGCTGAAGCAAGTCTGTTTTTTGAAATTTTTTTTGTAAAAAAAAAGTTTTCCCAAAAAAAGCATTTTATGCCATTTTTAGGTTTTGTAGGGACTCCTGATGACGTTTTGAGACATCTCCTACAACTACAGCACCAGAATTGTACTGCTGAAGCAAGTCCGTTTTTTGGCATTTTTACGACAGGGTCCCCCCTTACGACATTTTAGCAAAAAATGTTTTTCGTAAAAAATGCATTTTCTTACATTTACAGGTTTAGTCGGGACTCCTGATGACGTTTTGAGACATCTCCTACAACTACAGCACCAGAATTGTGCTGCTGAAGCAAGTCTGTTTTTTGAATTTTTTTTTGTAAAAAAAAGTTTTCCCAAAAAAAGCATTTTATGCCATTTTTAGGTTTTGTAGGGACTCCTGATGACGTTTTGAGACATCTCCTACAACTACAGCACCAGAATTGTGCTGCTGAAGCAAGTCAGTTTTTTGGAATTTTTACGACAGGGTCCCCCCTTACGACATTTTAGCAAAAAATGTTTTTCGTAAAAAATGCATTTTCTTACATTTTCTTACATTTACGGGTTTAGTCGGGACTCCTGATGACGTTTTGAGACATCTCCTACAACTACAGCACCAGAATTGTGCTGCTGAAGCAAGTCTGTTTTTTGAATTTTTTTTTGTAAAAAAAAAGTTTTCCCAAAAAAAGCATTTTATGCCATTTTTAGGTTTTGTAGGGACTCCTGATGACGTTTTGAGACATCTCCTACAACTACAGCACCAGAATTGTACTGCTGAAGCAAGTCGTTTTTTTGGCATTTTTACGACAGGGTCCCCCCTTACGACATTTTAGCAAAAAATGTTTTTCTTAAAAAACGCATTTTCTTACATTTTCTTACATTTACGGGTTTAGTCGGGACTCCTGATGACGTTTTGAGACATCTCCTACAACTACAGCACCAGAATTGTGCTGCTGAAGCAAGTCCGTTTTTTTGAAAATTTTTTTACGACATTTTGCAAAATATTTTTTTTCCGTGAAATATGCATTTTCTTCTAATTTCTTCCATTTTCGGGTTTAGTCGGGACTCCTGATGATGTTTTGAGACATCTCCTACAACTACAGCACCAGAATTGTGCTGCTGAAGCAAGTCCGTTTTTTGGAATTTTTACGACAGGGCTTACGACATTTTAGCAAAAAATGTTTTTTGTAAAAAATGCATTTTCTTACATTTTCTTACATTTACGGGTTTAGTCGGGACTCCTGATGACGTTTTGAGACATCTCCTACAACTACAGCACCAGAATTGTGCTGCTGAAGCAAGTCCGTTTTTTTGAAATTTTTTCTACGACATTTTGCAAAATATTTTTTTCCGTAAAATATGCATTTTCTTCTAATTTCTTCCATTTTCGGGTTTAGTCGGGACTCCTGATGATGTTTTGAGACATCTCCTACAACTACAGCACCAGAATTGTGCTGCTGAAGCAAGTCCGTTTTTTGGAATTTTTACGACAGGGCTTACGACATTTTAGCAAAAAATGTTTTTTGTAAAAAATGCATTTTCTTACATTTTCTTACATTTACGGGTTTAGTCAGGACTCCTGATGACGTTTTGAGACATCTCCTACAACTACAGCACCAGAATTGTGCTGCTGAAGCAAGTCCGTTTTTTGAAATTTTTTTTGTAAAAAAAAAGTTTTCCCAAAGAAAGCATTTTATGCCATTTTTAGGTTTTGTAGGGACTCCTGATGACGTTTTGAGACATCTCCTACAACTACAGCACCAGAATTGTACTGCTGAAGCAAGTCCGTTTTTTGGCATTTTTACGACAGGGTCCCCCCTTACGACATTTTAGCAAAAAAATTTTTTCTTAAAAAATGCATTTTCTTACATTTTCTTACATTTACGGGTTTAGTCGGGACTCCTGATGACGTTTTGAGACATCTCCTACAACTACAGCACCAGAAATTTGCTGCTGAAGCAAGTCAGTTTTTTGGAATTTTTACGACAGGGTCCCCCCTTACGACATTTTAGCAAAAAATGTTTTTCTTAAAAAATGCATTTTCTTACATTTTCTTACATTTACGGGTTTAGTCGGGACTCCTGATGACGTTTTGAGACATTTCCTACAACTACAGCACCAGAATTCTGCTGCTGAAGCAAGTCTGTTTTTTGAATTTTTTTTTGTAAAAAAAAAGTTTTCCCAAAAAAAGCATTTTATGCCATTTTTAGGTTTTGTAGGGACTCCTGATGACGTTTTGAGACATCTCCTACAACTACAGCACCAGAATTGTACTGCTGAAGCAAGTCGGTTTTTTGGCATTTACGACATTTTAGCAAAAAATGTTTTTCTTAAAAAATGCATTTTCTTACATTTTCTTACATTTACGGGTTTAGTCGGGACTCCTGATGACGTTTTGAGACATCTCCTACAACTACAGCACCAGAATTGTGCTGCTGAAGCAAGTCTGTTTTTTGAATTTTTTTTTGTAAAAAAAATTTTTCCCAAAAAAAGCATTTTCTGCCATTTTTAAGTTTTGTAGGGACTCCTGATGACGTTTTGAGACATCTCCTACAACTACAGCACCAGAATTGTGCAAGTCTGTTTTTTGAATTTTTTTTTGTAAAAAAAAAGTTTACCAAAAAAGCATTTTATGCCATTTTTAGGTTTTGTAGGGACTCCTGATGACGTTTCGAGACATCTCCTACAACTACAGCACCAGAATTGTGCTGCTGAAGCAAGTCAGTTTTTTGGAATTTTTACGACAGGGTCCCCCCTTACGACATTTTAGCAAAAAATGTTTTTCGTAAAAAATGCATTTTCTTACATTTTCTTACATTTACGGGTTTAGTCGGGACTCCTGATGACGTTTTGAGACATCTCCTACAACTACAGCACCAGAATTGTGCTGCTGAAGCAAGTCTGTTTTTTGAATTTTTTTTTGTAAAAAAAAAGTTTTCCCAAAAAAAGCATTTTATGCCATTTTTAGGTTTTGTAGGGACTCCTGGTGACGTTTTGAGACATCTCCTACATCTCCTACAACTACAGCACCAGAATTGTACTGCTGAAGCAAGTCGGTTTTTTGGGATTTTTACGACAGGGTCCCCCCTTACGACATTTTAGCAAAAAATGTTTTTCTTAAAAAATGCATTTCCTTACATTTTCTTACATTTACGGGTTTAGTCGGGACTCCTGATGACGTTTTGAGACATTTCCTACAACTACAGCACCAGAATTCTGCTGCTGAAGCAAGTCTGTTTTTTGAATTTTTTTTTGTAAAAAAAAAGTTTTCCCAAAAAAAGCATTTTCTGCCATTTTTAGGTTTTGTAGGGACTCCTGATGACGTTTTGAGACATCTCCTACAACTACAGCACCAGAATTGTACTGCTGAAGCAAGTCGGTTTTTTGGCATTTTTACGACAGGGTCCCCCCTTACGACATTTTAGCAAAAAATGTTTTTCGTAAAAAATGCATTTTCTTACATTTACAGGTTTAGTCGGGACTCCTGATGACGTTTTGAGACATCTCCTACAACTACAGCACCAGAATTGTGCTGCTGAAGCAAGTCTGTTTTTTGAATTTTTTTTTGTAAAAAAAAGTTTTCCCAAAAAAAGCATTTTATGCCATTTTTAGGTTTTGTAGGGACTCCTGATGACGTTTTGAGACATCTCCTACAACTACAGCACCAGAATTGTACTGCTGAAGCAAGTCGTTTTTTTGGCATTTTTACGACAGGGTCCCCCCTTACGACATTTTAGCAAAAAATGTTTTTCTTAAAAAACGCATTTTCTTACATTTTCTTACATTTACGGGTTTAGTCGGGACTCCTGATGACGTTTTGAGACATCTCCTACAACTACAGCACCAGAATTGTGCTGCTGAAGCAAGTCCGTTTTTTTGAAATTTTTTTTACGACATTTTGCAAAATATTTTTTTTCCGTGAAATATGCATTTTCTTCTAATTTCTTCCATTTTCGGGTTTAGTCGGGACTCCTGATGATGTTTTGAGACATCTCCTACAACTACAGCACCAGAATTGTGCTGCTGAAGCAAGTCCGTTTTTTGGAATTTTTACGACAGGGCTTACGACATTTTAGCAAAAAATGTTTTTTGTAAAAAATGCATTTTCTTACATTTACGGGTTTAGTCGGGACTCCTGATGACGTTTTGAGACATCTCCTACAACTACAGCACCAGAATTGTGCTGCTGAAGCAAGTCCGTTTTTTTGAAATTTTTTCTACGACATTTTGCAAAATATTTTTTTCCGTAAAATATGCATTTTCTTCTAATTTCTTCCATTTTCGGGTTTAGTCGGGACTCCTGATGATGTTTTGAGACATCTCCTACAACTACAGCACCAGAATTGTGCTGCTGAAGCAAGTCCGTTTTTTGGAATTTTTACGACAGGGCTTACGACATTTTAGCAAAAAATGTTTTTTGTAAAAAATGCATTTTCTTACATTTTCTTACATTTACGGGTTTAGTCAGGACTCCTGATGACGTTTTGAGACATCTCCTACAACTACAGCACCAGAATTGTGCTGCTGAAGCAAGTCCGTTTTTTGAAATTTTTTTTGTAAAAAAAAAGTTTTCCCAAAGAAAGCATTTTATGCCATTTTTAGGTTTTGTAGGGACTCCTGATGACGTTTTGAGACATCTCCTACAACTACAGCACCAGAATTGTACTGCTGAAGCAAGTCCGTTTTTTGGCATTTTTACGACAGGGTCCCCCCTTACGACATTTTAGCAAAAAAATTTTTTCTTAAAAAATGCATTTTCTTACATTTTCTTACATTTACGGGTTTAGTCGGGACTCCTGATGACGTTTTGAGACATCTCCTACAACTACAGCACCAGAAATTTGCTGCTGAAGCAAGTCAGTTTTTTGGAATTTTTACGACAGGGTCCCCCCTTACGACATTTTAGCAAAAAATGTTTTTCTTAAAAAATGCATTTTCTTACATTTTCTTACATTTACGGGTTTAGTCGGGACTCCTGATGACGTTTTGAGACATTTCCTACAACTACAGCACCAGAATTCTGCTGCTGAAGCAAGTCTGTTTTTTGAATTTATAGCTCGGTTGGTAGAGCGGCCGTGCCAGCAACTTGAGGGTTGCAGGTTCGATCCCCGCTTCCGCCATCCTAGTCACTGCCGTTGTGTCCTTGGGCAAGACACTTTACCCACCTGCTCCCAGTGCCACCCACACTGGTTTGAATGTAACTTAGATATTGGGTTTCACTATGTAAAGCGCTTTGAGTCACTTGAGAAAAAGCGCTATATAAATGTAATTCACATTCACATTTTGTAAAAAAAAAGTTTTCCCAAAAAAAGCATTTTCTGCCATTTTTAGGTTTTGTAAGGACTCCTGATGACGTTTTGAGACATCTCCTACAACTACAGCACCAGAATTGTACTGCTGAAGCAAGTCGGTTTTTTGGCATTTTTTCGACAGGGTCCCCCTTACGACATTTTAGCAAAAAATGTTTTTCTTAAAAAATGCATTTTCTTACATTTTCTTACATTTACGGGTTTAGTCGGGACTCCTGATGACGTTTTGAGACATCTCCTACAACTACAGCACCAGAATTGTGCTGCTGAAGCAAGTCTGTTTTTTGAATTTTTTTTTGTAAAAAAAAAGTTTTCCCAAAAAAAGCATTTTCTGCCATTTTTAAGTTTTGTAGGGACTCCTGATGACGTTTTGAGACATCTCCTACAACTACAGCACCAGAATTGTGCAAGTCTGTTTTTTGAATTTTTTTTTGTAAAAAAAAAGTTTACCAAAAAAGCATTTTATGCCATTTTTAGGTTTTGTAGGGACTCCTGATGACGTTTCGAGACATCTCCTACAACTACAGCACCAGAATTGTGCTGCTGAAGCAAGTCAGTTTTTTGGAATTTTTACGACAGGGCCCTTACGACATTTTAGCAAAAAATGTTTTTCTTAAAAAATGCATTTTCTTACATTTTCTTACATTTACGGGTTTAGTCGGGACTCCTGATGACGTTTTGAGACATCTCCTACAACTACAGCACCAGAATTGTGCTGCTGAAGCAAGTCTGTTTTTTGAATTTTTTTTTGTAAAAAAAAAGTTTTCCCAAAAAAAGCATTTTATGCCATTTTTAGGTTTTGTAGGGACTCCTGATGACGTTTTGAGACATCTCCTACAACTACAGCACCAGAATTGTACTGCTGAAGCAAGTCCGTTTTTTGGCATTTTTACGACAGGGAACCCCCTTACGACATTTTAGCAAAAAAAAATTTTCTTAAAAAATGCATTTTCTTACATTTTCTTACATTTACGGGTTTAGTCGGGACTCCTGATGACGTTTTGAGACATCTCCTACAACAACAGCACCAGAATTGTGCTGCTGAAGCAAGTCTGTTTTTTGAATTTTTTTTTGTAAAAAAAAAGTTTTCCCAAAAAAAGCATTTTATGCCATTTTTAAGTTTTGTAGGGACTCCTGATGACGTTTTGAGACATCTCCTACAACTACAGCACCAGAATTGTACTGCTGAAGCAAGTCAGTTTTTTGGCATTTTTACGACAGGGTCCCCCCTTACGACATTTTAGCAAAAAATGTTTTTCGTAAAAAATGCATTTTCTTACATTTACGGGTTTAGTCGGGACTCCTGATGACGTTTTGAGACATCTCCTACAACTACAGCACCAGAATTGTGCTGCTGAAGCAAGTCTGTTTTTTGAATTTTTTTTTGTAAAAAAAAGTTTTCCCAAAAAAAGCATTTTATGCCATTTTTAGGTTTTGTAGGGACTCCTGATGACGTTTTGAGACATCTCCTACAACTACAGCACCAGAATTGTGCTGCTGAAGCAAGTCAGTTTTTTGGAATTTTTACGACAGGGTCCCCCCTTACGACATTTTAGCAAAAAATGTTTTTCGTAAAAAATGCATTTTCTTACATTTTCTTACATTTACGGGTTTAGTCGGGACTCCTGATGACGTTTTGAGACATCTCCTACAACTACAGCACCAGAATTGTGCTGCTGAAGCAAGTCTGTTTTTTGAATTTTTTTTTGTAAAAAAAAAGTTTTCCCAAAAAAAGCATTTTATGCCATTTTTAGGTTTTGTAGGGACTCCTGATGACGTTTTGAGACATCTCCTACAACTACAGCACCAGAATTGTACTGCTGAAGCAAGTCGTTTTTTTGGCATTTTTACGACAGGGTCCCCCCTTACGACATTTTAGCAAAAAATGTTTTTCTTAAAAAACGCATTTTCTTACATTTTCTTACATTTACGGGTTTAGTCGGGACTCCTGATGACGTTTTGAGACATCTCCTACAACTACAGCACCAGAATTGTGCTGCTGAAGCAAGTCCGTTTTTTTGAAAATTTTTTTACGACATTTTGCAAAATATTTTTTTTCCGTGAAATATGCATTTTCTTCTAATTTCTTCCATTTTCGGGTTTAGTCGGGACTCCTGATGATGTTTTGAGACATCTCCTACAACTACAGCACCAGAATTGTGCTGCTGAAGCAAGTCCGTTTTTGGAATTTTTACGACAGGGCTTACGACATTTTAGCAAAAAATGTTTTTTGTAAAAAATGCATTTTCTTACATTTTCTTACATTTACGGGTTTAGTCGGGACTCCTGATGACGTTTTGAGACATCTCCTACAACTACAGCACCAGAATTGTGCTGCTGAAGCAAGTCCGTTTTTTTGAAATTTTTTCTACGACATTTTGCAAAATATTTTTTCCGTAAAATATGCATTTTCTTCTAATTTCTTCCATTTTCGGGTTTAGTCGGGACTCCTGATGATGTTTTGAGACATCTCCTACAACTACAGCACCAGAATTGTGCTGCTGAAGCAAGTCCGTTTTTTGGAATTTTTACGACAGGGCTTACGACATTTTAGCAAAAAATGTTTTTCTTAAAAAATGCATTTTCTTACATTTTCTTACATTTACGGGTTTAGTCAGGACTCCTGATGACGTTTTGAGACATCTCCTACAACTACAGCACCAGAATTCTGCTGCTGAAGCAAGTCTGTTTTTTGAATTTTTTTTTGTAAAAAAAAAGTTTTCCCAAAAAAAGCATTTTCTGCCATTTTTAGGTTTTGTAGGGACTCCTGATGACGTTTTGAGACATCTCCTACAACTACAGCACCAGAATTGTACTGCTGAAGCAAGTCGGTTTTTTGGCATTTTTTCGACAGGGTCCCCCCTTACGACATTTTAGCAAAAAATGTTTTTCTTAAAAAATGCATTTTCTTACATTTTCTTACATTTACGGGTTTAGTCGGGACTCCTGATGACGTTTTGAGACATCTCCTACAACTACAGCACCAGAATTGTGCTGCTGAAGCAAGTCTGTTTTTTGAATTTTTTTTTGTAAAAAAAAAGTTTTCCCAAAAAAAGCATTTTCTGCCATTTTTAAGTTTTGTAGGGACTCCTGATGACGTTTTGAGACATCTCCTACAACTACAGCACCAGAATTGTGCAAGTCTGTTTTTTGAATTTTTTTTTGTAAAAAAAAAGTTTACCAAAAAAGCATTTTATGCCATTTTTAGGTTTTGTAGGGACTCCTGATGACGTTTCGAGACATCTCCTACAACTACAGCACCAGAATTGTGCTGCTGAAGCAAGTCAGTTTTTTGGAATTTTTACGACAGGGTCCCCCCTTACGACATTTTAGCAAAAAATGTTTTTCGTAAAAAATGCATTTTCTTACATTTTCTTACATTTACGGGTTTAGTCGGGACTCCTGATGACGTTTTGAGACATCTCCTACAACTACAGCACCAGAATTGTGCTGCTGAAGCAAGTCTGTTTTTTGAATTTTTTTTTGTAAAAAAAAAGTTTTCCCAAAAAAAGCATTTTATGCCATTTTTAGGTTTTGTAGGGACTCCTGATGACGTTTTGAGACATCTCCTACAACTACAGCACCAGAATTGTACTGCTGAAGCAAGTCCGTTTTTTGGCATTTTTACGACAGGGAACCCCCTTACGACATTTTAGCAAAAAATGTTTTTCGTAAAAAATGCATTTTCTTACATTTTCTTACATTTACGGGTTTAGTCGGGACTCCTGATGACGTTTTGAGACATCTCCTACAACTACAGCACCAGAATTGTACTGCTGAAGCAAGTCCGTTTTTTGGCATTTTTACGACAGGGTCCCCCCTTACGACATTTTAGCAAAAAATGTTTTTCGTAAAAAATGCATTTTCTTACATTTTCTTACATTTACGGGTTTAGTCGGGACTCCTGATGACGTTTTGAGACATCTCCTACAACTACAGCACCAGAATTGTGCTGCTGAAGCAAGTCTGTTTTTTGAATTTTTTTTTGTAAAAAAAAAGTTTTCCCAAAAAAAGCATTTTATGCCATTTTTAGGTTTTGTAGGGACTCCTGATGACGTTTTGAGACATCTCCTACAACTACAGCACCAGAATTGTACTGCTGAAGCAAGTCGTTTTTTTGGCATTTTTACGACAGGGTCCCCCCTTACGACATTTTAGCAAAAAATGTTTTTCTTAAAAAACGCATTTTCTTACATTTTCTTACATTTACGGGTTTAGTCGGGACTCCTGATGACGTTTTGAGACATCTCCTACAACTACAGCACCAGAATTGTGCTGCTGAAGCAAGTCCGTTTTTTTGAAAAATTTTTTACGACATTTTGCAAAATATTTTTTTTCCGTGAAATATGCATTTTCTTCTAATTTCTTCCATTTTCGGGTTTAGTCGGGACTCCTGATGATGTTTTGAGACATCTCCTACAACTACAGCACCAGAATTGTGCTGCTGAAGCAAGTCCGTTTTTTGGAATTTTTACGACAGGGCTTACGACATTTTAGCAAAAAATGTTTTTTGTAAAAAATGCATTTTCTTACATTTTCTTACATTTACGGGTTTAGTCGGGACTCCTGATGACGTTTTGAGACATCTCCTACAACTACAGCACCAGAATTGTGCTGCTGAAGCAAGTCCGTTTTTTTGAAATTTTTTCTACGACATTTTGCAAAATATTTTTTTCTGTAAAATATGCATTTTCTTCTAATTTCTTCCATTTTCGGGTTTAGTCGGGACTCCTGATGATGTTTTGAGACATCTCCTACAACTACAGCACCAGAATTGTGCTGCTGAAGCAAGTCCGTTTTTTGGAATTTTTACGACAGGGCTTACGACATTTTAGCAAAAAATGTTTTTTGTAAAAAATGCATTTTCTTACATTTTCTTACATTTACGGTTTTAGTCAGGACTCCTGATGACGTTTTGAGACATTTCCTACAACTACAGCACCAGAATTCTGCTGCTGAAGCAAGTCTGTTTTTTGAATTTATAGCTCGGTTGGTAGAGCGGCCGTGCCAGCAACTTGAGGGTTGCAGGTTCGATCCCCGCTTCCGCCATCCTAGTCACTGCCGTTGTGTCCTTGGGCAAGACACTTTACCCACCTGCTCCCAGTGCCACCCACACTGGTTTGAATGTAACTTAGATATTGGGTTTCACTATGTAAAGCGCTTTGAGTCACTTGAGAAAAAGCGCTATATAAATGTAATTCACATTCACATTTTGTAAAAAAAAAGTTTTCCCAAAAAAAGCATTTTCTGCCATTTTTAGGTTTTGTAAGGACTCCTGATGACGTTTTGAGACATCTCCTACAACTACAGCACCAGAATTGTACTGCTGAAGCAAGTCGGTTTTTTGGCATTTTTTCGACAGGGTCCCCCCTTACGACATTTTAGCAAAAAATGTTTTTCTTAAAAAATGCATTTTCTTACATTTTCTTACATTTACGGGTTTAGTCGGGACTCCTGATGACGTTTTGAGACATCTCCTACAACTACAGCACCAGAATTGTGCTGCTGAAGCAAGTCTGTTTTTTGAATTTTTTTTTGTAAAAAAAAAGTTTTCCCAAAAAAAGCATTTTCTGCCATTTTTAAGTTTTGTAGGGACTCCTGATGACGTTTTGAGACATCTCCTACAACTACAGCACCAGAATTGTGCAAGTCTGTTTTTTGAATTTTTTTTTGTAAAAAAAAAGTTTACCAAAAAAGCATTTTATGCCATTTTTAGGTTTTGTAGGGACTCCTGATGACGTTTCGAGACATCTCCTACAACTACAGCACCAGAATTGTGCTGCTGAAGCAAGTCAGTTTTTTGGAATTTTTACGACAGGGCCCTTACGACATTTTAGCAAAAAATGTTTTTCTTAAAAAATGCATTTTCTTACATTTTCTTACATTTACGGGTTTAGTCGGGACTCCTGATGACGTTTTGAGACATCTCCTACAACTACAGCACCAGAATTGTGCTGCTGAAGCAAGTCTGTTTTTTGAATTTTTTTTTGTAAAAAAAAAGTTTTCCCAAAAAAAGCATTTTATGCCATTTTTAGGTTTTGTAGGGACTCCTGATGACGTTTTGAGACATCTCCTACAACTACAGCACCAGAATTGTACTGCTGAAGCAAGTCCGTTTTTTGGCATTTTTACGACAGGGAACCCCCTTACGACATTTTAGCAAAAAAAAATTTTCTTAAAAAATGCATTTTCTTACATTTTCTTACATTTACGGGTTTAGTCGGGACTCCTGATGACGTTTTGAGACATCTCCTACAACAACAGCACCAGAATTGTGCTGCTGAAGCAAGTCTGTTTTTTGAATTTTTTTTTGTAAAAAAAAAGTTTTCCCAAAAAAAGCATTTTATGCCATTTTTAAGTTTTGTAGGGACTCCTGATGACGTTTTGAGACATCTCCTACAACTACAGCACCAGAATTGTACTGCTGAAGCAAGTCAGTTTTTTGGCATTTTTACGACAGGGTCCCCCCTTACGACATTTTATCAAAAAATGTTTTTCGTAAAAAATGCATTTTCTTACATTTACGGGTTTAGTCGGGACTCCTGATGACGTTTTGAGACATCTCCTACAACTACAGCACCAGAATTGTGCTGCTGAAGCAAGTCTGTTTTTTGAATTTTTTTTTGTAAAAAAAAGTTTTCCCAAAAAAAGCATTTTATGCCATTTTTAGGTTTTGTAGGGACTCCTGATGACGTTTTGAGACATCTCCTACAACTACAGCACCAGAATTGTGCTGCTGAAGCAAGTCAGTTTTTTGGAATTTTTACGACAGGGTCCCCCCTTACGACATTTTAGCAAAAAATGTTTTTCGTAAAAAATGCATTTTCTTACATTTTCTTACATTTACGGGTTTAGTCGGGACTCCTGATGACGTTTTGAGACATCTCCTACAACTACAGCACCAGAATTGTGCTGCTGAAGCAAGTCTGTTTTTTGAATTTTTTTTTGTAAAAAAAAAGTTTTCCCAAAAAAAGCATTTTATGCCATTTTTAGGTTTTGTAGGGACTCCTGATGACGTTTTGAGACATCTCCTACAACTACAGCACCAGAATTGTACTGCTGAAGCAAGTCGTTTTTTTGGCATTTTTACGACAGGGTCCCCCCTTACGACATTTTAGCAAAAAATGTTTTTCTTAAAAAACGCATTTTCTTACATTTTCTTACATTTACGGGTTTAGTCGGGACTCCTGATGACGTTTTGAGACATCTCCTACAACTACAGCACCAGAATTGTGCTGCTGAAGCAAGTCCGTTTTTTTGAAATTTTTTTTACGACATTTTGCAAAATATTTTTTTTCCGTGAAATATGCATTTTCTTCTAATTTCTTCCATTTTCGGGTTTAGTCGGGACTCCTGATGATGTTTTGAGACATCTCCTACAACTACAGCACCAGAATTGTGCTGCTGAAGCAAGTCCGTTTTTTGGAATTTTTACGACAGGGCTTACGACATTTTAGCAAAAAATGTTTTTTGTAAAAAATGCATTTTCTTACATTTTCTTACATTTACGGGTTTAGTCGGGACTCCTGATGACGTTTTGAGACATCTCCTACAACTACAGCACCAGAATTGTGCTGCTGAAGCAAGTCCGTTTTTTTGAAATTTTTTCTACGACATTTTGCAAAATATTTTTTTCCGTAAAATATGCATTTTCTTCTAATTTCTTCCATTTTCGGGTTTAGTCGGGACTCCTGATGATGTTTTGAGACATCTCCTACAACTACAGCACCAGAATTGTGCTGCTGAAGCAAGTCCGTTTTTTGGAATTTTTACGACAGGGCTTACGACATTTTAGCAAAAAATGTTTTTTGTAAAAAATGCATTTTCTTACATTTTCTTACATTTACGGGTTTAGTCAGGACTCCTGATGACGTTTTGAGACATCTCCTACAACTACAGCACCAGAATTGTGCTGCTGAAGCAAGTCCGTTTTTTGAAATTTCTTTTGTAAAAAAAAAGTTTTCCCAAAGAAAGCATTTTATGCCATTTTTAGGTTTTGTAGGGACTCCTGATGACGTTTTGAGACATCTCCTACAACTACAGCACCAGAATTGTACTGCTGAAGCAAGTCCGTTTTTTGGCATTTTTACGACAGGGTCCCCCCTTACGACATTTTAGCAAAAAAATTTTTTCTTAAAAAATGCATTTTCTTACATTTTCTTACATTTACGGGTTTAGTCGGGACTCCTGATGACGTTTTGAGACATCTCCTACAACTACAGCACCAGAAATTTGCTGCTGAAGCAAGTCAGTTTTTTGGAATTTTTACGACAGGGTCCCCCCTTACGACATTTTAGCAAAAAATTTTTTTCTTAAAAAATGCATTTTCTTACATTTTCTTACATTTACGGGTTTAGTCGGGACTCCTGATGACGTTTTGAGACATTTCCTACAACTACAGCACCAGAATTCTGCTGCTGAAGCAAGTCTGTTTTTTGAATTTTTTTTTGTAAAAAAAAAGTTTTCCCAAAAAAAGCATTTTCTGCCATTTTTAGGTTTTGTAGGGACTCCTGATGACGTTTTGAGACATCTCCTACAACTACAGCACCAGAATTGTACTGCTGAAGCAAGTCGGTTTTTTGGCATTTTTTCGACAGGGTCCCCCCTTACGACATTTTAGCAAAAAATGTTTTTCTTAAAAAATGCATTTTCTTACATTTTCTTACATTTACGGGTGTAGTCGGGACTCCTGATGACGTTTTGAGACATCTCCTACAACTACAGCACCAGAATTGTGCTGCTGAAGCAAGTCTGTTTTTTGAATTTTTTTTTGTAAAAAAAAAGTTTTCCCAAAAAAAGCATTTTCTGCCATTTTTAAGTTTTGTAGGGACTCCTGATGACGTTTTGAGACATCTCCTACAACTACAGCACCAGAATTGTGCAAGTCTGTTTTTTGAATTTTTTTTTGTAAAAAAAAAGTTTACCAAAAAAGCATTTTATGCCATTTTTAGGTTTTGTAGGGACTCCTGATGACGTTTCGAGACATCTCCTACAACTACAGCACCAGAATTGTGCTGCTGAAGCAAGTCAGTTTTTTGGAATTTTTACGACAGGGCCCTTACGACATTTTAGCAAAAAATGTTTTTCTTAAAAAATGCATTTTCTTACATTTTCTTACATTTACGGGTTTAGTCGGGACTCCTGATGACGTTTTGAGACATCTCCTACAACTACAGCACCAGAATTGTGCTGCTGAAGCAAGTCTGTTTTTTGAAAAATTTTTTGTAAAAAAAAAGTTTTCCCAAAAAAAGCATTTTATGCCATTTTTAGGTTTTGTAGGGACTCCTGATGACGTTTTGAGACATCTCCTACAACTACAGCACCAGAATTGTACTGCTGAAGCAAGTCCGTTTTTTGGCATTTTTACGACAGGGAACCCCCTTACGACATTTTAGCAAAAAAAAATTTTCTTAAAAAATGCATTTTCTTACATTTTCTTACATTTACGGGTTTAGTCGGGACTCCTGATGACGTTTTGAGACATCTCCTACAACAACAGCACCAGAATTGTGCTGCTGAAGCAAGTCTGTTTTTTGAATTTTTTTTTGTAAAAAAAAAGTTTTCCCAAAAAAAGCATTTTATGCCATTTTTAAGTTTTGTAGGGACTCCTGATGACGTTTTGAGACATCTCCTACAACTACAGCACCAGAATTGTACTGCTGAAGCAAGTCAGTTTTTTGGCATTTTTACGACAGGGTCCCCCCTTACGACATTTTAGCAAACATTTTTTTCCTTAAAAAATGCATTTTCTTACATTTTCTTACATTTACGGGTTTAGTCGGGACTCCTGATGACGTTTTGAGACATCTCCTACAACTACAGCACCAGAATTGTGCTGCTGAAGCAAGTCCGTTTTTTGGAATTTTTACGACATCCCCCCTTACGACATTTTAGCAAAAATGTTTTTCTTAAAAAATGCATTTTCTTACATTTTCTTACATTTACGGGTTTAGTCGGGACTCCTGATGACGTTTTGAGACATCTCCTACAACTACAGCACCAGAATTGTGCTGCTGAAGCAAGTCGGTTTTTTGAATTTTTTTTTGTAAATAAAAAGTTTTCCCAAAAAAAGCATTTTATGCAATTTTTAGGTTTTGTAGGGACTCCTGATGACGTTTTGAGACATCTCGTACAAAAAAAGCAAGTCCGTTTTTTGGAATTTTTTGTAAGGGTCCCCCCTTACGACATTTTAGCAAAAAAATTGTTTCGTAAAATATGCATTTTATTCCATTTTCGGGTTGTGTCGGGACTCCTGATGACGTTTTGAGACATCTCCTATAACTACAGCACCAGAATTGTGCTGCTGAAGCAAGTCCGTTTTTTTGAATTTTTTTACGACATTTTAGCAAAAAAAAAATTCCGTAAAATATGCATTTTTTTACGATTTCTTACATTTACGGGTTTAGTCGGGACTCCTGATGACGTTTTGAGACATCTCTTACAGTTGCGCCTAATGTAATGAACAAGTTTGGTTGAGCTTACCCACCTCGAGGCTATTTTATTTGGTACATGGTGTAATTATAAGTGTGAGCAGTAGATGGCAGTCAAACATAAGAGATACGTGTAGCCTGCACTATGATGGGTTTTAAGTAAACAACAGCAACATTTTAAATGTTCCGTTGAAAATATAGAACATTAGACACGGCGCTCAAAAATCTATCAAAATGTTTTAGCACGACTTTGGTCAGCTATGAAGCCGCACCGCTTGAAGGATTGTCGGCGCATTAAACATACGACTATTATAATGGAGTGTGTATAAGGTAAGACATTATCTGGCGTTTTGTTTCGCAATATTATGCAACTTTTCTTAACTTCTGGTACCTGCTGATCTGTACTTGGGATCTGCATGAGTCCTGAAAAATTGTGTGTCCGCCTTTGTAGTTAATAAGCTTCTTCTTTTTCTCTATCTTCTTGTTATGTGACATTCATCCTCCGCTGTTGCCATTTCTAATATAAAGTAGTGTCAAGTTCTCACTTATATCTGTCAGTAAACTTGCCATGAAAGCGCTAAAACATACCGGTGTAGTGAGTTTACATTATTCACCCAAGGAAGTTTAGTTATTAGAGAGTTCCGGTTGAACGGTTTTTCACGGGACACATTTCCGGTGTGGTTGTTTCCGGATGAGGAGATGCTGCTCCATTATTGATTTGATTTTATTTCGTGTAGACCGCAATATGACTCAAGTAAACAACACCAACATTGTATATGCTCCATTGAAAATATAGAACATTACACACAGCGCTCAAAAATCTATCAAAACGTTTTAGTAGGACTTTGGTCAGCTATGAAACTGCACCGCTTGATGGATTGTACTGTGCTTCAACATAGGAGTATTATTATGGTGTGTGTATAAGGTAAGACATATTTTCTGGTGTTTTGTTTTGCAATATTATGCAAAAGAAACTTTTCTTACCTTCTGGTACCTGAAAATTTGTGCAGGTCCGCCTTTGTAGTCCGTGCCGACACCGTAGTCGATAAGCTTCTTCTTTTTCTCCACCTTCTTGTTATGGGACATCCATCCTCTGCTGTTGCCATTTCTAATAAAAAGCAGTGTAAAGTTATTACTTATTTCAGTCAGTAAACTCGCCATGAAAGCCCTAAAACATACCGGTGTAGTGAGTTACCATTA
Organism: Entelurus aequoreus; assembly: GCF_033978785.1. NCBI lineage: Eukaryota > Metazoa > Chordata > Actinopteri > Syngnathiformes > Syngnathidae > Entelurus > Entelurus aequoreus. Next base: position 114,228 of record NW_026907967.1, on the reverse strand, counting down.
TTCACCCAAGGAACTTTAGTTATTAGAGTTCTGGTCGGACGGTTTTTCACGGGACACATTTCTGGTGTTGTTGTTTCTGGATGAGCAGATGCTGCTCTGTTATTGATTGAAGTAAAGTCTGAATGTCATTAAAACAGTTAGCTCCATCTTTTGACACTTCACAACAAAGATGACGGGGAGAAGACGCTGCCGAAGGTGAGCCACGTAAATAAGACCGCCCACAAAACGGCGCACCCGGAAGCGGCTTGAAGATGATGTGTAAAACATCATCTATGCAACATTTTGAGCAAAGAACCACCATTACATGTTATGTAGACCCCAAGGAAGTCTTTTACATTTAGAAAAAAATATATATATTATGACTCCTTTAATGCGCCTTATAATCCGGTGCGCCTTATATATGAAAAAAAGATCAAAAATAGACCATTCATCGGCAGTGCTCCTTATAATTCGGTGTGCCCTATGGTCCGGAAAATACGGTTATGCTTTATATCAATATTTGTGAGGATGTTTACCAATTTATCTAGGCCAGAGGTGTCAAACTCATTTTAGATCGGGGGCCACATTGAGAAAAATCTACTCCCAAGTGGGCCGGACTGGTAAAATCACGGCACGATAACTTAAAAATAAAGACAACTTCAGATTGTTTTCTTTGTTTAAAAATAGAATTTCTCAAAAATAAACAAATCATGTTGTTTTTTTACACTTACATGTTGCAGTTAATAGTGTTCTACCTTTAATTGTCGTTATTTATACTTTCTGAATAAATGACGTGATAATGTTCATCAGTCAACTCATTGGTGTTCATTTTCAATCTAACAAGATTAAAAAAAAAATATCAAAATCAAATTACAGGATGTTATTTATGCAGTTTGCTAATTTTCTTCGACTGTTGCACTAACATCATGTGTTTTATTTTTTTGTACATACTGTATGTAGCATCATCTACAAAGATACAAAGAATTGCCATTGCCACATCTAGTGGACACATTCAAAACAGCAGTTTCTTTCATACAAAAATTTCAGCTCATTTGTATACTTAGCAAATTCATCCGGATAGAACCTGTTCACGGGCCTGATCCGTTTCATCCCAGCGATCGTATTTGTCACGTTTCATGTGTCAGGTAAAGTGCAATGAATGACTCCGCTTCCTAGTGTAAGAGTGAGCTTTTAGAAGTGTGCCATGACAGCAGACTCTCTAATCGGTGATTAAAACAGCTGAAAAAAAATCAAGTCTTCCAGAGATGGGCACAGTCTACACTACCTGCTGTCTGAGGCGAGCGCACAGCATCCTGCGTGACCAACAACACCCTGCTCCTCACCTGCGGCCCTCAGGTAGAAGGAACAGGTCTATACGTGCCAGGACAACTTGCCAACAGCTCGTCTGTATCCTCAGGCAGTGACCCTCTCTCACATCCCACCCATGAACTGCAACGTCTAATTATCACTTCTATTGATCTGCCCTTTATACTGTACACTGCATCCGGAAAGTATTCACAGCGCTTCATTTTTTGCCACATTTTGCTATGTTACAGCCTTATTCTAAAATGGTATCAATTCATTTTCGTCCTCAAAACTCTGCGTTTCTGGGTGTTGTTGATAAATGCAACAACACCCAGAAACGCCGCTGGCTTCGCTCGGCCCGAGCTCATCTAAGATGGACTGATTGGTTGGAATCTGCGCTTTTGCATGATATACTAGTTACTACGGTAATCTTCTCAGAAAGCACGTAGTCTCAAAGTTGTATTTGTGTTGGTACTGCATCAAAAAGCGACATCAGTGTGTAAAGGATATCACCACATGGACTCAGGAACACTTCAGAAAACCACTGTCAGTAACTACAGTTTGTCGCTACATCTGTAAGTGCAAGTTAAAACTCCACAATGCAAAGCGAATGCCATTTATCAACAACACCCAGAAACGCCGCCGGCTTCGCTCGGCCCGAGCTCATCTAAGATGTACTGATGCAAACTGGAAAAGTGTTCTGTGGTCTGACAAGTCCACATTTCAAATTGTTTTTGGAAACTGTGGACGTCGTGTCCTCCGGTCCAAAGAGGAAAAGAACCATCCGGATTGTTCTAGGCGCAAAGTTGAAAACCCAGCGTCTGTAATTGTATGGAAAACTTGTTTTGTTTTGTTTTCAATGTATGTTTTTATTGTTTTGTTTTTTAATGTATTATATTCTGTTTTTATATGTTTAAATGGATCTGAAGGTCTGCAATAAAGATTGAGGATATGGGGGTGTATTAGTGGGTAACTTACACGTTTGTGAAGGCACCATTAATGCTGAAAGGTACATACAGGTTTTGGAGCAACAAAAGTTGCCATCCAAGCGACGTCTTTTTCATGGCCGCCCCTGCTTATTTCAGTAAGATATCGCCGAGCCACATTCTGCACGTGTTACAACAGCGTGGCTTCGTAGTAAAAGAGTGCGGGTACTAGACTGGCCTGCCTGTAGTACGAACTGTGCTCTGTAAATAAACTCGCCTTGCCGACCGTTTTCTGTCGTGGACAACGACAATTTCAATAAACTACAAGTTAAAAAAAAGGCATGAACATTTCCCTCTTTTGGGTATTGAAAAAATGTATCGAACGGCGCCGCTCAAGTACCGATCCATACCAGACTGTGAATTTTGTGCATCGTTCGTGGCACCCTTTGTGTTTACGCGTTTCATGGGTCAGGATTGCACCACCTAACGCATTTTTGATACATGGTTACTATGCAGTGTGTGTGTTATTCACTATGACAATGACAATAAATGCATTGAACTGAATACAAATCATGTTCGAGTAAATGAATACTTCTCTGATTTGAGGGCGAAGGCTTGTTCATGTGTCCTGTGATGAACTGGCGGCCAGTCTAGGGTGTAGGCCGGGGGTCAGCAACCCGCGTCTCTTTAGCACCGCCCTCGTGGCTCCCTGGACCTCTTTCAGAGATGTGTGAAGATGGAAAAAGATGAAGAACATTTTTATTTGAATATATTTTCTGTAGGAGAACAAACATGACACAAACCTTCCTAATTGTTAGAAGTCCCACTGTTTATGTTAAACATGCTTCACTGATGAGAGGATTTAGCAAGCACTGTTTTGTCCTACTAATTTCAGCGATCCTTGAACTCATTGTTGTTTGTTTACATGTACAACTTTCTCCGACGCTGCCACAGAAAGACGTGTTTTATGCCACTTCTTCTTTGTCTCATTTTGTCCACCAAACGTTCTACGCTGTGCGCGAATGCACAAAAGGTGAGCTTTGTTGATGTTATTGACTTGTTGGAGTGCTAATCGGGCATGTTTGGTCAGAGCATGACTGCAAGCTAATCAATGCTAACATGCTATTTAAGCTAGCTGTATGTACATATTGCATCATTATGACTCGTTTTTAGGAATATTTGAGCTCATTTAATTTCCTTTACTTATGTCCTCTGTGCATTTCATTTATATTTGCATGTCTCATGACACATTATCTGTACGTAATATTGGCTGCATTTCTGATAGTTGTTTGTGCGCCATGTTGTTCCAGACCACAGCAAACGTTACCCAGCTTGTAAAGATTGTAATAAATCCATTAGAAGAAGACAGCCTGCCTTTTCCTTTAACTTGGACACACACATTTATACCTTTGACCCTTATGAGCCAGTCATTTCCAGAAGTTATCTCATCATGTGAGAAGCCTCCATTTAAATAACATATTATTCTTTTATCTTAATAGATTAAAAATTAACACCAATGAGTTGACTGATGAACACTATCACATAATTTCATCAGAAAGTATACATATCGACAAATAAAGGTAGAATACTATTAACCGCAACATGTAAGTGTAAAAAAAACAACAACAACATTATGATTTGTACATTTTCAGAATGTGCTTGCTCTATTTTTAACAAAGAAAAAAACAAACAATCTGAAGTTGTCTTTATTTTTAAGTTATCGTGCCTTGATTTTACCAGTCCGGCCCACTTGGGAGTAGATTTTTGTCCATGTGGCCCCCGATCTAAAATGAGTTTGACACCTCTACATTAGAACTTACGAATAATGGATTGGTAGGTTCATCGTAGCCAGCCTTGTGTATTATTCTAATGACCCTTTTTTCAAGTTGAATTATTGAGCCTGTGTTTGTTCTATAAACATTTCCCCAAAGTTCAACACAGTATGTTAGATATGGAAAAATAAAAGAATAATATAACTACAGCTGCAGCTATCGAATATTTTAGTAATCGAGTATTCTATCGAATATCCCGATCGATTAATCGAATAAATCATAATTTTGTTTAATTATACACGTTAAGATGTGCCCTCAATTATTGTGGTTGGCCTAATCGTCTTATTTCCTAAAACGCCTGTTTTCATTATTGAAGGCTGACACCCACAGCTAAAAATGTGTATGTGCTAATAAAAACAGGTGCGCTCACAGCCCTATGTGCTGTGTGGTGTGACCGCATAAACAAAGTTCTTGTCTCTCGTGCGTTTTTGATGATTATCATACGGTGCCGTTTAAACGTTTTCTAAACTGGAGCGTACTTAAAAGAGCGGTGTCGTGCAGTGCAAGGGGGGGATGATCTGTGACGTAAACACGCTGTGCAACACCTAAACAGTCTGTGCGAAACGTGAGCTTTGACTACTGTTTAGTGAACCAGGCAAAATGCCGTAAAAAAATATATATACGACACCTCGAGGCAGCAACAATTCCTCGAATGTATTTTGTAATCGAATTACTCAAGGAATCATGTGCAGATATTTCTTATTCAGCATGTGTCTTACTTTATACAAAGAATAGCAATGGATTTGGATGTTTTTAGAATAGAATAGAAAGTACTTTATTGATCCCTCGGGGAAATTCAGCACCACAGTTCGCTCACAATAAAAATAAACACTAAGGTATTTTTTACATGTGAATAATATAAATACAGTCTATTATACAGCATTATTCACTTGTGAATAATATAAATACAGTCTATTATACACAGTGTTGGGTTAGTTACTGAAAACCAGTAACTAGTTACAGTTACTAGTTACTTTATTTCAAAAGCAACTCAGTTACTAACTCAGTTACTTACACCAAAAAGTAATGCGTTATTGTGAAAAGTAACTATTTAGTTACTTGTTTTTTTCTTCTTCTTTTTTTAAAGCTACCATTAATGCCCTTTAAGCCTTCATTTAAGTACTGTTATTGCACTGGAGAATAATACAATCTGTTGATCAGCGCTAGGAATTTTCAAAATGGGGTCCCAGGGACCCCATCAAGTCATAAAAATGGGGTCCTACAGTACATTTTTGGGGTCCCACTTTTTGGTAAGCGTTTTCACAACAAAAAAGATAAACGTATGCATTATCCTGTTATATCTCACATTATATATTGTGTTTTGGAAAAAGGTTGTCATAAACGTTACTTAATTCATAAAAAATAAAAAATAAAGAAAACAAATTTGTATACATATAATGTATTCAGTTATAAACATTCATTCACTTTCTTCTTTCCTTCATGGATCTAAACTTTACCGCTGCTGGTAGTTTTTTCTATGTTTTTATTGAATAAGTTGTAGGTGTATTTATTTCAGTATAAAAGTGTAAAAAGTGCTTTGCTTGGGTCATGAAATGATGATAATGGTGTGCCAGGGCATACAAACATTTTATATTTAACGCTTAAATCTCTGGAGTCTACATCAACTTCAGATCTATCCCTCATTTCAAAATGTTTTAGTTATGTTGTTTTTTTGTCTGTTTGTTTTCAACAAAACTATGTTTTTAATGGCAAACAAACAAAATCTTCCACCAAAAATATTTTTCAAAGTGGAATATTGGATGTGAAGTAATGGGAACCTTGGATAGGTCAATAATTCATAATAACATTGATTTTGATTCAATATTATGTTTTGAGCAATGACAGTTTGAAATAAATTGATTAATGTGGACCCCGATTTAAACAAGTTGAAAAACTTATTCGGGTGTTACCATTTAGTGGTCAATTGTACGGAATATGTACTGTACTGTGCAATCTATTAATAAAAGTCTCAATCAATCAATCCACTCCCTCGCTCTCTCTGTCCCTCCCTCACGAATGCTGCTGCGTGTGCACAATTAGTTTGGTTTTTAACCCCATCTTAACCCTGAACGTACATTGAAAATATACGCAACCCTGCCGGACATTTGAGGCATTTAAGAAACTCCGCCCGGACAGCCCCGCAAAAGAAGACACATGGTCAGTCTAGAATATCTCCATGTTAAGAAACTCGGCTTCAGCTCCACCATGATGTCTTGTAAGTAAACACAGACACGCCCCCCCGCCCCCCCCCGCCCCCCACCCCTCTCCACACCCACACACAGACACACACACACACACCCACACACAGACACACACACACACACACACACACACACACACACACACACACACACACACACACACACACACACAGCGCCTCTTCTCTTGTCCCCGTTGTGACACAGGAAGAATTAAGTTAAGTTCAAGTTAAAGTACCAATGATTGTCACACACACACACTAGGTGTGGTGAAATTTGTCCTCTGCATTTGACCCATCCCCTTGGGGAGCAGTGGGCAGCAGCGGCGCCGCGCCCGGGAATCATTCAGAAGGACGACACTGCAACTCTCCAATAAAACACACTCAGATCTTCTGTTTTTAGCCGATACTACATAAGAAATGACATCAAATAACGCAGTAACGCATCATGTAGTAACGGTAACTGAGTTACTGAATATAAAAAATAACGCGTTAGACTACTAGTTACTTTGTAACGCGTTAGTCCCAACACTGATTATACAGCATTATTCACATGTCAATAACATAAATACAGTCTATTATACAGCATCATTCACATTTGAATAATATAAATACATTTAAGCACAGTTAAGTACTGTTTTCCCTTTAACATCACAAATGAGTTTGACATTTGAAGTTAATTGCTGACATGAATGGACTTTTCCAGCATATTATGTGTGTATGACTTTCACCTGTGTAATAGAATGACTTCATGCAACTTTTCTCGGAGGACAATTGAACACTCACCTACCGAAAATGCAAACTTCGTCGCTGCTCGGTGACCTTCGTCTAGCGGCAGAATGTCTCTCTCGTCGTGTTGATGTAAATGAGAAGGAATGAATGACATTGGAACAAATAACAGCGCTGACATGATAGGAGGCGTGTTAGCTAGCAACCTGTTGTATTCTGATGACGTGCTAGAGTCACTTCCGCTGGGACGAGACCAGAGCGGTTACAAAACGTGACTTTCATTTATAATAATTGAATGGTGTGTGTTCAAATAACCCTCCTCGGCCTTATAATTGTTACAAGTCGCGCTGTTGACATCTTTTCTTGGGAAATGGAGTCGACTCCAGGGGGTCTTTCCGCGGGCTCTGCCATTTTGAAATATGACGTCACGACCCGACGTCATCACCACCCGGAAGTGTGGATCTTCTTCTTCTTTTGTTTTTATAGCTGGTTGGCAAGCAACCTTCTGGTGTGCATTACCGCCACCTACTGACATGGAGTGTGGACCACTTCTAGAGATCACCTTAGCACAGACCTGGGCAGATGAACGTCCGGGGGCCACATGCGGCCCCTCTTAAGCTTTTCAATCTGAATAATATGAATAACATCATTAAAAGTTCAGTTAAAGTGCCAATGATTGTCACACACACACACACTAGGTGTGGCGAAATTATTCTCTGCATTTGAACCATCACCCTTGATCACCCCCAGGGAGGTGAGGGGAGCAGTGAGCAGCAGCGGTGGCCGCGCCCGGGAATCATTTTGGTGATTCAACCCCCAATTCCAACCCTTGATGCTGAGTGCCAAGCAGGGAGGTAATGGCTCCCATTTTTATATAATAAAATACATGAATAAATCTTATTCATACACTCTTATTCATACACTCTTATTCATATACTCTTATTCATACACTCTTATTCATACACTCTTATTCATATAATCTTATTCATACACTCTTATTCATACACTGTTATTCATCCACTCTTATTCATCCACTCTTATTCATACACTGTTATTCATATAATCTTATTCATACACTCTTATTCATATACTCTTATTCATACACTCTTATTCATATACTCTTATTCATACACTCTTATTCATACACTCTTATTCATACACTCTTAGTCATCCACTCTTATTCATACACTCTTAGTCATCCACTCTTATTCATATACTCTTATTCATACACTGTTATTCATATAATCTTATTCATACACTCTTATTCATACACTCTTATTCATACACTCTTAGTCATCCACTCTTATTCATATAATCTTATTCATACACTGTTATTCATATAATCTTATTCATACACTCTTATTCATACACTCTTAGTCATATACTCTTATTCATACACTCTTATTCATATACTCTTATTCATATACTCTTATTCATACATTCTTATTCATACACTCTTAGTCATATACTCTTATTCATACACTCTTATTCATATACTCTTATTCATACACTCTTATTCATACACTCTTATTCATACATTCTTATTCATACACTCTTAGTCATACACTCTTAGTCATACACTCTTAGTCATCCACTCTTATTCATACACTCTTATTCATCCACTCTTATTCATACACTCTTAGTCATCCACTCTTAGTCATCCACTCTTATTCATACACTCTTATTCATGCATTCTTAGTCATATACTCTTATTCATACACTCTTATTCATATACTCTTATTCATATACTCTTAGTCATCCACTCTTATTCATACACTCTTATTCATCCACTCTTATTCATACACTCTTAGTCATCCACTCTTAGTCATCCACTCTTAGTCATCCACTCTTATTCATACACTCTTATTCATGCATTCTTAGTCATATACTCTTATTCATACACTCTTATTCATATACTCTTATTCATACACTCTTATTCATATACTCTTATTCATATACTCTTATTCATACATTCTTATTCATACACTCTTAGTCATATACTCTTATTCATACACTCTTATTCATATACTCTTATTCATACACTCTTATTCATACATTCTTATTCATACACTCTTAGTCATACACTCTTAGTCATACACTCTTAGTCATCCACTCTTATTCATATACTCTTATTCATATACTCTTAGTCATCCACTCTTATTCATACACTCTTATTCATCCACTCTTATTCATACACTCTTAGTCATCCACTCTTAGTCATCCACTCTTATTCATACACTCTTATTCATCCACTCTTAGTCATCCACTCTTATTCATACACTCTTATTCATACACTCTTATTAATCCACTCTTATTCATACACTCTTAGTCATCCACTGTTAGTCATACACTCTTATTAATCCACTCTTATTCATACACTCTTAGTCATCCACTGTTAGTCATACACTCTTATTCATACACTCTTATTCATACACTCTTAGTCATCCACTCTTATTCATACACTCTTATTCATACACTCTTATTAATCCACTCTTATTCATCCACTCTTAGTCATCCACTCTTATTCATACACTCTTATTCATACACTCTTAGTCATCCACTCTTAGTCATCCACTCTTATTCATACACTCTTATTCATACACTCTTATTAATCCACTCTTATTCATACACTCTTAGTCATCCACTGTTAGTCATACACTCTTATTCATACACTCTTATTCATACACTCTTAGTCATCCACTCTTATTCATACACTCTTATTAATCCACTCTTATTCATACACTCTTAGTCATCCACTCTTAGTCATCCACTCTTATTCATCCACTCTTATTCATACACTCTTATTCATACACTCACACATTATCTCAATTAACTCAATTGTAATTATCTCAATTGCAATTACATGACAGACATGTTTTTTTTAATCTTATTTTTTTATTATCCAATTATTTATTTATTTTATTTTATCAATTGCAGTTTTTTTATTTTCTCAACTGCAATTAGTCAGACCAGGAGAGCTGATTGGTCAACACTCACAATGAATTAATTATCTATCTTTCTATTCCCGCCCATCCCAGCCAACTTTAGCCTCGGCAAGGAGGAGGAGCTAACCCCCGAGGTTACCCTTGACTTTTGGACTATAGACTATTTGTTATTATTATTACTCATACTTACCTTTTTAACTATAAGTTAATTAACAAGCTACCACTTGACTTTAATCTGTGTTGGGGAGGTGATACACCCCCACATAACGCTACTCCCCTCCCTTGCTTGGACCTTGGACTGGGATTGAACCCATGAACCCTTTGTTGGGAGCTAGATGTTTAACCATTCAGCTATCCTCGGCCATACAATTGCCAGATTTCCGGGCCCCAATGACATATATAATTGAGAACTGTATCAGTAAACTTTCATTTAAAAGATTAATTGCTCTGAGTGGATATTTAGTAGTTGTAGAGTGACCAGACTGGGATTGAACCCAGAACCCTTTGATTGTAAGCTAGCTGTTTAACCATTCAGCCATTCTTGTTCTTTTTATTACCAGATTTCCGGGCCCCAATGACATATATATTTGAGAACTGTCTCAGTAAACTTTCATTTAAAAGACTAATTGCTCCAAGTGGATATTTAGTAGTTGTAGAGTGACCTGACTGGGATTGAACCCAGAACCCTTTGATTGGGAGGTAGCTGTTTAACCCTTCAGCTATCTTTTGTCTTCTAGAATAAAGTTTTAGGGCCGCAATGAAACATTTAATTGAGAACCTGTCTCAGTAAACTATGATATAAAACTGTAAGTGGGACTTGAACCCAGTACCCCTTGGCTAACAGTATTAATGTAACCCACTGAGCTACTTTGGGTTTTCTTAAGACCAGATGTAATGGTGAACCTGTGTCTGTAAACTGTGATAGAGATGTGATAAAACACTGTCCACAACACTTTCTCCCATGACTCCTCTGGATCATCCAAATGGTCATTGGCAAACTTAAGACGGGCCTTAACATGTTCTGGTTTAAGCAGGGGAACCTTCCGTGCCATGCATGATTTCAAACCATGACGTTATTACCAACAGTGACCATGGAAACAGTGGTCCCAGCTCTTTTCAGGTCATTGACCAAGTCCTGCCGTGTAGTCCTGGGCTGATTCCTCACCTTTCTTAGCATCATTGAGACCCCACCAGGTGATATCTTGCATGGGGCTCCACTCCCATTGAGATTGACCGTCATGTTTAGCTTCTTCCATTTTCTAATGATTCCTCCAACAGTGGACCTTTTTTCACCAAGCTGCTTGGCAATTTCTCCGTAGCCCTTTCCATCCTTGTGGAGTTGTACCATTTTGTCTCTGGTGTCTTTGGACAGCTCTTTGCTCTTAGCCATGCTGAATGTTTGGCTCTTACTGATTGGACAGGTGTCTTTATGCAGCTAACGACCTCACACAGGTGCATCTGATTCAGGATAATACAGTGGAGTGCTCCTGTCACAGAACACTAATCAAAGATCTTGTTTGACGGGAGCACTGTACTGTGGAAAAATGCAGGTCAAAGATCCTTTCTAAGACAGGAGAACTCTGTTGTTTTAAATACATGTTACAAAACACAAATCAAAGATCATTGATCTGACTGGGATTGAACCCAGAACCCTATGATTGGAAGCTAGCTGTTTAACCATTCAGCTATCCTTAGTCTTTTTGTTACTAGATTTTGGGCCCCAATAACATATATAATTGAGAACCTTTAAACTATCACACAAAAGATGTATTTCTCTGACTAGATCTTTACTACCTTCAGAGTGACCTGACTGGGATTTGAACCCAGAACCCTTTGATTGGGAGCTAGCAGCTATAATCATTCAGCTATCTGTGGTCTTCTTGACAGGAGATTTCCGTCCCCAATGACATATTTAGTTGAGAACCTGTCTCAGTAAACTATGATATAAAGGAGTAATTTCTCTGACTGGATCTTTCCTAGTCACCAAACGATCTGACTGGGATTCGAACCCAGTCCCATTTGATTGGGCACTAGCTGCTTTGACCACTAAGCTATTCCTGGTCTTCTTGAAGCTAGATTTCGGGCCCCAATGACATATTTAATTGAGAAGCTGTCTCACAAAATCACAATGATAGTGAAACAAAACACTAACTCCCTACTGGGATTTGAACCCAGTAACCCTTGCTTGGTGGCCAACAGTGTTAACCACTCAGCTATCCCAGGTCTTGCAGAGCTAGATTCCAGGCCCTAATGACAAATATAATCAAGGACCCGTCTTAGTGAACTACGATGGAGGTGAACCAAAACTTTGGAGCTTTGTTAAGTTACTGATCAAGCAAATAGTCAATCATGACATTGCTGGTTTTACTGCTGTTGGGCAGCACACACACACAGAGTACTTACAAGCAGACACAGTGTGTAGACAGAAAAGGGAGAATGGACGCATTTTGGTGTAAAAAGTCAAGATAAAGGTGAAGTTATAACACTGAAACACCCTCAGGAAGAGCTGCTTTAAGACATGGCTAACTAGCTCGCAGCTAACACACATCCACAGTGTTTCAGCTACTTCTAAATCACTAATCCTGGCCTCCATGGCGACAAATAAAGTAAGTTTTTTACAGGTAGCATTATCACTGGAGGATGAGGAATACCTAAACATGCTTCACTACACACCGTAGGAGGATAAATGTCTCACCGCCATCACAATGTAAACAAATGCCATGGGTGGATCTACACCTGACATCCACTGTAATGATACCAAGTACAAGAGCGTATCTAGTCGATACTACTATGATTACATCGATATTTTTTATCGTCACAAAATCTTTTTTCCTTTTTTTAAAATGTATATTATGTTTATAAAGTCAGTAAATATGTCCCTGGACACATGAGGACTTTGAAAATGACCAATGTATGATCCTGTAACTACTTGGTATCAGATCGATACCTAAATGTGTGGTATCATCCAAAACTAATGTAAAGTATCAAAGAAGAGAAGAATGAGTGATTATTACATTTGAACAAAAGTGTAGATAGAAAATGTTGAAACAGAAAATAAGCAGATTTTAACAGCAAATGAACAAGTAGATTAATAATCAATTTTTGCAGTTTGTCCCTCATAATGTGTACAAAATAATAGGTGTATAAATGACACAATATGTTAATGCATACGTCAGCAGACTAATTAGGAGTCTTTGTTTGTTTACTTATTACTAAAAGACAAGTTGTCTAGTATGTTCACTATTTTATTTAAGGACTAAATGACAATAATAAACATATGTTTCATGTACACTAAGATGTTTTGTTCAAATAAAGCTAATAATGCAATTTTTTGTGGTACCCTTTTTTTTTTAGAAAAGTATCAAAATACATTTTACGTAAGACGAAGGGGGAAGGAGACGGTACGACAGCAGGAGGTCTAGCTCAACGGGTTTTATTTGAGCTTGATGATTACGTCGGGTGTGTATGCTACTATGTGTGTGGATGCAGGGCTATGTGTAGAAGTTAACAAATATAAGTTACCAGAGGTTATTGTAAGTGTGTGTTGGTTGTGGCAGCAAAGAAGTCCAGAGGGGCAAAGCAAAAGAGGTTCGTGATCCGAGCGAGGTCCGTGGGGGCAGGAGAGAGGCGTCCAGAAGTCCAGGTCCGAGTGCGGGGGTCGAGGAAGGCAGTCAGAGTCCAGGGGGAAGATCGGCAGGTGAGGCGCACGGCTCACTGCGGAGACACGGATGTACTGTGGGAACAGGAGATGCCATTTTTAGGTTTTGTAGGGACTCCTGATGACGTTTTGAGACATCTCCTACAACTACAGCACCAGAATTGTACTGCTGAAACAAGTCCGTTTTTTGGCATTTTTTTACGACATTTTGCAAAATATTTTTTTTCCCGTGAAATATGCATTTTCTTCTAATTTCTTCCATTTTAGGGTTTAGTCGGGACTCCTGATGACGTTTTGAGACATCTCCTACAACTACAGCACCAGAATTGTGCTGCTGAAGCAAGTCCGTTTTTTGGAATTTTTACGACAGGGTCCCCCCTTACGACATTTTAGCAAAAAATGTTTTCCGTAAAAAATGCATTTTCTTACATTTACGGGTTTAGTCGGGACTCCTGATGACGTTTTAAGACATCTCCTACAACTACAGCACCAGAATTGTGCTGCTGAAGCAAGTCCGTTTTTTTGAATTTTTTTTTACGACATTTTGCAAAATATTTTTTTTCCGTAAAATATGCATTTTCTTCCAATTTCTTCCATTTTCGGGTTTAGTCGGGACTCCTGATGACGTTTTGAGACATCTCCTACAACTACAGCACCAAAATTGTGCTGCTGAATCAAGTCCGTTTTTTGGAATTTTTACGACAGGGTCCCCCCTTACGACATTTTAGCAAAAAATGTTTTTCTTAAAAAATGCATTTTGTTACATTTTCTTACATTTACGGGTTTAGTCGGGACTCCTGATGACGTTTTGAGACATCTCCTACAACTACAGCACCAGAATTGTGCTGCTCAAACAAGTCCGTTTTTTGAATTTTTTTTTGTAAAAAAAAAGTGTTCCCAAAAAAAGCATTTTATGCCATTTTTAGGTTTTGTAGGGACTCCTGATGACGTTTTAAGACATCTCCTACAACTACAGCACCAGAATTGTGCTGCTGAATCAAGTCCGTTTTTTGGAATTTTTACGACAGGGTCCCCCCTTACGACATTTTAGCAAAAAATGTTTTTCTTAAAAAATGCATTTTCTTACATTTTCTTACATTTACGGGTTTAGTCGGGACTCCTGATGACGTTTTGAGACATCTCCTACAACTACAGCACCAGAATTGTGCTGCTCAAACAAGTCCGTTTTTTGAATTTTTTTTTGTAAAAAAAAAGTTTTCCCAAAAAAAGCATTTTATGCCATTTTTAGGTTTTGTAGAGACTCCTGATGACGTTTTAAGACATCTCCTACAACTACAGCACCAGAATTGTCCTGCTGAATGAAGTCCGTTTTTTGGAATTTTTACGACAGGGTCCCCCCTTACGACATTTTAGCAAAAAATGTTTTTCGTAAAAAATGCATTTTCTTACATTTTCTTACATTTACGGGTTTAGTCGGGACTCCTGATGACGTTTTGAGACATCTCCTACAACTACAGCACCAGAATTGTGCTGCTGAAGCAAGTCCGTTTTTTGGAATTTTTACGACATTTTAGCAAAAAATGTTTGTCTTAAAAAATGCATTTTCTTACATTGACGGGTTTAGTCGGGAATCCTGATGACGTTTTGAGACATCTCCTACAACTACAGCACCAGAATTGTGCTGCTGAAGCAAGTCTGTTTTTTGAATTTTTTTTTGTAAAAAAAAAGTTTTCCCAAAAAAAGCATTTTATGCCATTTTTAGGTTTTGTAGGGACTCCTGATGACGTTTTAAGACATCTCCTACAACTACAGCACCAGAATTGTGCTGCTGAATCAAGTCCGTTTTTTGGAATTTTTACGACAGGGTCCCCCCTTACGACATTTTAGCAAAAAATGTTTTTCTTAAAAAATGCATTTTCTTACATTTTCTTACATTTACGGGTTTAGTCGGGACTCCTGATGACGTTTTGAGACATCTCCTACAACCACAGCACCAGAATTGTGCTGCTGAAGCAAGTCCGTTTTTTGGAATTTTTTTTTGTAAAAAAAATTTTTTCCGAAAAAAAGCATTTTATGCCATTTTTAGGTTTTATAGGGACTCCTGATGACGTTTTGAGACATCTCCTACAACTACAGCACCAGAATTGTACTGCTGAAGCAAGTCCGTTTTTTGGCATTTTTACGACAGGGTCCCCCCTTACGACATTTTAGCACAAAATGTTTTTCGTAAAAAATGCATTTTCTTACATTTTCTTACATTTACGGGTTTAGTCGGGACTCCTGATGACGTTTTGAGACATCTCCTACATATACAGCACCAGAATTGTGCTGCTGAAGCAAGTCCGTTTTTGGGAAAAAAAATTTGTAAAAAAAAAGTTTTCCCAAAAAAAGCATTTTATGCCATTTTTAGGTTCTGTAGGGACTCCTGATGACGTTTTAAGACATCTCCTACAACTACAGCACCAGAATTGTGCTGCTGAAGCAAGTCAGTTTTTTGGAATTTTTACGACAGGGTCCCCCCTTACGACATTTTAGCAAAAAATGTTTTTCTTAAAAAATGCATTTTCTTACATTTTCTTACATTTACGGGTTTAGTCGGGACTCCTGATGACGTTTTGAGACATCTCCTACAACTACAGCACCAGAATTGTACTGCTGAAGCAAGTCCGTTTTTTGGCATTTTTACGACAGGGTCCCCCCTTACGACATTTTAGCAAAAAATGTTTTTCGTAAAAAATGCATTTTCTGACATTTTCTTACATTTACGGGTTTAGTCGGGACTCCTGATGACGTTTTGAGACATCTCCTACAACTACAGCACCAGAATTGTGCTGCTGAAGCAAGTCTGTTTTTTGAATTTTTTTTTGTGAAAAAAAAGTTTTCCCAAAAAAAGCATTTTATGCCATTTTTAGGTTTTGTAGGGACTCCTGATGACGTTTTGAGACATCTCCTACAACTACAGCACCAGAATTGTGCTGCTGAAGCAAGTCAGTTTTTTGGAATTTTTACGACAGGGTCCCCCCTTACGACATTTTAGCAAAAAATGTTTTTCGTAAAAAATGCATTTTCTGACATTTTCTTACATTTACGGGTTT
Organism: Entelurus aequoreus; assembly: GCF_033978785.1. Classification (NCBI taxonomy): domain Eukaryota; kingdom Metazoa; phylum Chordata; class Actinopteri; order Syngnathiformes; family Syngnathidae; genus Entelurus; species Entelurus aequoreus. The sequence continues at coordinate 97,601 of NW_026907967.1, read as the reverse complement.
AGTCGGGACTCCTGATGACGTTTTGAGACATCTCCTACAACTACAGCACCAGAATTGTGCTGCTGAAGCAAGTGTGTTTTTTGAATTTTTTTTTGTAAAAAAAAAAGTTTTCCCAAAAAAAGCATTTTATGCCATTTTTAGGTTTTGTAGGGACTCCTGATGACGTTTTGAGACATCTCCTACAACTACAGCACCAGAATTGTACTGCTGAAGCAAGTCGGTTTTTTGGCATTTTTACGACAGGGTCCCCCCTTACGACATTTTAGCAAAAAATTTTTTTCTTAAAAAATGCATTTTCTTACATTTTCTTACATTTACGGGTTTAGTCGGGACTCCTGATGACGTTTTGAGACATCTCCTACAACTACAGCACCAGAATTGTGCTGCTGAAGCAAGTCTGTTTTTTGAATTTTTTTTTGTAAAAAAAAAGTTTTCCCAAAAAAAGCATTTTACGCCATTTTTAGGTTTTGTAGGGACTCCTGATGACATTTTAAGACATCTCCTACAACTACAGCACCAGAATTGTGCTGCTGAAGCAAGTCCGTTTTTGGGAAAAAAAATTTGTAAAAAAAAAGTTTTCCCAAAAAAAGCATTTTATGCCATTTTTAGGTTTTGTAGGGACTCCTGATGACGTTTTAAGACATCTCCTACAACTACAGCACCAGAATTGTGCTGCTGAAGCAAGTCTGTTTTTTGAATTTTTTTTTGTAAAAAAAAAAGTTTTCCCAAAAAAAGCATTTTATGCCATTTTTAGGTTTTGTAGGGACTCCTGATGACTTTTTGAGACATCTCCTAAAACTACAGCACCAGAATTGTACTGCTGAAGCAAGTCGGTTTTTTGGCATTTTTACGACAGGGTCCCCCCTTACGACATTTTAGCAAAAAATGTTTTTCGTAAAAAATGCATTTTCTGACATTTTCTTACATTTACGGGTTTAGTCGGGACTCCTGATGACGTTTTGACACATCTCCTACAACTACAGCACCAGAATTGTGCTGCTGAAGCAAGTCTGTTTTTTGAATTTTTTTTTGTAAAAAAAAAAGTTTTCCCAAAAAAAGCATTTTATGCCATTTTTAGGTTTTGTAGGGACTCCTGATGACGTTTTGAGACATCTCCTACAACTACAGCACCAGAATTGTACTGCTGAAGCAAGTCGGTTTTTTGGCATTTTTACGACAGGGTCCCCCCTTACGACATTTTAGCAAAAAATGTTTTTCTTAAAAAATGCATTTTCTTACATTTTCTTACATTTACGGGTTTAGTCGGGACTCCTGATGACGTTTTGAGACATCTCCTACAACTACAGCACCAGAATTGTGCTGCTGAAGCAAGTCTGTTTTTTGAATTTTTTTTTTGTAAAAAAAAAGTTTTCCCAAAAAAAGCATTTTATGCCATTTTTAGGTTTTGTAGGGACTCCTGATGATGTTTTGAGACATCTCCTAGAACTACAGCACCAGAATTGTACTGCTGAAGCAAGTCGGTTTTTTGGCATTTTTACGACAGGGTCCCTGACATTTTAGCAAAAAATGTTTTTCTTAAAAAATGCATTTTCTTACATTTTCTTACATTTACGGGTTTAGTCGGGACTCCTGATGACGTTTTGAGACATCTCCTACAACTACAGCACCAGAATTGTGCTGCTGAAGCAAGTCTGTTTTTTGAATTTTTTTTTGTAAAAAAAAAAGTTTTCCCAAAAAAAGCATTTTATGCCATTTTTAGGTGTTGTAGGGACTCCTGATGATGTTTTGAGACATCTCCTACAACTACAGCACCAGAATTGTACTGCTGAAGCAAGTCCGTTTTTTGGCATTTTTACGACAGGGTCCCCCCTTACGACATTTTAGCACAAAATGTTTTTCGTAAAAAATGCATTTTCTTACATTTTCTTACATTTACGGGTTTAGTCGGGACTCCTGATGACGTTTTGAGACATCTCCTACATATACAGCACCAGAATTGTGCTGCTGAAGCAAGTCCGTTTTTGGGAAAAAAATTTTGTAAAAAAAAAGTTTTCCCAAAAAAAGCATTTTATGCCATTTTTAGGTTCTGTAGGGACTCCTGATGACGTTTTAAGACATCTCCTACAACTACAGCACCAGAATTGTGCTGCTGAAGCAAGTCAGTTTTTTGGAATTTTTACGACAGGGTCCCCCTTTACGACATTTTAGCAAAAAATGTTTTTCGTAAAAAATGCATTTTCTTACATTTTCTTACATTTACGGGTTTAGTCGGGACTCCTGATGACGTTTTGAGACATCTCCTACAACTACAGCACCAGAATTGTGCTGCTGAAGCAAGTCTGTTTTTTGAATTTTTTTTTGTAAAAAAAAAGTTTTCCCAAAAAAAGCATGTTATGCCATTTTTAGGTTTTGTAGGGACTCCTGATGACGTTTTGAGACATCTCCTACAACTACAGCACCAGAATTGTACTGCTGAAGCAAGTCGGTTTTTTGGCATTTTTACGACAGGGTCCCCCCTTACGACATTTTAGCAAAAAATGTTTTTCTTAAAAAATGCATTTTCTTACATTTTCTTACATTTACGGGTTTAGTCGGGACTCCTGATTACGTTTTGAGACATCTCCTACAACTACAGCACCAGAATTGTGCTGCTGAAGCAAGTCCGTTTTTTGGAATTTTTTTTTGTAAAAAAAAAGTTTTCCCAAAAAAAGCATTTTATGCCATTTTTAGGTTTTGTAGGGACTCCTGATGACGTTTTGAGACATCTCCTACAACTACAGCACCAGAATTGTACTGCTGAAGCAAGTCCGTTTTTTGGCATTTTTACGACAGGGTCCCCCCTTACGACATTTTAGCAAAAAATGTTTTTCGTAAAAAATGCATTTTCTGACATTTTCTTACATTTACGGGTTTAGTCGGGACTCCTGATGACGTTTTGAGACATCTCCTACAACTACAGCACCAGAATTGTGCTGCTGAAGCAAGTCTGTTTTTTGAATTTTTTTTGTAAAAAAAAAGTTTTCCCAAAAAAAGCATTTTATGCCATTTTTAGGTTTTGTAGGGACTCCTGATGACGTTTTGAGACATCTCCTACAACTACAGCACCAGAATTGTGCTGCTGAAGCAAGTCAGTTTTTTGGCATTTTTACGACAGGGTCCCCCCTTACGACATTTTAGCAAAAAATGTTTTTCGTAAAAAATGCATCTTCTTACATTTTCTTATATTTACGGGTTTATTTGGGACTCCTGATGACGTTTTGAGACATCTCCTACAACTACAGCACCAGAATTGTGCTGCTGAAGCAAGTCTGTTTTTTGAATTTTTTTTTGTAAAAAAAAAGTTTTCCCAAAAAATGCATTTTATGCCATTTTTAGGTTTTGTAGGGACTCCTGATGACATTTTAAGACATCTCCTACAACTACAGCACCAGAATTGTGCTGCTGAAGCAAGTCCGTTTTTGGGAAAAAAATTTTGTAAAAAAAAAGTTTTCCCAAAAAAAGCATTTTATGCCATTTTTAGGTTTTGTAGGGACTCCTGATGACGTTTTAAGACATTTCCTAAACTACAGCACCAGAATTGTGCTGCTGAAGCAAGTCAGTTTTTTGGAATTTTTACGACAGGGTCCCCCCTTACGACATTTTAGCAAAAAATGTTTTTCTTAAAAAATGCATTTTCTTACATTTTCTTACATTTACGGGTTTAGTCGGGACTCCTGATGACGTTTTGAGACATCTCCTACAACTACAGCACCAGAATTGTGCTGCTGAAGCAAGTCTGTTTTTTGAAATTTTTTTTGTAAAAAAAAAGTTTTCCCAAAAAAAGCATTTTCTGCCATTTTTAGGTTTTGTAGGGACTCCTGATGACGTTTTGAGACATGTCCTACAACTACAGCACCAGAATTGTGCTGCTGAAGCAAGTCTGTTTTTTGAATTTTTTTTTTGTAAAAAAAAAGTTTTCCCCAAAAAAGCATTTTATGCCATTTTTAGGTTTTCTAGGGACTCCTGATGATGTTTTGAGACATCTCCTACAACTACAGCACCAGAATTGTACTGCTGAAGCAAGTCGGTTTTTTGGCATTTTTACGACAGGGTCCCCCCTTACGACATTTTAGCAAAAAAATTTTTTCTTAAAAAATGCATTTTCTTACATTTTCTTACATTTACGGGTTTAGTCGGGACTCCTGATGACGTTTTGAGACATCTCCTACAACTACAGCACCAGAATTGTGCTGCTGAAGCAAGTCTGTTTTTGGAAATTTTTTTTTGTAAAAAAAAAGTTTTCCCAAAAAAAGCATTTTATGCCATTTTTAGGTTTTGTAGGGACTCCTGATGATGTTTTGAGACATCTCCTACAACTACAGCACCAGAATTGTACTGCTGAAGCAAGTCGGTTTTTTGGCATTTTTACGACAGGGTCCCCCCTTACGACATTTTAGCAAAAAATGTTTTTCTTAAAAAATGCATTTTCTTACATTTTCTTACATTTACGGGTTTAGTCGGGACTCCTGATGACGTTTTGAGACATCTCCTACAACTACAGCACCAGAATTGTGCTGCTGAAGCAAGTCTGTTTTTTGAATTTTTTTTTTGTAAAAAAAAAGTTTTCCCAAAAAAAGCATTTTATGCCATTTTTAGGTTTTGTAGGGACTCCTGATGACGTTTTGAGACATCTCCTACAACTACAGCACCAGAATTGTACTGCTGAAGCAAGTCGGTTTTTTGGCATTTTTACGACAGGGTCCCTGACATTTTAGCAAAAAATGTTTTTCTTAAAAAATGCATTTTCTTACATTTTCTTACATTTACGGGTTTAGTCGGGACTCCTGATGACATTTTGAGACATCTCCTACAACTACAGCACCAGAATTGTGCTGCTGAAGCAAGTCTGTTTTTTGAATTTTTTTTTGTAAAAAAAAAGTTTTCCCAAAAAAAGCATTTTATGCCATTTTTAGGTTTTGTAAGGACTCCTGATGACGTTTTGAGACATCTCCTACAACTACAGCACCAGAATTGTGCTGCTGAAGCAAGTCAGTTTTTTGGAATTTTTACGACAGGGTCCCCCCCTTACGACATTTTAGCAAAAAATGTTTTTCGTAAAAAATGCATTTTCTTACATTTTCTTACATTTACGGGTTTAGTCGGGACTCCTGATGACGTTTTGAGACATCTCCTACAACTACAGCACCAGAATTGTGCTGCTGAAGCAAGTCTGTTTTTTGAATTTTTTTTGTAAAAAAAAAGTTTTCCCAAAAAAAGCATTTTATGCCATTTTTAGGTTTTGTAGGGACTCCTGATGACGTTTTGAGACATCTCCTACAACTACAGCACCAGAATTGTGCTGCTGAAGCAAGTCAGTTTTTTGGCATTTTTACGACAGGGTCCCCCCTTACGACATTTTAGCAAAAAATGTTTTTCGTAAAAAATGCATCTTCTTACATTTTCTTATATTTACGGGTTTATTTGGGACTCCTGATGACGTTTTGAGACATCTCCTACAACTACAGCACCAGAATTGTGCTGCTGAAGCAAGTCTGTTTTTTGAATTTTTTTTTGTAAAAAAAAAGTTTTCCCAAAAAATGCATTTTATGCCATTTTTAGGTTTTGTAGGGACTCCTGATGACATTTTAAGACATCTCCTACAACTACAGCACCAGAATTGTGCTGCTGAAGCAAGTCCGTTTTTGGGAAAAAAATTTTGTAAAAAAAAAGTTTTCCCAAAAAAAGCATTTTATGCCATTTTTAGGTTTTGTAGGGACTCCTGATGACGTTTTAAGACATTTCCTAAACTACAGCACCAGAATTGTGCTGCTGAAGCAAGTCAGTTTTTTGGAATTTTTACGACAGGGTCCCCCCTTACGACATTTTAGCAAAAAATGTTTTTCTTAAAAAATGCATTTTCTTACATTTTCTTACATTTACGGGTTTAGTCGGGACTCCTGATGACGTTTTGAGACATCTCCTACAACTACAGCACCAGAATTGTGCTGCTGAAGCAAGTCTGTTTTTTGAAATTTTTTTTGTAAAAAAAAAGTTTTCCCAAAAAAAGCATTTTCTGCCATTTTTAGGTTTTGTAGGGACTCCTGATGACGTTTTGAGACATGTCCTACAACTACAGCACCAGAATTGTGCTGCTGAAGCAAGTCTGTTTTTTGAATTTTTTTTTTGTAAAAAAAAAGTTTTCCCCAAAAAAGCATTTTATGCCATTTTTAGGTTTTCTAGGGACTCCTGATGATGTTTTGAGACATCTCCTACAACTACAGCACCAGAATTGTACTGCTGAAGCAAGTCGGTTTTTTGGCATTTTTACGACAGGGTCCCCCCTTACGACATTTTAGCAAAAAATGTTTTTCGTAAAAAATGCATTTTCTGACATTTTCTTACATTTACGGGTTTAGTCGGGACTCCTGATGACGTTTTGAGACATCTCCTACAACTACAGCACCAGAATTGTGCTGCTGAAGCAAGTCTGTTTTTTGAATTTTTTTTTGTAAAAAAAAAGTTTTCCCAAAAAAAGCATTTTATGCCATTTTTAGGTTTTGTAAGGACTCCTGATGACGTTTTGAGACATCTCCTACAACTACAGCACCAGAATTGTGCTGCTGAAGCAAGTCAGTTTTTTGGAATTTTTACGACAGGGTCCCCCCTTACGACATTTTAGCAAAAAATGTTTTTCGTAAAAAAATGCATTTTCTTACATTTTCTTATATTTACGGGTTTAGTCGGGACTCCTGATGACGTTTTGAGACATCTCCTACAACTACAGCACCAGAATTGTGCTGCTGAAGCAAGTCTGTTTTTTGAAAAAAATTTTTGTAAAAAAAAAGTTTTCCCAAAAAAAGCATTTTATGCTATTTTTAGGTTTTGTAGGGACTCCTGATGATGTTTTGAGACATCTCCTACAACTACAGCACCAGAATTGTACTGCTGAAGCAAGTCGGTTTTTTGGCATTTTTACGACAGGGTCCCCCCTTACGACATTTTAGCAAAAAATGTTTTTCTTAAAAAGTGCATTTTCTTACATTTTCTTACATTTACGGGTTTAGTCGGGACTCCTGATGACGTTTTGAGACATCTCCTACAACTACAGCACCAGAATTGTGCTGCTGAAGCAGGTCCGTTTTTTGGAATTTTTTTTTGTAAAAAAAAAGTTTTCCCAAAAAAAGCATTTTATGCCATTTTTAGGTTTTGTAGGGACTCCTGATGAAGTTTTGAGACATCTCCTACAACTACAGCACCAGAATTGTACTGCTGAAGCAAGTCCGTTTTTTGGCATTTTTACGACAGGGTCCCCCCTTACGACATTTTAGCAAAAAATGTTTTTCGTAAAAAATGCATTTTCTGACATTTTCTTACATTTACGGGTTTAGTCGGGACTCCTGATGACGTTTTGAGACATCTTCTACAACTACAGCACCAGAATTGTGCTGCTGAAGCAAGTCTGTTTTTTGAATTTTTTTTTGTAAAAAAAAAGTTTTCCCAAAAAAAGCATTTTATGCCATTTTTAGGTTTTGTAAGGACTCCTGATGACGTTTTGAGACATATCCTACAACTACAGCACCAGAATTGTGCTGCTGAAGCAAGTCAGTTTTTTGGAATTTTTACGACAGGGTCCCCCCTTACGACATTTTAGCAAAAAATGTTTTTCGTAAAAAATGCATTTTCTTACATTTTCTTACATTTACGGGTTTAGTCGGGACTCCTGATGACGTTTTGAGACATCTCCTACAACTACAGCACCAGAATTGTGCTGCTGAAGCAAGTCTGTTTTTTGAATTTTTTTTTGTAAAAAAAAAGTTTTCCCAAAAAAAGCATTTTATGCCATTTTTAGGTTTTGTAGGGACTCCTGATGACGTTTTAAGACATCTCCTACAACTACAGCACCAGAATTGTGCTGCTGAAGCAAGTCAGTTTTTTGGAATTTTTACGACAGGGTCCCCCCTTACGACATTTTAGCAAAAAATGTTTTTCGTAAAAAATGCATTTTCTTACATTTTCTTACATTTACGGGTTTAGTCGGGACTCCTGATGACGTTTTGAGACATCTCCTACAACTACAGCACCAGAATTGTGCTGCTGAAGCAAGTCTGTTTTTTGAATTTTTTTTTGTAAAAAAAAAGTTTTCCCAAAAAAAGCATTTTATGCCATTTTTAGGTTTTGTAGGGACTCCTGATGACGTTTTGAGACATCTCCTACAACTACAGCACCAGAATTGTACTGCTGAAGCAAGTCGGTTTTTTGGCATTTTTACGACAGGGTCCCCCCTTACGACATTTTGGAAAAAAATGTTTTTCGTAAAAAATGCATTTTCTTACATTTTCTTACATTTACGGGTTTAGTCGGGACTCCTGATGACATTTTGAGACATCTCCTACAACTACAGCACCAGAATTGTGCTGCTGAAGCAAGTCTATTTTTTGAGGGTTTTTTTGTAAAAAAAAAGTTTTCCCAAAAAAAGCATTTTATGCCATTTTTAGGTTTTGTAGGGACTCCTGATGACGTTTTGAGACATCTCCTACAACTACAGCACCAGAATTGTGCTGCTGAAGCAAGTCAGTTTTTTGGAATTTTTACGACAGGGTCCCCCCTTACGACATTTTAGCAAAAAATGTTTTTCGTAAAAAATGCATTTTCTTACATTTTCTTACATTTACGGGTTTAGTCGGGACTCCTGATGACGTTTTGAGACATCTCCTACAACTACAGCACCAGAATTGTGCTGCTGTAGCAGGTCCGTTTTTTGGAATTTTTTTTTGTAAAAAAAAAGTTTTCCCAAAAAAAGCATTTTATGCCATTTTTAGGTTTTGTAGGGACTCCTGATGACGTTTTGAGACATCTCCTACAACTACAGCACCAGAATTGTACTGCTGAAGCAAGTCCGTTTTTTGGCATTTTTACGACAGGGTCCCCCCTTACGACATTTTAGCAAAAAATGTTTTTCGTAAAAAATGCATTTTCTGACATTTTCTTACATTTACGGGTTTAGTCGGGACTCCTGATGACGTTTTGAGACATCTCCTACAACTACAGCACCAGAATTGTGCTGCTGAAGCAAGTCTGTTTTTTGAATTTTTTTTGTAAAAAAAAAGTTTTCCCAAAAAAAGCATTTTATGCCATTTTTAGGTTTTGTAGGGACTCCTGATGACGTTTTGAGACATCTCCTACAACTACAGCACCAGAATTGTGCTGCTGAAGCAAGTCAGTTTTTTGGAATTTTTACGACAGGGTCCCCCCTTACGACATTTTAGCAAAAAATGTTTTTCGTAAAAAATGCATTTTCTTACATTTTCTTACATTTACGGGTTTAGTCGGGACTCCTGATGACGTTTTGAGACATCTCCTACAACTACAGCACCAGAATTGTGCTGCTGAAGCAAGTCTGTTTTTTGAATTTTTTTTTGTAAAAAAAAAGTTTTCCCAAAAAAAGCATTTTATGCCATTTTTAGGTTTTGTAGGGACTCCTGATGACGTTTTGAGACATCTCCTACAACTACAGCACCAGAATTGTACTGCTGAAGCAAGTCGGTTTTTTGGCATGTTTACGACAGGGTCCCCCCTTACGACATTTTGGAAAAAAATGTTTTTCGTAAAAAATGCATTTTCTTACATTTTCTTACATTTACGGGTTTAGTCGGGACTCCTGATGACGTTTTGAGACATCTCCTACAACTACAGCACCAGAATTGTACTGCTGAAGCAAGTCGGTTTTTCGGCATTTTTACGACAGGGTCCCCCCTTACGACATTTTGGAAAAAAATGTTTTTCGTAAAAAATGCATTTTCTTACATTTTCTTACATTTACGGGTTTAGTCGGGACTCCTGATGACATTTTGAGACATCTCCTACAACTACAGCACCAGAATTGTGCTGCTGAAGCAAGTCTATTTTTTGAGGGTTTTTTTGTAAAAAAAAAGTTTTCCCAAAAAAAGCATTTTATGCCATTTTTAGGTTTTGTAGGGACTCCTGATGACGTTTTGAGACATCTCCTACAACTACAGCACCAGAATTGTGCTGCTGAAGCAAGTCAGTTTTTTGGAATTTTTACGACAGGGTCCCCCCTTACGACATTTTAGCAAAAAATGTTTTTCGTAAAAAATGCATTTTCTTACATTTTCTTACATTTACGGGTTTAGTCGGGACTCCTGATGACGTTTTGAGACATCTCCTACAACTACAGCACCAGAATTGTGCTGCTGTAGCAGGTCCGTTTTTTGGAATTTTTTTTTGTAAAAAAAAAGTTTTCCCAAAAAAAGCATTTTATGCCATTTTTAGGTTTTGTAGGGACTCCTGATGACGTTTTGAGACATCTCCTACAACTACAGCACCAGAATTGTACTGCTGAAGCAAGTCCGTTTTTTGGCATTTTTACGACAGGGTCCCCCCTTACGACATTTTAGCAAAAAATGTTTTTCGTAAAAAATGCATTTTCTGACATTTTCTTACATTTACGGGTTTAGTCGGGACTCCTGATGACGTTTTGAGACATCTCCTACAACTACAGCACCAGAATTGTGCTGCTGAAGCAAGTCTGTTTTTTGAATTTTTTTTTGTAAAAAAAAAGTTTTCCCAAAAAAAGCATTTTATGCCATTTTTAGGTTTTGTAAGGACTCCTGATGACGTTTTGAGACATCTCCTACAACTACAGCACCAGAATTGTGCTGCTGAAGCAAGTCAGTTTTTTGGAATTTTTACGACAGGGTCCCCCCTTACGACATTTTAGCAAAAAATGTTTTTCGTAAAAAATGCATTTTCTTACATTTTCTTACATTTACGGGTTTAGTCGGGACTCCTGATGACGTTTTGAGACATCTCCTACAACTACAGCACCAGAATTGTGCTGCTGAAGCAAGTCTGTTTTTTGAATTTTTTTTGTAAAAAAAAAGTTTTCCCAAAAAAAGCATTTTATGCCATTTTTAGGTTTTGTAGGGACTCCTGATGACGTTTTTGAGACATCTCCTACAACTACAGCACCAGAATTGTGCTGCTGAAGCAAGTCAGTTTTTTGGAATTTTTACGACAGGGTCCCCCCTTACGACATTTTAGCAAAAAATGTTTTTCGTAAAAAAATGCATTTTCTTACATTTTCTTATATTTACGGGTTTAGTCGGGACTCCTGATGACGTTTTGAGACATCTCCTACAACTACAGCACCAGAATTGTGCTGCTGAAGCAAGTCTGTTTTTTGAATTTTTTTTTGTAAAAAAAAAGTTTTCCCAAAAAAAGCATTTTATGCCATTTTTAGGTTTTGTAGGGACTCCTGATGACATTTTAAGACATCTCCTACAACTACAGCACCAGAATTGTGCTGCTGAAGCAAGTCTGTTTTTTGAAAAAAAATTTTGTAAAAAAAAAGTTTTCCCAAAAAAAGCATTTTATGCTATTTTTAGGTTTTGTAGGGACTCCTGATGATGTTTTGAGACATCTCCTACAACTACAGCACCAGAATTGTACTGCTGAAGCAAGTCAGTTTTTTGGCATTTTTACGACAGGGTCCCCCCTTACGACATTTTAGCAAAAAATGTTTTTCTTAAAAAATGCATTTTCTTACATTTTCTTACATTTACGGGTTTAGTCGGGACTCCTGATGACGTTTTGAGACATCTCCTACAACTACAGCACCAGAATTGTGCTGCTGAAGCAGGTCCGTTTTTTGGAATTTTTTTTTGTAAAAAAAAAGTTTTCCCAAAAAAAGCATTTTATGCCATTTTTAGGTTTTGTAGGGACTCCTGATGACGTTTTGAGACATCTCCTACAACTACAGCACCAGAATTGTACTGCTGAAGCAAGTCCGTTTTTTGGCATTTTTACGACAGGGTCCCCCCTTACGACATTTTAGCAAAAAATTATTTTCGTAAAAAATGCATTTTCTGACATTTTCTTACATTTACGGGTTTAGTCGGGACTCCTGATGACGTTTTGAGACATCTCCTACAACTACAGCACCAGAATTGTGCTGCTGAAGCAAGTCTGTTTTTTGAATTTTTTTTTGTAAAAAAAAAGTTTTCCCAAAAAAAGCATTTTATGCCATTTTTAGGTTTTGTAAGGACTCCTGATGACGTTTTGAGACATCTCCTACAACTACAGCACCAGAATTGTGCTGCTGAAGCAAGTCAGTTTTTTGGAATTTTTACGACAGGGTCCCCCCTTACGACATTTTAGCAAAAAATGTTTTTCGTAAAAAATGCATTTTCTTACATTTTCTTACATTTACGGGTTTAGTCGGGACTCCTGATGACGTTTTGAGACATCTCCTACAACTACAGCACCAGAATTGTGCTGCTGAAGCAAGTCTGTTTTTTGAATTTTTTTTTGTAAAAAAAAAGTTTTCCCAAAAAAAGCATTTTATGCCATTTTTAGGTTTTGTAGGGACTCCTGATGACGTTTTGAGACATCTCCTACAACTACAGCACCAGAATTGTACTGCTGAAGCAAGTCGGTTTTTTGGCATTTTTACGACAGGGTCCCCCCTTACGACATTTTAGCAAAAAATGTTTTTCGTAAAAAATGCATTTTCTTACATTTTCTTACATTTACGGGTTTAGTCGGGACTCCTGATGACATTTTGAGACATCTCCTACAACTACAGCACCAGAATTGTGCTGCTGAAGCAAGTCTGTTTTTTGAATTTTTTTTTGTAAAAAAAAAGTTTTCCCAAAAAAAGCATTTTATGCCATTTTTAGGTTTTGTAGGGACTCCTGATGACGTTTTGAGACATCTCCTACAACTACAGCACCAGAATTGTACTGCTGAAGCAAGTCGGTTTTTTGGCATTTTTACGACAGGGTCCCCCCTTACGACATTTTGGAAAAAAATGTTTTTCGTAAAAAATGCATTTTCTTACATTTTCTTACATTTACGGGTTTAGTCGGGACTCCTGATGACGTTTTGAGACATCTCCTACAACTACAGCACCAGAATTGTACTGCTGAAGCAAGTCGGTTTTTTGGCATTTTTACGACAGGGTCCCCCCTTACGACATTTTAGCAAAAAATGTTTTTCGTAAAAAATGCATTTTCTTACATTTTCTTACATTTACCGGTTTAGTCGGGACTCCTGATGACATTTTGAGACATCTCCTACAACTACAGCACCAGAATTGTGCTGCTGAAGCAAGTCTATTTTTTGAGGGTTTTTTTGTAAAAAAAAAGTTTTCCCAAAAAAAGCATTTTATGCCATTTTTAGGTTTTGTAGGGACTCCTGATGACGTTTTGAGACATCTCCTACAACTACAGCACCAGAATTGTGCTGCTGAAGCAAGTCAGTTTTTTGGAATTTTTACGACAGGGTCCCCCCTTACGACATTTTAGCAAAAAATGTTTTTCGTAAAAAATGCATTTTCTTACATTTTCTTACATTTACGGGTTTAGTCGGGACTCCTGATGACGTTTTGAGACATCTCCTACAACTACAGCACCAGAATTGTACTGCTGAAGCAAGTCGGTTTTTTGGCATTTTTACGACAGGGTCCCCCCTTACGACATTTTGGAAAAAAATGTTTTTCGTAAAAAATGCATTTTCTTACATTTTCTTACATTTACGGGTTTAGTCGGGACTCCTGATGACATTTTGAGACATCTCCTACAACTACAGCACCAGAATTGTGCTGCTGAAGCAAGTCTATTTTTTGAGGGTTTTTTTGTAAAAAAAAAAGTTTTCCCAAAAAAAGCATTTTATGCCATTTTTAGGTTTTGTAGGGACTCCTGATGACGTTTTGAGACATCTCCTACAACTACAGCACCAGAATTGTACTGCTGAAGCAAGTCCGTTTTTTGGCATTTTTACGACAGGGTCCCCCCTTACGACATTTTAGCAAAAAATGTTTTTCGTAAAAAATGCATTTTCTGACATTTTCTTACATTTACGGGTTTAGTCGGGACTCCTGATGACGTTTTGAGACATCTCCTACAACTACAGCACCAGAATTGTGCTGCTGAAGCAAGTCTGTTTTTTGAATTTTTTTTTGTAAAAAAAAAGTTTTCCCAAAAAAAGCATTTTATGCCATTTTTAGGTTTTGTAAGGACTCCTGATGACGTTTTGAGACATCTCCTACAACTAAAGCACCAGAATTGTGCTGCTGAAGCAAGTCAGTTTTTTGGAATTTTTACGACAGGGTCCCCCCTTACGACATTTTAGCAAAAAATGTTTTTCGTAAAAAATGCATTTTCTTACATTTTCTTACATTTACGGGTTTAGTCGGGACTCCTGATGACGTTTTGAGACATCTCCTACAACTACAGCACCAGAATTGTGCTGCTGAAGCAAGTCTGTTTTTTGAATTTTTTTTGTAAAAAAAAAGTTTTCCCAAAAAAAGCATTTTATGCCATTTTTAGGTTTTGTAGGGACTCCTGATGACGTTTTGAGACATCTCCTACAACTACAGCACCAGAATTGTGCTGCTGAAGCAAGTCAGTTTTTTGGAATTTTTACGACAGGGTCCCTCCCCCCTTACGACATTTTAGCAAAAAATGTTTTTCGTAAAAAAATGCATTTTCTTACATTTTCTTATATTTACGGGTTTAGTCGGGACTCCTGATGACGTTTTGAGACATCTCCTACAACTACAGCACCAGAATTGTGCTGCTGAAGCAAGTCTGTTTTTTGAATTTTTTTTTGTAAAAAAAAAGTTTTCCCAAAAAAAGCATTTTATGCCATTTTTAGGTTTTGTAGGGACTCCTGATGACATTTTAAGACATCTCCTACAACTACAGCACCAGAATTGTGCTGCTGAAGCAAGTCAGTTTTTTGGAATTTTTACGACAGGGCCCTTACGACATTTTAGCAAAAAATGTTTTTCGTAAAAAATGCATTTTCTTACATTTTCTTACATTTACGGGTTTAGTCGGGACTCCTGATGACGTTTTGAGACATCTCCTACAACTACAGCACCAGAATTGTGCTGCTGAAGCAAGTCTGTTTTTTGAATTTTTTTTTGTAAAAAAAAAGTTTTCCCAAAAAAAGCATTTTATGCCATTTTTAGGTTTTGTAGGGACTCCTGATGACGTTTTAAGACATCTCCTACAACTACAGCACCAGAATTGTGCTGCTGAAGCAAGTCAGTTTTTTGGAATTTTTACGACAGGGTCCCCCCTTACGACATTTTAGCAAAAAATGTTTTTCGTAAAAAATGCATTTTCTTACATTTTCTTACATTTACGGGTTTAGTCGGGACTCCTGATGACGTTTTGAGACATCTCCTACAACTACAGCACGAGAATTGTGCTGCTGAAGCAAGTCTGTTTTTTGAATTTTTTTTTGTAAAAAAAAAGTTTTCCCAAAAAAAGCATTTTATGCCATTTTTAGGTTTTGTAGGGACTCCTGATGACGTTTTGAGACATCTCCTACAACTACAGCACCAGAATTGTACTGCTGAAGCAAGTCGGTTTTTTGGCATTTTTACGACAGGGTCCCCCCTTACGACATTTTGGAAAAAAATGTTTTTCGTAAAAAATGCATTTTCTTACATTTTCTTACATTTACGGGTTTAGTCGGGACTCCTGATGACGTTTTGAGACATCTCCTACAACTACAGCACCAGAATTGTACTGCTGAAGCAAGTCGGTTTTTTGGCATTTTTACGACAGGGTCCCCCCTTACGACATTTTAGCAAAAAATGTTTTTCGTAAAAAATGCATTTTCTTACATTTTCTTACATTTACGGGTTTAGTCGGGACTCCTGATGACATTTTGAGACATCTCCTACAACTACAGCACCAGAATTGTGCTGCTGAAGCAAGTCTATTTTTTGAGGTTTTTTTTGTAAAAAAAAAGTTTTCCCAAAAAAAGCATTTTATGCCATTTTTAGGTTTTGTAGGGACTCCTGATGACGTTTTGAGACATCTCCTACAACTACAGCACCAGAATTGTGCTGCTGAAGCAAGTCAGTTTTTTGGAATTTTTACGACAGGGTCCCCCCTTACGACATTTTAGCAAAAAATGTTTTTCGTAAAAAATGCATTTTCTTACATTTTCTTACATTTACGGGTTTAGTCGGGACTCCTGATGACGTTTTGAGACATCTCCTACAACTACAGCACCAGAATTGTGCTGCTGAAGCAAGTCTGTTTTTTGAATTTTTTTTTGTAAAAAAAAAGTTTTCCCAAAAAAAGCATTTTATGCCATTTTTAGGTTTTGTAGGGACTCCTGATGACGTTTTGAGACATCTCCTACAACTACAGCACCAGAATTGTGCTGCTGAAGCAAGTCAGTTTTTTGGAATTTTTACGACAGGGTCCCCCCTTACGACATTTTAGCAAAAAAATTTTTTCGTAAAAAAATGCATTTTCTTACATTTTCTTATATTTACGGGTTTAGTCGGGACTCCTGATGACGTTTTGAGACATCTACAACTACAGCACCAGAATTGTGCTGCTGAAGCAAGTCTGTTTTTTGAATTTTTTTTTGTAAAAAAAAAGTTTTCCCAAAAAAAGCATTTTATGCCATTTTTAGGTTTTGTAGGGACTCCTGATGACATTTTAAGACATCTCCTACAACTACAGCACCAGAATTGTGCTGCTGAAGCAAGTCAGTTTTTTGGAATTTTTACGACAGGGTCCCCCCTTACGACATTTTAGCAAAAAATGTTTTTCGTAAAAAATGCATTTTCTTACATTTTCTTACATTTACGGGTTTAGTCGGGACTCCTGATGACGTTTTGAGACATCTCCTACAACTACAGCACCAGAATTGTGCTGCTGAAGCAAGTCTGTTTTTTGAAAAAAATTTTTGTAAAAAAAAAGTTTTCCCAAAAAAAGCATTTTATGCTATTTTTAGGTTTTGTAGGGACTCCTGATGATGTTTTGAGACATCTCCTACAACTACAGCACCAGAATTGTAGTGCTGAAGCAAGTCGGTTTTTTGGCATTTTTACGACAGGGTCCCCCCTTACGACATTTTAGCAAAAAATGTTTTTCTTAAAAAATGCATTTTCTTACATTTTCTTACATTTACGGGTTTAGTCGGGACTCCTGATGACGTTTTGAGACATCTCCTACAACTACAGCACCAGAATTGTGCTGCTGAAGCAGATCCGTTTTTTGGAATTTTTTTTTGTAAAAAAAAAGTTTTCCCAAAAAAAGCATTTTATGCCATTTTTAGGTTTTGTAGGGACTCCTGATGACGTTTTGAGACATCTCCTACAACTACAGCACCAGAATTGTACTGCTGAAGCAAGTCCGTTTTTTGGCATTTTTACGACAGGGTCCCCCCTTACGACATTTTAGCAAAAAATGTTTTTCGTAAAAAATGCATTTTCTGACATTTTCTTACATTTACGGGTTTAGTCGGGACTCCTGATGACGTTTTGAGACATCTCCTACAACTACAGCACCAGAATTGTGCTGCTGAAGCAAGTCTGTTTTTTGAAATTTTTTTTGTAAAAAAAAAGTTTTCCCAAAAAAAGCATTTTATGCCATTTTTAGGTTTTATAGGGACTCCTGATGACGTTTTGAGACATCTCCTACAACTACAGCACCAGAATTGTACTGCTGAAGCAAGTCGGTTTTTTGGCATTTTTACGACAGGGTCCCCCCTTACGACATTTTGGAAAAAAATGTTTTTCGTAAAAAATGCATTTTCTTACATTTTCTTACATTTACGGGTTTAGTCGGGACTCCTGATGACGTTTTGAGACATCTCCTACAACTACAGCACCAGAATTGTGCTGCTGAAGCAAGTCTATTTTTTGAGGGTTTTTTTGTAAAAAAAAAGTTTTCCCAAAAAAAGCATTTTATGCCATTTTTAGGTTTTGTAGGGACTCCTGATGACGTTTTGAGACATCTCCTACAACTACAGCACCAGAATTGTGCTGCTGAAGCAAGTCAGTTTTTTGGAATTTTTACGACAGAGTCCCCCCCCTTACGACATTTTAGCAAAAAATGTTTTTCGTAAAAAATGCATTTTCTTACATTTTCTTACATTTACGGGTTTAGTCGGGACTCCTGATGACGTTTTGAGACATCTCCTACAACTACAGCACCAGAATTGTGCTGCTGAAGCAAGTCTGTTTTTTTAATTTTTTTTTTGTAAAAAAAAAAGTTTTCCCAAAAAAAGCATTTTATGCCATTTTTAGGTTTTGTAGGGACTCCTGATGACATTTTAAGACATCTCCTACAACTACAGCACCAGAATTGTGCTGCTGAAGCAAGTCAGTTTTTTGGAATTTTTACGACAGGGTCCCCCCTTACGACATTTTAGCAAAAAATGTTTTTCGTAAAAAATGCATTTTCTTACATTTTCTTACATTTACGGGTTTAGTCGGGACTCCTGATGACGTTTTGAGACATCTCCTACAACTACAGCACCAGAATTGTGCTGCTGAAGCAGATCCGTTTTTTGGAATTTTTTTTTGTAAAAAAAAAGTTTTCCCAAAAAAAGCATTTTATGCCATTTTTAGGTTTTGTAGGGACTCCTGATGACGTTTTGAGACATCTCCTACAACTACAGCACCAGAATTGTACTGCTGAAGCAAGTCCGTTTTTTGGCATTTTTACGACAGGGTCCCCCCTTACGACATTTTAGCAAAAAATGTTTTTCGTAAAAAATGCATTTTCTGACATTTTCTTACATTTACGGGTTTAGTCGGGACTCCTGATGACGTTTTGAGACATCTCCTACAACTACAGCACCAGAATTGTGCTGCTGAAGCAAGTCTGTTTTTTGAAATTTTTTTTGTAAAAAAAAAGTTTTCCCAAAAAAAGCATTTTATGCCATTTTTAGGTTTTATAGGGACTCCTGATGACGTTTTGAGACATCTCCTACAACTACAGCACCAGAATTGTACTGCTGAAGCAAGTCGGTTTTTTGGCATTTTTACGACAGGGTCCCCCCTTACGACATTTTGGAAAAAAATGTTTTTCGTAAAAAATGCATTTTCTTACATTTTCTTACATTTACGGGTTTAGTCGGGACTCCTGATGACGTTTTGAGACATCTCCTACAACTACAGCACCAGAATTGTGCTGCTGAAGCAAGTCTATTTTTTGAGGGTTTTTTTGTAAAAAAAAAGTTTTCCCAAAAAAAGCATTTTATGCCATTTTTAGGTTTTGTAGGGACTCCTGATGACGTTTTGAGACATCTCCTACAACTACAGCACCAGAATTGTGCTGCTGAAGCAAGTCAGTTTTTTGGAATTTTTACGACAGAGTCCCCCCCCTTACGACATTTTAGCAAAAAATGTTTTTCGTAAAAAATGCATTTTCTTACATTTTCTTACATTTACGGGTTTAGTCGGGACTCCTGATGACGTTTTGAGACATCTCCTACAACTACAGCACCAGAATTGTGCTGCTGAAGCAAGTCTGTTTTTTTAATTTTTTTTTTGTAAAAAAAAAAGTTTTCCCAAAAAAAGCATTTTATGGCATTTTTAGGTTTTGTAGGGAGTCCTGATGACGTTTTGAGACATCTCCTACAACTACAGCACCAGAATTGTGCTGCTGAAGCAAGTCAGTTTTTTGGAATTTTTACGACAGGGTCCCCCCTTACGACATTTTAGCAAAAAAATTTTTTCGTAAAAAAATGCATTTTCTTACATTTTCTTATATTTACGGGTTTAGTCGGGACTCCTGATGACGTTTTGAGACATCTCCTACAACTACAGCACCAGAATTGTGCTGCTGAAGCAGATCCGTTTTTTGGAATTTTTTTTTGTAAAAAAAAAGTTTCCCAAAAAAAGCATTTTATGCCATTTTTAGGTTTTGTAGGGACTCCTGATGACATTTTAAGACATCTCCTACAACTACAGCACCAGAATTGTGCTGCTGAAGCAAGTCAGTTTTTTGGAATTTTTACGACAGGGTCCCCCCTTACGACATTTATTTAGCAAAAAATGTTTTTCGTAAAAAATGCATTTTCTTACATTTTCTTACATTTACGGGTTTAGTCGGGACTCCTGATGACGTTTTGAGACATCTCCTACAACTACAGCACCAGAATTGTGCTGCTGAAGCAGATCCGTTTTTTGGAATTTTTTTTTGTAAAAAAAAAGTTTTCCCAAAAAAAGCATTTTATGCCATTTTTAGGTTTTGTAGGGACTCCTGATGACGTTTTGAGACATCTCCTACAACTACAGCACCAGAATTGTACTGCTGAAGCAAGTCCGTTTTTGGCATTTTTACGACAGGGTCCCCCCTTACGACATTTTAGCAAAAAATGTTTTTCGTAAAAAATGCATTTTCTGACATTTTCTTACATTTACGGGTTTAGTCGGGACTCCCTGATGACGTTTTGAGACATCTCCTACAACTACAGCACCAGAATTGTGCTGCTGAAGCAAGTCTGTTTTTTGAAATTTTTTTTGTAAAAAAAAAGTTTTCCCAAAAAAAGCATTTTATGCCATTTTTAGGTTTTATAGGGACTCCTGATGACGTTTTGAGACATCTCCTACAACTACAGCACCAGAATTGTACTGCTGAAGCAAGTCGGTTTTTTGGCATTTTTACGACAGGGTCCCCCCTTACGACATTTTGGAAAAAAATGTTTTTCGTAAAAAATGCATTTTCTTACATTTTCTTACATTTACGGGTTTAGTCGGGACTCCTGATGACGTTTTGAGACATCTCCTACAACTACAGCACCAGAATTGTGCTGCTGAAGCAAGTCTATTTTTTGAGGGTTTTTTTGTAAAAAAAAAGTTTTCCCAAAAAAAGCATTTTATGCCATTTTTAGGTTTTGTAGGGACTCCTGATGACGTTTTGAGACATCTCCTACAACTACAGCACCAGAATTGTGCTGCTGAAGCAAGTCAGTTTTTTGGAATTTTTACGACAGAGTCCCCCCCCTTACGACATTTTAGCAAAAAATGTTTTTCGTAAAAAATGCATTTTCTTACATTTACGGGTTTAGTCGGGACTCCTGATGACGTTTTGAGACATCTCCTACAACTACAGCACCAGAATTGTGCTGCTGAAGCAAGTCTGTTTTTTTAATTTTTTTTTTGTAAAAAAAAAAGTTTTCCCAAAAAAAGCATTTTATGGCATTTTTAGGTTTTGTAGGGAGTCCTGATGACGTTTTGAGACATCTCCTACAACTACAGCACCAGAATTGTGCTGCTGAAGCAAGTCAGTTTTTTGGAATTTTTACGACAGGGTCCCCCCTTACGACATTTTAGCAAAAAAATTTTTTCGTAAAAAAATGCATTTTCTTACATTTTCTTATATTTACGGGTTTAGTCGGGACTCCTGATGACGTTTTGAGACATCTCCTACAACTACAGCACCAGAATTGTGCTGCTGAAGCAAGTCTGTTTTTTGAATTTTTTTTTGTAAAAAAAAAGTTTTCCCAAAAAAAGCATTTTATGCCATTTTTAGGTTTTGTAGGGACTCCTGATGACATTTTAAGACATCTCCTACAACTACAGCACCAGAATTGTGCTGCTGAAGCAAGTCAGTTTTTTGGAATTTTTACGACAGGGTCCCCCCTTACGACATTTTAGCAAAAAATGTTTTTCGTAAAAAATGCATTTTCTTACATTTTCTTACATTTACGGGTTTAGTCGGGACTCCTGATGACGTTTTGAGACATCTCCTACAACTACAGCACCAGAATTGTGCTGCTGAAGCAGATCCGTTTTTTGGAATTTTTTTTTGTAAAAAAAAAGTTTTCCCAAAAAAAGCATTTTATGCCATTTTTAGGTTTTGTAGGGACTCCTGATGACGTTTTGAGACATCTCCTACAACTACAGCACCAGAATTGTACTGCTGAAGCAAGTCCGTTTTTTGGCATTTTTACGACAGGGTCCCCCCTTACGACATTTTAGCAAAAAATGTTTTTCGTAAAAAATGCATTTTCTGACATTTTCTTACATTTACGGGTTTAGTCGGGACTCCTGATGACGTTTTGAGACATCTCCTACAACTACAGCACCAGAATTGTGCTGCTGAAGCAAGTCTGTTTTTTGAAATTTTTTTTGTAAAAAAAAAGTTTTCCCAAAAAAAGCATTTTATGCCATTTTTAGGTTTTATAGGGACTCCTGATGACGTTTTGAGACATCTCCTACAACTACAGCACCAGAATTGTACTGCTGAAGCAAGTCGGTTTTTTGGCATTTTTACGACAGGGTCCCCCCTTACGACATTTTGGAAAAAAATGTTTTTCGTAAAAAATGCATTTTCTTACATTTTCTTACATTTACGGGTTTAGTCGGGACTCCTGATGACGTTTTGAGACATCTCCTACAACTACAGCACCAGAATTGTGCTGCTGAAGCAAGCCTATTTTTTGAGGGTTTTTTTGTAAAAAAAAAGTTTTCCCAAAAAAAGCATTTTATGCCATTTTTAGGTTTTGTAGGGACTCCTGATGACGTTTTGAGACATCTCCTACAACTACAGCACCAGAATTGTGCTGCTGAAGCAAGTCAGTTTTTTGGAATTTTTACGACAGAGTCCCCCCCCTTACGACATTTTAGCAAAAAATGTTTTTCGTAAAAAATGCATTTTCTTACATTTTCTTACATTTACGGGTTTAGTCGGGACTCCTGATGACGTTTTGAGACATCTCCTACAACTACAGCACCAGAATTGTGCTGCTGAAGCAAGTCTGTTTTTTTAATTTTTTTTTTGTAAAAAAAAAAGTTTTCCCAAAAAAAGCATTTTATGGCATTTTTAGGTTTTGTAGGGAGTCCTGATGACGTTTTGAGACATCCCCTACAACTAAAGCACCAGAATTGTACTGCTGAAGCAAGTCGTTTTTTTGGCATTTTTACGACAGGGTCCCCCCTTACGACATTTTAGCAAAAAATGTTTTTCGTAAAAAATGCATTTTCTTACATTTTCTTACATTTACGGGTTTAGTCGGGACTCCTGATGACGTTTTGAGACATCTCCTACAACTACAGCACCAGAATTGTGCTGCTGAAGCAAGTCTGTTTTTTGAATTTTTTTTTGTAAAAAAAAAGTTTTCCCAAAAAAAGCATTTTATGCCATTTTTAGGTTTTGTAGGGACTCCTGATGACGTTTTGAGACATCTCCTACAACTACAGCACCAGAATTGTACTGCTGAAGCAAGTCGGTTTTTTGGCATTTTTACCAAATCCAACCCAGACCGCATGTCATAAACATATAGTGAGTGTGTGTGCGTGCGTATGTGTGAACAAGAGAGGAAGTAGAAAGAGTCACACGTTGTTTTGCAGACTCTAATTATTTTGTGATATATTTTATTTTATACGCTAGGCTAAGCCACAGCGCCTCAAATGTTATCTTTTTTTTGTAAACTGAATTTATTAGGAAAAACATGAAAAAAAAGAAGTATTTTCTGACTTTTTTCTACGACATTTTAGCAAAAAATGTTTTTCTTAAAAAATGCATTTTCTTACATTTACGGGTTTAATCGGACTCCTGATGACGTTTTGAGACATCTCCTACATCTACAGCACCAGAATTGTGCTGCTGAAGCAAGTCCGTTTTTTGGAATTTTTTTTTTGTAAAAAAAAAGTTTTCCCAAAAAAAGCATTTTATGCCATTTTTAGGTTTTGTACGGACTCCTGATGACGTTTTGAGACATCTCCTACAACTACAGCACCAGAATTGTACTGCTGAAGCAAGTCCGTTTTTTGGCATTTTTACGACAGGGTCCCCCCTTACGACATTTTAGCAAAAAATGTTTTTCGTAAAAAATGCATTTTCTTACATTTACGGGTTTAGTCGGGACTCCTGATGACGTTTTGAGACATCTCCTACAACTAGAGCACCAGAATTGTGCTGCTGAAGCAAGTCTGTTTTTTGAATTTTTTTTGTAAAAAAAAAGTTTTCCCAAAAAAAGCATTTTATGCCATTTTTTAGGTTTTGTAGGGACTCCTGATGACGTTTTGAGACATCTCCTACAACTACAACACCAGAATTGTGCTGCTGAAGCAAGTCGGTTTTTTGGCATTTTTACGACATTTTAGCAAAAAATGTTTTTCTTAAAAAATGCATTTTCTTACATTTTCTTACATTTACGGGTTTAGTCGGGACTCCTGATGACGTTTGAGACATCTCCTACAACTACAGCACCAGAATTGTGCTGCTGAAGCAAGTCTGTTTTTTGAATTTTTTTTTGTAAAAAAAAGTTTTCCCAAAAAAAGCATTTTATGCCATTTTTAGGTTTTGTAGGGACTCCTGATGACGTTTTGAGACATCTCCTACAACTACAGCACCAGAATTGTGCTGCTGAAGCAAGTCAGTTTTTTGGAATTTTTACGACAGGATCCCCCCTTACGACATTTTAGCAAAAAATGTTTTTCGTAAAAAATGCATTTTCTTCCATTTTCTTACATTTACGGGTTTAGTCGGGACTCCTGATGACGTTTTGAGACATCTCCTACAACTACAGCACCAGAATTGTGCTGCTGAAGCAAGTCGGTTTTTTGGCATTTTTACGACAGGGTCCCCCCTTACGACATTTTATCAAAAAATGTTTTTCTTAAAAAATGCATTTTCTTACATTTACGGGTTTAATTGGGACTCCTGATGACGTTTTGAGACATCTCCTACAACTACAGCACCAGAATTGTGCTGCTGAAGCAAGTCTGTTTTTTGAATTTTTTTTTGTAAAAAAAAGTTTTCCCAAAAAAAGCATTTCATGCCATTTTTAGGTTTTGTAGGGACTCCTGATGACGTTTTGAGACATCCCCTACAACTACAGCACCAGAATTGTGCTGCTGAAGCAAGTCAGTTTTTTGGAATTTTTACGACAGGGTCCCCCCTTACGACATTTTAGCAACAAATGTTTTTCGTAAAAAATGCATTTTCTTACATTTTCTTACATTTACGGGTTTAGTCGGGACTCCTGATGACGTTTTGAGACATCTCCTACAACTACAGCACCAGAATTGTGCTGCTGAAGCAAGTCTGTTTTTTGAGGGGTTTTTTGTAAAAAAAAAAGTTTTCCCAAAAAAAGCATTTTATGCCATTTTTAGGTTTTGTAGGGACTCCTGATGACGTTTTGAGACATCTCCTACAACTACAGCACCAGAATTGTGCTGCTGAAGCAAGTCAGTTTTTTGGAATTTTTACGACAGGGTCCCCCCTTACGACATTTTAGCAAAAAATGTTTTTCGTAAAAAATGCATTTTCTTACATTTACTTACATTTACGGGTTTAGTCGGGACTCCTGATGACGTTTTGAGACATCTCCTACAACTACAGCACCAGAATTGTGCTGCTGAAGCAAGTCTGTTTTTGAATTTTTTTTTGTAAAAAAAAAGTTTTCCCAAAAAAAGCATTTTATGCCATTTTTAGGTTTTGTAGGGACTCCTGATGACGTTTTGAGACATCTCCTACAACTACAGCACCAGAATTGTGCTGCTGAAGCAAGTCAGTTTTTTGGAATTTTTACGACAGGGTCCCCCCTTACGACATTTTAGCAAAAAATGTTTTTCGTAAAAAATGCATTTTCTTACATTTACGGGTTTAGTCGGGACTCCTGATGACGTTTTGAGACATCTCCTACAACTACAGCACCAGAATTGTGCTGCTGAAGCAAGTCTGTTTTTTGAATTTTTTTTTGTAAAAAAAAAGTTTTCCCAAAAAAAGCATTTTATGCCATTTTTAGGTTTTGTAGGGACTCCTGATGACGTTTTGAGACATCTCCTACAACTACAGCACCAGAATTGTACTGCTGAAGCAAGTCCGTTTTTTGGCATTTTTACGACCGGGTCCCCCCTTATGACATTTTAGCAAAAAATGTTTTTCTTAAAAAATGCATTTTCTTACATTTTCTTACATTTACGGGTTTAGTCGGGACTCCTGATGACGTTTTGAGACATCTCCTACAACTACAGCACCAGAATTGTTCTGCTGAAGCAAGTCTGTTTTTTGAATTTTTTTTGTAAAAAAAAAAGTTTTCCCAAAAAAAGCATTTTATGCCATTTTTAGGTTTTTTAGGGACTCCTGATGACGTTTTGAGACATCTCCTACAACTACAGCACCAGAATTGTACTGCTGAAGCAATTCCGTTTTTTGGCATTTTTACGACAGGGTCCCCCCTTACGACATTTTAGCAAAAAATGTTTTTCGTAAAAATGCATTTTCTTACATTTACGGGTTTAGTCGGGACTCCTGATGACGTTTTGAGACATCTCCTACAACTACAGCACCAGAATTGTGCTGCTGAAGCAAGTCTGTTTTTTGAATTTTTTTTTTGTAAAAAAAAAGTTTTCCCAAAAAAAGCATTTTATGCCATTTTTAGGTTTTGTAGGGACTCCTGATGATGTTTTGAGACATCTCCTACAACTACAGCACCAGAATTGTACTGCTGAAGCAAGTCGTTTTTTTGGCATTTTTACGACAGGGTCCCTCCCCCCTTACGACATTTTAGCAAAAAATGTTTTTCTTAAAAAATGCATTTTCTTACATTTTCTTACATTTACGGGTTTAGTCGGGACTCCTGATGACGTTTTGAGACATCTCCTACAACTACAGCACCAGAATTGTGCTGCTGAAGCAAGTCCGTTTTTTTGGAATTTTTTTTTGTAAAAAAAAAGTTTTCCCAAAAAAAGCATTTTATGCCATTTTTAGGTTTTGTAGGGACTCCTGATGACGTTTTGAGACATCTCCTACAACTACAGCACCAGAATTGTACTGCTGAAGCAAGTCCGTTTTTTGGCATTTTTACGACAGGGTCCCCCCTTACGACATTTTAGCAAAAAATGTTTTTCGTAAAAAATGCATTTTCTGACATTTTCTTACATTTACGGGTTTAGTCGGGACTCCTGATGACGTTTTGAGACATCTCCTACAACTACAGCACCAGAATTGTGCTGCTGAAGCAAGTCTGTTTTTTGAATTTTTTTTTGTAAAAAAAAAGTTTCCCAAAAAAAGCATTTTATGCCATTTTTAGGTTTTGTAGGGACTCCTGATGATGTTTTGAGACATCTCCTACAACTACAGCACCAGAATTGTGCTGCTGAAGCAAGTCAGTTTTTTGGAATTTTTACGACAGGGTCCCCCCTTACGACATTTTAGCAAAAATGTTTTTCGTAAAAAAATGCATTTTCTTACATTTTCTTATATTTACGGGTTTAGTCGGGACTCCTGATGACGTTTTGAGACATCTCCTACAACTACAGCACCAGAATTGTGCTGCTGAAGCAAGTCTGTTTTTTGAATTTTTTTTTGTAAAAAAAAAGTTTTCCCAAAAAAAGCATTTTATGCCATTTTTAGGTTTTGTAGGGACTCCTGATGACATTTTAAGACATCTCCTACAACTACAGCACCAGAATTGTGCTGCTGAAGCAAGTCAGTTTTTTGGAATTGCGACATTTTAGCAAAAAATGTTTTTCTTAAAAAATGCATTTTCTTACATTTTCTTACATTTACGGGTTTAGTCGGGACTCCTGATGACGTTTTGAGACATCTCCTACAACTACAGCACCAGAATTGTGCTGCTGAAGCAAGTCCGTTTTTTGGAATTTTTTTTTGTAAAAAAAAAGTTTTCCCAAAAAAAGCATTTTATGCCATTTTTAGGTTTTGTAGGGACTCCTGATGACGTTTTGAGACATCTCCTACAACTACAGCACCAGAATTGTGCTGCTGAAGCAAGTCTGTTTTTTGAATTTTTTTTGTAAAAAAAAAAGTTTTCCCAAAAAAAGCATTTTATGCCATTTTTAGGTTTTGTAGGGACTCCTGATGACGTTTTGAGACATCTCCTACAACTACAGCACCAGAATTGTGCTGCTGAAGCAAGTCAGTTTTTTGGAATTTTTACGACAGGGTCCCCCCTTACGACATTTTAGCAAAAAATGTTTTTCGTAAAAAATGCATTTTCTTACATTTTCTTACATTTACGGGTTTAGTCGGGACTCCTGGTGACGTTTTGAGACATCTCCTACAACTACAGCACCAGAATTGTGCTGCTGAAGTAAGTGTGTTTTTTGAATTTTTTTTTGTAAAAAAAAAGTTTTCCCAAAAAAAGCATTTTATGCCATTTTTAGGTTTTGTAGGGACTCCTGATGACGTTTTGAGACATCTCCTACAACTACAGCACCAGAATTGTACTGCTGAAGCAAGTCGGTTTTTTGGCATTTTTACGACAGGGTCCCCCCTTACGACATTTTAGCAAAAAATGTTTTTCTTAAAAAATGCATTTTCTTACATTTTCTTACATTTACGGGTTTAGTCGGGACTCCTGGTGACGTTTTGAGACATCTCCTACAACTACAGCACCAGAATTGTGCTGCTGAAGCAAGTCCGTTTTTTGGAATTTTTTTTTGTAAAAAAAAAGTTTTCCCAAAAAAAGCATTTTATGCCATTTTTAGGTTTTGTAGGGACTCCTGATGACGTTTTGAGACATCTCCTACAACTACAGCACCAGAATTGTACTGCTGAAGCAAGTCAGTTTTTTGGAATTTTTACGACAGGGTCCCCCCTTACGACATTTTAGCAAAAAATGTTTTTCGTAAAAAATGCATTTTCTTACATTTACGGGTTTAGTCGGGACTCCTGATGACGTTTTGAGACATCTCCTACAACTACAGCACCAGAATTGTGCTGCTGAAGCAAGTCTGTTTTTTGAATTTTTTTTGTAAAAAAAAAGTTTTCCCAAAAAAAGCATTTTATGCCATTTTTAGGTTTTGTAGGGACTCCTGATGACGTTTTGAGACATCTCCTACAACTACAGCACCAGGATTGTGCTGCTGAAGCAAGTCCGTTTTTTGGAATTTTTACGACAGGGTCCCCCTTACGACATTTTAGCAAAAAATGTTTTTCGTAAAAAATGCATTTTCTTACATTTACGGGTTTAGTCGGGACTCCTGATGACGTTTTGAGACATCTCCTACAACTACAGCACCAGAATTGTGCTGCTGAAGCAAGTCCGTTTTTTGGAATTTTTTTTTGTAAAAAAAAAGTTTTCCCAAAAAAAGCATTTTATGCCATTTTTAGGTTTTGTAGGGACTCCTGATGACGTTTTGAGACATCTCCTACAACTACAGCACCAGAATTGTACTGCTGAAGCAAGTCCGTTTTTTGGCATTTTTACGACAGGGTCCCCCCTTACGACATTTTAGCAAAAAATGTTTCTCTTAAAAAATGCATTTTCTTACATTTTCTTACATTTACGGGTTTAGTCGGGACTCCTGATGACGTTTTGAGACATCTCCTACAACTACAGCACCAGAATTGTGCTGCTGAAGCAAGTCCGTTTTTTGGAAATTTTTTTTGTAAAAAAAAAGTTTTCCCAAAAAAAGCATTTTATGCAATTTTTAGGTTTTGTAGGGACTCCTGATGATGTTTTGAGACATCTCCTACAACTACAGCACCAGAATTGTACTGCTGAAGCAAGTCCGTTTTTTGGCATTTTTACGACAGGGTCCCCCCTTACGACATTTTAGCAAAAAATGTTTTTCGTAAAAAATGCATTTTCTGACATTTTCTTACATTTACGGGTTTAGTCGGGACTCCTGATGACGTTTTGAGACATCTCCTACAACTACAGCACCAGAATTGTGCTGCTGAAGCAAGTCTGTTTTTTGAATTTTTTTTTGTAAAAAAAAAGTTTCCCAAAAAAAGCATTTTATGCCATTTTTAGGTTTTGTAGGGACTCCTGATGACGTTTTGAGACATCTCCTACAACTACAGCACCAGAATTGTGCTGCTGAAGCAAGTCAGTTTTTTGGAATTTTTACGACAGGGTCCCCCCTTACGACATTTTAGCAAAAAATGTTTTTCGTAAAAAATGCATTTTCTTACATTTTCTTATATTTACGGGTTTAGTCGGGACTCCTGATGACGTTTTGAGACATCTCCTACAACTACAGCACCAGAATTGTGCTGCTGAAGCAAGTCTGTTTTTTGAATTTTTTTTTGTAAAAAAAAAGTTTTCCCAAAAAAAGCATTTTATGCCATTTTTAGGTTTTGTAGGGACTCCTGATGACATTTTAAGACATCTCCTACAACTACAGCACCAGAATTGTGCTGCTGAAGCAAGTCAGTTTTTTGGAATTACGACATTTTAGCAAAAAATGTTTTTCTTAAAAAATGCATTTTCTTACATTTTCTTACATTTACGGGTTTAGTCGGGACTCCTGATGACGTTTTGAGACATCTCCTACAACTACAGCACCAGAATTGTGCTGCTGAAGCAAGTCCGTTTTTTGGAATTTTTTTTTGTAAAAAAAAAGTTTTCCCAAAAAAAGCATTTTATGCCATTTTTAGGTTTTGTAGGGACTCCTGATGACGTTTTGAGACATCTCCTACAACTACAGCACCAGAATTGTGCTGCTGAAGCAAGTCAGTTTTTTGGAATTTTTACGACAGGGTCCCCCCTTACGACATTTTAGCAAAAAATGTTTTTCGTAAAAAATGCATTTTCTTACATTTACGGGTTTAGTCGGGACTCCTGATGACGTTTTGAGACATCTCCTACAACTACAGCACCAGAATTGTGCTGCTGAAGCAAGTCAGTTTTTTGCAATTTTTACGACATGGTCCCCCCTTACGACATTTTAGCAAAAAATGTTTTTCTTAAAAAATGCATTTTCTTACATTTTCTTACATTTACGGGTTTAGTCGGGACTCCTGATGACGTTTTGAGACATCTCCTACAACTACAGCACCAGAATTGTGCTGCTGAAGCAAGTCTGTTTTTTGAATTTTTTTTTTGTAAAAAAAAAGTTTTCCCAAAAAAAGCATTTTATGCAATTTTTAGGTTTTGTAGGGACTCCTGATGATGTTTTGAGACATCTCCTACAACTACAGCACCAGAATTGTACTGCTGAAGCAAGTCGGTTTTTTGGCATTTTTACGACAGGGTCCCCCCTTACGACATTTTAGCAAAAAATGTTTTTCGTAAAAAATGCATTTTCTGACATTTTCTTACATTTACGGGTTTAGTCGGGACTCCTGATGACGTTTTGAGACATCTCCTACAACTACAGCACCAGAATTGTGCTGCTGAAGCAAGTCTGTTTTTTGAATTTTTTTTTGTGAAAAAAAAGTTTTCCCAAAAAAAGCATTTTATGCCATTTTTAGGTTTTGTAGGGACTCCTGATGACGTTTTGAGACATCTCCTACAACTACAGCACCAGAATTGTGCTGCTGAAGCAAGTCTGTTTTTTGAATTTTTTTTTGTAAAAAAAAAGTTTCCCAAAAAAAGCATTTTATGCCATTTTTAGGTTTTGTAGGGATTCCTGATGACGTTTTGAGACATCTCCTACAACTACAGCACCAGAATTGTGCTGCTGAAGCAAGTCAGTTTTTTGCAATTTTTACGACATGGTCCCCCCTTACGACATTTTAGCAAAAAATGTTTTTCTTAAAAAATGCATTTTCTTACATTTTCTTACATTTACGGGTTTAGTCGGGACTCCTGATGACGTTTTGAGACATCTCCTACAACTACAGCACCAGAATTGTGCTGCTGAAGCAAGTCCGTTTTTTGGAATTTTTTTTTGTAAAAAAAAAGTTTTCCCAAAAAAAGCATTTTATGCCATTTTTAGGTTTTGTAGGGACTCCTGATGACGTTTTGAGACATCTCCTACAACTACAGCACCAGAATTGTACTGCTGAAGCAAGTCAGTTTTTTGGAATTTTTACGACAGGGTCCCCCCTTACGACATTTTAGCAAAAAATGTTTTTCGTAAAAAATGCATTTTCTTACATTTACGGGTTTAGTCGGGACTCCTGATGACGTTTTGAGACATCTCCTACAACTACAGCACCAGAATTGTGCTGCTGAAGCAAGTCTGTTTTTTGAATTTTTTTTGTAAAAAAAAAGTTTTCCCAAAAAAAGCATTTTATGCCATTTTTAGGTTTTGTAGGGACTCCTGATGACGTTTTGAGACATCTCCTACAACTACAGCACCAGAATTGTGCTGCTGAAGCAAGTCCGTTTTTTGGAATTTTTACGACAGGGTCCCCCCTTACGACATTTTAGCAAAAAATGTTTTTCGTAAAAAATGCATTTTCTTACATTTTCTTATATTTACGGGTTTAGTCGGGACTCCTGATGACGTTTTGAGACATCTCCTACAACTACAGCACCAGAATTGTGCTGCTGAAGCAAGTCAGTTTTTTGGAATTTTTACGACAGGGTCCCCCCTTACGACATTTTAGCAAAAAATGTTTTTCGTAAAAAATGCATTTTCTTACATTTACGGGTTTAGTCGGGACTCCTGATGACGTTTTGAGACATCTCCTACAACTACAGCACCAGAATTGTGCTGCTGAAGCAAGTCTGTTTTTTGAATTTTTTTTTGTAAAAAAAAAGTTTTCCCAAAAAAAGCATTTTATGCCATTTTTAGGTTTTGTAGGGACTCCTGATGACGTTTTGAGACATCTCCTACAACTACAGCACCAGAATTGTACTGCTGAAGCAAGTCGGTTTTTTGGCATTTTTACGACATTTTAGCAAAAAATGTTTTTCGTAAAAAATGCATTTTCTTACATTTTCTTACATGTACGGGTTTAGTCGGGACTCCTGATGACGTTTTGAGACATCTCCTACAACTACAGCACCAGAATTGTGCTGCTGAAGCAAGTCTTTTTTTTGAATTTTTTTTTGTAAAAAAAAAGTTTTCCCAAAAAAAGCATTTTATGCCATTTTTAGGTTTTGTAGGGACTCCTGATGACGTTTTGAGACATCTCCTACAACTACAGCACCAGAATTGTACTGCTGAAGCAAGTCGGTTTTTTGGCATTTTTACGACAGGGTCCCCCCTTACGACATTTTAGCAAAAAATGTTTTTCTTAAAAAATGCATTTTCTTACATTTTCTTACATTTACGGGTTTAGTCGGGACTCCTGATGACGTTTTGAGACATCTCCTACAACTACAGCACCAGAATTGTGCTGCTGAAGCAAGTCCGTTTTTTGGAATTTTTTTTTGTAAAAAAAAAGTTTTCCCAAAAAAAGCATTTTATGCCATTTTTAGGTTTTGTAGGGACTCCTGATGATGTTTTGAGACATCTCCTACAACTACAGCACCAGAATTGTGCTGCTGAAGCAAGTCAGTTTTTTGGAATTTTTACGACAGGGTCCCCCCTTACGACATTTTAGCAAAAAATGTTTTTCGTAAAAAATGCATTTTCTTACATTTACGGGTTTAGTCGGGACTCCTGATGACGTTTTGAGACATCTCCTACAACTACAGCACCAGAATTGTGCTGCTGAAGCAAGTCTGTTCTTTGAATTTTTTTTGTAAAAAAAAAGTTTTCCCAAAAAAAGCATTTTATGCCATTTTTAGGTTTTGTAGGGACTCCTGATGACGTTTTGAGACATCTCCTACAACTACAGCACCAGAATTGTGCTGCTGAAGCAAGTCCGTTTTTTGGAATTTTTACGACAGGGTCCCCCCTTACGACATTTTAGCAAAAAATGTTTTTCGTAAAAAATGCATTTTCTTACATTTTCTTATATTTACGGGTTTAGTCGGGACTCCTGATGACGTTTTGAGACATCTCCTACAACTACAGCACCAGAATTGTGCTGCTGAAGCAAGTCTGTTTTTTGAATTTTTTTTTGTAAAAAAAAAGTTTTCCCAAAAAAAGCATTTTATGCCACTTTTAGGTTTTGTAGGGACTCCTGATGACATTTTAAGACATCTCCTACAACTACAGCACCAGAATTGTGCTGCTGAAGCAAGTCAGTTTTTTGGAATTTTTACGACAGGGTCCCCCCTTACGACATTTTAGCAAAAATTTTTTTTCTTAAAAAATGCATTTTCTTACATTTACGGGTTTAGTCGGGACTCCTGATGACGTTTTGAGACATCTCCTACAACTACAGCACCAGAATTGTGCTGCTGAAGCAAGTCTGTTTTTTGAATTTTTTTTTGTAAAAAAAAAGTTTTCCCAAAAAAAGCATTTTCTGCCATTTTTAGGTTTTGTAGGGACTCCTGATGACATTTTGAGACATCTCCTACAACTACAGCACCAGAATTGTACTGCTGAAGCAAGTCCGTTTTTTGGCATTTTTACGACATTTTAGCAAAAAATGTTTTTCGTAAAAAATGCATTTTCTTACATTTTCTTACATTTACGGGTTTAGTCGGGACTCCTGATGACGTTTTGAGACATCTCCTACAACTACAGCACCAGAATTGTGCTGCTGAAGCAAGTCTGTTTTTTGAATTTTTTTTTGTAAAAAAAAAGTTTTCCCAAAAAAAGCATTTTATGCCATTTTTAGGTTTTGTAGGGACTCCTGATGACGTTTTGAGACATCTCCTACAACTACAGCACCAGAATTGTACTGCTGAAGCAAGTCGGTTTTTTGGCATTTTTACGACAGGGTCCCCCCTTACGACATTTTAGCAAAAAATGTTTTTCGTAAAAAATGCATTTTCTTACATTTTCTTACATTTACGGGTTTAGTCGGGACTCCTGATGACGTTTTGAGACATCTCCTACAACTACAGCACCAGAATTGTGCTGCTGAAGCAAGTCCGTTTTTTGGAATTTTTTTTTGTAAAAAAAAAGTTTTCCCAAAAAAAGCATTTTATGCCATTTTTAGGTTTTTTAGGGACTCCTGATGACGTTTTGAGACATCTCCTACAACTACAGCACCAGAATTGTACTGCTGAAGCAAGTCGGTTTTTTGGCATTTTTACGACAGGGTCCCCCCTTACGACATTTTAGCAAAAAATTTTTTTCTTAAAAAATGCATTTTCTTACATTTTCTTACATTTATGGGTTTAGTCGGGACTCCTGATGACGTTTTGAGACATCTCCTACAACTACAGCACCAGAATTGTGCTGCTGAAGCAAGTCTGTTTTTTGAATTTTTTTTTGTAAAAAAAAAGGTTTCCCAAAAAAAGCATTTTCTGCCATTTTTAGGTTTTGTAGGGACTCCTGATGACGTTTTGAGACATCTCCTACAACTACAGCACCAGAATTGTACTGCTGAAGCAAGTCCGTTTTTTGGCATTTTTACGACATTTTAGCAAAAAATGTTTTTCGTAAAAAATGCATTTTCTTACATTTTCTTACATTTACGGGTTTAGTCGGGACTCCTGATGACGTTTTGAGACATCTCCTACAACTACAGCACCAGAATTGTGCTGCTGAAGCAAGTCTGTTTTTTGAATTTTTTTTTGTAAAAAAAAAGTTTCCCAAAAAAAGCATTTTATGCCATTTTTAGGTTTTGTAGGGATTCCTGATGACGTTTTGAGACATCTCCTACAACTACAGCACCAGAATTGTGCTGCTGAAGCAAGTCAGTTTTTTGGAATTTTTACGACAGGGTCCCCCCTTACGACATTTTAGCAAAAAATGTTTTTCTTAAAAAATGCATTTTCTTACATTTTCTTACATTTACGGGTTTAGTCGGGACTCCTGATGACGTTTTGAGACATCTCCTACAACTACAGCACCAGAATTGTGCTGCTGAAGCAAGTCTGTTTTTTGAATTTTTTTTTGTAAAAAAAAAGTTTTCCCAAAAAAAGCATTTTATGCCATTTTTAAGTTTTGTAGGGACTCCTGATGACGTTTTGAGACATCTCCTACAACTACAGCACCAGAATTGTACTGCTGAAGCAAGTCGGTTTTTTGGCATTTTTACGACAGGGTCCCCCCTTACGACATTTTAGCAAAAAATGTTTTTCTTAAAAAATGCATTTTCTTACATTTTCTTACATTTACGGGTTTAGTCGGGACTCCTGATGACGTTTTGAGACATCTCCTACAACTACAGCACCAGAATTGTGCTGCTGAAGCAAGTCCGTTTTTTGGAATTTTTTTTTGTAAAAAAAAAGTTTTCCCAAAAAAAGCATTTTATGCCATTTTTAGGTTTTGTAGGGACTCCTGATGACGTTTTGAGACATCTCCTACAACTACAGCACCAGAATTGTACTGCTGAAGCAAGTCGGTTTTTTGGCATTTTTACGACAGGGTCCCCCCTTACGACATTTTAGCAAAAATTTTTTTTCTTAAAAAATGCATTTTCTTACATTTTCTTACATTTACGGGTTTAGTCGGGACTCCTGATGACGTTTTGAGACATCTCCTACAACTACAGCACCAGAATTGTGCTGCTGAAGCAAGTCTGTTTTTTGAATTTTTTTTTGTAAAAAAAAAGTTTTCCCAAAAAAAGCATTTTCTGCCATTTTTAGGTTTTGTAGGGACTCCTGATGACGTTTTGAGACATCTCCTACAACTACAGCACCAGAATTGTACTGCTGAAGCAAGTCCGTTTTTTGGCATTTTTACGACATTTTAGCAAAAAATGTTTTTCGTAAAAAATGCATTTTCTTACATTTTCTTACATTTACGGGTTTAGTCGGGACTCCTGATGACGTTTTGAGACATCTCCTACAACTACAGCACCAGAATTGTGCTGCTGAAGCAAGTCTGTTTTTTGAAATTTTTTTTGTAAAAAAAAGTTTCCCAAAAAAAGCATTTTATGCCATTTTTAGGTTTTGTAGGGATTCCTGATGACGTTTTGAGACATCTCCTACAACTACAGCACCAGAATTGTGCTGCTGAAGCAAGTCAGTTTTTTGCAATTTTTACGACATGGTCCCCCCTTACGACATTTTAGCAAAAAATGTTTTTCTTAAAAAATGCATTTTCTTACATTTTCTTACATTTACGGGTTTAGTCGGGACTCCTGATGACGTTTTGAGACATCTCCTACAACTACAGCACCAGAATTGTGCTGCTGAAGCAAGTCCGTTTTTTGGAATTTTTTTTTGTAAAAAAAAAGTTTTCCCAAAAAAAGCATTTTATGCCATTTTTAGGTTTTGTAGGGACTCCTGATGACGTTTTGAGACATCTCCTACAACTACAGCACCAGAATTGTGCTGCTGAAGCAAGTCAGTTTTTTGGAATTTTTACGACAGGGTCCCCCCTTACGACATTTTAGCAAAAAATGTTTTTCGTAAAAAATGCATTTTCTTACATTTACGGGTTTAGTCGGGACTCCTGATGACGTTTTGAGACATCTCCTACAACTACAGCACCAGAATTGTGCTGCTGAAGCAAGTCTGTTTTTTGAATTTTTTTTGTAAAAAAAAAGTTTTCCCAAAAAAAGCATTTTATGCCATTTTTAGGTTTTGTAGGGACTCCTGATGACGTTTTGAGACATCTCCTACAACTACAGCACCAGAATTGTGCTGCTGAAGCAAGTCCGTTTTTTGGAATTTTTACGACAGGGTCCCCCCTTACGACATTTTAGCAAAAAATGTTTTTCGTAAAAAATGCATTTTCTTACATTTTCTTATATTTACGGGTTTAGTCGGGACTCCTGATGACGTTTTGAGACATCTCCTACAACTACAGCACCAGAATTGTGCTGCTGAAGCAAGTCAGTTTTTTGGAATTTTTACGACAGGGTCCCCCCTTACGACATTTTAGCAAAAAATGTTTTTCGTAAAAAATGCATTTTCTTACATTTACGGGTTTAGTCGGGACTCCTGATGACGTTTTGAGACATCTCCTACAACTACAGCACCAGAATTGTGCTGCTGAAGCAAGTCTGTTTTTTGAATTTTTTTTTGTAAAAAAAAAGTTTTCCCAAAAAAAGCATTTTATGCCATTTTTAGGTTTTGTAGGGACTCCTGATGACGTTTTGAGACATCTCCTACAACTACAGCACCAGAATTGTACTGCTGAAGCAAGTCGGTTTTTTGGCATTTTTACGACAGGGTCCCCCCTTACGACATTTTAGCAAAAAATGTTTTTCGTAAAAAATGCATTTTCTTACATTTTCTTACATTTACGGGTTTAGTCGGGACTCCTGATGACGTTTTGAGACATCTCCTACAACTACAGCACCAGAATTGTGCTGCTGAAGCAAGTCTTTTTTTTGAATTTTTTTTTGTAAAAAAAAAGTTTTCCCAAAAAAAGCATTTTATGCCATTTTTAGGTTTTGTAGGGACTCCTGATGACGTTTTGAGACATCTCCTACAACTACAGCACCAGAATTGTACTGCTGAAGCAAGTCGGTTTTTTGGCATTTTTACGACAGGGTCCCCCCTTACGACATTTTAGCAAAAAATGTTTTTCGTAAAAAATGCATTTTCTGACATTTTCTTACATTTACGGGTTTAGTCGGGACTCCTGATGACGTTTTGAGACATCTCCTACAACTACAGCACCAGAATTGTGCTGCTGAAGCAAGTCTGTTTTTTGAATTTTTTTTTGTAAAAAAAAAGTTTTCCCAAAAAAAGCATTTTATGCCATTTTTAGGTTTTGTAGGGACTCCTGATGACATTTTAAGACATCTCCTACAACTACAGCACCAGAATTGTACTGCTGAAGCAAGTCAGTTTTTTGGAATTTTTACGACAGGGTCCCCCCTTACGACATTTTAGCAAAAAATGTTTTTCGTAAAAAATGCATTTTCTTACATTTTCTTACATTTACGGGTTTAGTCGGGACTCCTGATGACGTTTTGAGACATCTCCTACAACTACAGCACCAGAATTGTGCTGCTGAAGCAAGTCTGTTTTTTGAATTTTTTTTTGTAAAAAAAAAGTTTTCCCAAAAAAAGCATTTTATGCCATTTTTAGGTTTTGTAGGGACTCCTGATGACGTTTTGAGACATCTCCTACAACTACAGCACCATAATTGTACTGCTGAAGCAAGTCGGTTTTTTGGCATTTTTACGAGAGGGTCCCCCCTTACGACATTTTAGCAAAAAATGTTTTTCTTAAAAAATGCATTTTCTTACATTTACGGGTTTAGTCGGGACTCCTGATGACGTTTTGAGACATCTCCTACAACTACAGCACCAGAATTGTGCTGCTGAAGCAAGTCCGTTTTTTGGAATTTTTTTTTGTAAAAAAAAAGTTTTCCCAAAAAAAGCATTTTATGCCATTTTTAGGTTTTGTAGGGACTCCTGATGATGTTTTGAGACATCTCCTACAACTACAGCACCAGAATTGTGCTGCTGAAGCAAGTCAGTTTTTTGGAATTTTTACGACAGGGTCCCCCCTTACGACATTTTAGCAAAAAATGTTTTTCGTAAAAAATGCATTTTCTTACATTTACGGGTTTAGTCGGGACTCCTGATGACGTTTTGAGACATCTCCTACAACTACAGCACCAGAATTGTGCTGCTGAAGCAAGTCTGTTCTTTGAATTTTTTTTGTAAAAAAAAAGTTTTCCCAAAAAAAGCATTTTATGCCATTTTTAGGTTTTGTAGGGACTCCTGATGACGTTTTGAGACATCTCCTACAACTACAGCACCAGAATTGTGCTGCTGAAGCAAGTCCGTTTTTTGGAATTTTTACGACAGGGTCCCCCCTTACGACATTTTAGCAAAAAATGTTTTTCGTAAAAAATGCATTTTCTTACATTTTCTTATATTTACGGGTTTAGTCGGGACTCCTGATGACGTTTTGAGACATCTCCTACAACTACAGCACCAGAATTGTGCTGCTGAAGCAAGTCTGTTTTTTGAATTTTTTTTTGTAAAAAAAAAGTTTTCCCAAAAAAAGCATTTTATGCCATTTTTAGGTTTTGTAGGGACTCCTGATGACATTTTAAGACATCTCCTACAACTACAGCACCAGAATTGTGCTGCTGAAGCAAGTCAGTTTTTTGGAATTTTTACGACAGGGTCCCCCCTTACGACATTTTAGCAAAAAATGTTTTTCGTAAAAAATGCATTTTCTTACATTTTCTTACATTTACGGGTTTAGTCGGGACTCCTGATGACGTTTTGAGACATCTCCTACAACTACAGCACCAGAATTGTGCTGCTGAAGCAAGTCTGTTTTTTGAATTTTTTTTTGTAAAAAAAAAGTTTTCCCAAAAAAAGCATTTTATGCCATTTTTAGGTTTTGTAGGGACTCCTGATGACGTTTTGAGACATCTCCTACAACTACAGCACCAGAATTGTACTGCTGAAGCAAGTCGGTTTTTTGGCATTTTTACGACAGGGTCCCCCCTTACGACATTTTAGCAAAAAATGTTTTTCTTAAAAAATGCATTTTCTTACATTTTCTTACATTTACGGGTTTAGTCGGGACTCCTAATGACGTTTTGAGACATCTCCTACAACTACAGCACCAGAATTGTGCTGCTGAAGCAAGTCCGTTTTTTGGAATTTTTTTTTGTAAAAAAAAAGTTTTCCCAAAAAAAGCATTTTATGCCATTTTTAGGTTTTGTAGGGACTCCTGATGACGTTTTGAGACATCTCCTACAACTACAGCACCAGAATTGTGCTGCTGAAGCAAGTCAGTTTTTTGGAATTTTTACGACAGGGTCCCCCCTTACGACATTTTAGCAAAAAATGTTTTTCGTAAAAAATGCATTTTCTTACATTTTCTTATATTTACGGGTTTAGTCGGGACTCCTGATGACGTTTTGAGACATCTCCTACAACTACAGCACCAGAATTGTGCTGCTGAAGCAAGTCTGTTTTTTGAATTTTTTTTTGTAAAAAAGAAGTTTTCCCAAAAAAAGCATTTTATGCCATTTTTAGGTTTTGTAGGGACTCCTGATGACGTTTTGAGACATCTCCTACAACTACAGCACCAGAATTGTGCTGCTGAAGCAAGTCAGTTTTTTGGAATTTTTACGACAGGGTCCCCCCTTACGACATTTTAGCAAAAAATGTTTTTCGTAAAAAATGCATTTTCTTACATTTACGGGTTTAGTCGGGACTCCTGATGACGTTTTGAGACATCTCCTACAACTACAGCACCAGAATTGTGCTGCTGAAGCAAGTCAGTTTTTTGGCATTTTTACGACAGGGTCCCCCCTTATGACATTTTAGCAAAAAATGTTTCTCTTAAAAAATGCATTTTCTTACATTTTCTTACATTTACGGGTTTAGTCGGGACTCCTGATGACGTTTTGAGACATCTCCTACAACTACAGCACCAGAATTGTGCTGCTGAAGCAAGTCTGTTTTTTG
The DNA here is from genome assembly GCF_033978785.1 of Entelurus aequoreus. Classification (NCBI taxonomy): domain Eukaryota; kingdom Metazoa; phylum Chordata; class Actinopteri; order Syngnathiformes; family Syngnathidae; genus Entelurus; species Entelurus aequoreus. Next base: position 56,874 of record NW_026907967.1, on the reverse strand, counting down.
AATTTTTTTTTGTAAAAAAAAAAGTTTTCCCAAAAAAAGCATTTTATGCCATTTTTAGGTTTTGTAGGGACTCCTGATGACGTTTTGAGACATCTCCTACAACTACAGCACCAGAATTGTGCTGCTGAAGCAAGTCAGTTTTTTGGAATTTTTACGACAGGGTCCCCCCTTACGACATTTTAGCAAAAAATGTTTTTCGTAAAAAATGCATTTTCTTACATTTTCTTACATTTACGGGTTTAGTCGGGACTCCTGATGACGTTTTGAGACATCTCCTACAACTACAGCACCAGAATTGTGCTGCTGAAGCAAGTCTTTTTTTTGAATTTTTTTTTGTAAAAAAAAAGTTTTCCCAAAAAAAGCATTTTATGCCATTTTTAGGTTTTGTAGGGACTCCTGATGACGTTTTGAGACATCTCCTACAACTACAGCACCAGAATTGTACTGCTGAAGCAAGTCCGTTTTTTGGCATTTTTACGACAGGGTCCCACCTTACGACATTTTAGCAAAAAATGTTTTCCTTAAAAAATGCATTTTCTTACATTTTCTTACATTTACGGGTTTAGTCGTGACTCCTGATGACGTTTTGAGACATCTCCTACAACTACAGCATCAGAATTGTGCTGCTGAAGCAAGTCTGTTTTTTGAATTTTTTTTTGTGAAAAAAAAGTTTTCCCAAAAAAAGCATTTTATGCCATTTTTAGGTTTTGTAGGGACTCCTGATGACGTTTTGAGACATCTCCTACAACTACAGCACCAGAATTGTACTGCTGAAGCAAGTCGGTTTTTTGGCATTTTTACGACAGGGTCCCCCCTTACGACATTTTAGCAAAAAATGTTTTTCGTAAAAAATGCATTTTCTGACATTTTCTTACATTTACGGGTTTAGTCGGGACTCCTGATGACGTTTTGAGACATCTCCTACAACTACAGCACCAGAATTGTGCTGCTGAAGCAAGTCTGTTTTTTGAATTTTTTTTTGTAAAAAAAAAGTTTTCCCAAAAAAAGCATTTTATGCCATTTTTAGGTTTTGTAGGGACTCCTGATGACATTTTAAGACATCTCCTACAACTACAGCACCAGAATTGTGCTGCTGAAGCAAGTCAGTTTTTTGGAATTTTTACGACAGGGTCCCCCCTTACGACATTTTAGCAAAAAATGTTTTTCTTTAAAAATGCATTTTCTTACATTTTCTTACATTTACGGGTTTAGTCGGGACTCCTGATGACGTTTTGAGACATCTCCTACAACTACAGCACCAGAATTGTGCTGCTGAAGCAAGTCTGTTTTTTGAATTTTTTTTTGTAAAAAAAAAGTTTTCCCAAAAAAAGCATTTTATGCCATTTTTAGGTTTTGTAGGGACTCCTGATGACGTTTTGAGACATCTCCTACAACTACAGCACCAGAATTGTACTGCTGAAGCAAGTCGGTTTTTTGGCATTTTTACGAGAGGGTCCCCCCTTACGACATTTTAGCAAAAAATTTTTTCTTAAAAAATGCATTTTCTTACATTTTCTTACATTTACGGGTTTAGTCGGGACTCCTGATGACGTTTTGAGACATCTCCTACAACTACAGCACCAGAATTGTGCTGCTGAAGCAAGTCCGTTTTTTGGAATTTTTTTTTGTAAAAAAAAAGTTTTCCCAAAAAAAGCATTTTATGCCATTTTTAGGTTTTGTAGGGACTCCTGATGATGTTTTGAGACATCTCCTACAACTACAGCACCAGAATTGTGCTGCTGAAGCAAGTCAGTTTTTTGGAATTTTTACGACAGGGTCCCCCCTTACGACATTTTAGCAAAAAATGTTTTTCGTAAAAAATGCATTTTCTTACATTTACGGGTTTAGTCGGGACTCCTGATGACGTTTTGAGACATCTCCTACAACTACAGCACCAGAATTGTGCTGCTGAAGCAAGTCTGTTCTTTGAATTTTTTTTGTAAAAAAAAAGTTTTCCCAAAAAAAGCATTTTATGCCATTTTTAGGTTTTGTAGGGACTCCTGATGACGTTTTGAGACATCTCCTACAACTACAGCACCAGAATTGTGCTGCTGAAGCAAGTCCGTTTTTAGCAAAAAATGTTTTTCGTAAAAAATGCATTTTCTTACATTTTCTTATATTTACGGGTTTAGTCGGGACTCCTGATGACGTTTTGAGACATCTCCTACAACTACAGCACCAGAATTGTGCTGCTGAAGCAAGTCTGTTTTTTGAATTTTTTTTTGTAAAAAAAAAGTTTTCCCAAAAAAAGCATTTTATGCCACTTTTAGGTTTTGTAGGGACTCCTGATGACATTTTAAGACATCTCCTACAACTACAGCACCAGAATTGTGCTGCTGAAGCAAGTCAGTTTTTTGGAATTTTTACGACAGGGTCCCCCCTTACGACATTTTAGCAAAAAATGTTTTTCGTAAAAAATGCATTTTCTTACATTTTCTTACATTTACGGGTTTAGTCGGGACTCCTGATGACGTTTTGAGACATCTCCTACAACTACAGCACCAGAATTGTGCTGCTGAAGCAAGTCTGTTTTTTGAATTTTTTTTTGTAAAAAAAAAGTTTTCCCAAAAAAAGCATTTTATGCCATTTTTAGGTTTTGTAGGGACTCCTGATGACGTTTTGAGACATCTCCTACAACTACAGCACCAGAATTGTACTGCTGAAGCAAGTCGGTTTTTTGGCATTTTTACGACAGGGTCCCCCCTTACGACATTTTAGCAAAAAATGTTTTTCTTAAAAAATGCATTTTCTTACATTTTCTTACATTTACGGGTTTAGTCGGGACTCCTGATGACGTTTTGAGACATCTCCTACAACTACAGCACCAGAATTGTGCTGCTGAAGCAAGTCCGTTTTTTGGAATTTTTTTTTGTAAAAAAAAAGTTTTCCCAAAAAAAGCATTTTATGCCATTTTTAGGTTTTGTAGGGACTCCTGATGACGTTTTGAGACATCTCCTACAACTACAGCACCAGAATTGTACTGCTGAAGCAAATCGGTTTTTTGGCATTTTTACGACAGGGTCCCCCCTTACGACATTTTAGCAAAAATTTTTTTTCTTAAAAAATGCATTTTCTTACATTTACGGGTTTAGTCGGGACTCCTGATGACGTTTTGAGACATCTCCTACAACTACAGCACCAGAATTGTGCTGCTGAAGCAAGTCTGTTTTTTGAATTTTTTTTTGTAAAAAAAAAGTTTTCCCAAAAAAAGCATTTTCTGCCATTTTTAGGTTTTGTAGGGACTCCTGATGACGTTTTGAGACATCTCCTACAACTACAGCACCAGAATTGTACTGCTGAAGCAAGTCCGTTTTTTGGCATTTTTACGACATTTTAGCAAAAAATGTTTTTCGTAAAAAATGCATTTTCTTACATTTTCTTACATTTACGGGTTTAGTCGGGACTCCTGATGACGTTTTGAGACATCTCCTACAACTACAGCACCAGAATTGTGCTGCTGAAGCAAGTCTGTTTTTTGAATTTTTTTTTGTAAAAAAAAAGTTTTCCCAAAAAAAGCATTTTATGCCATTTTTAGGTTTTGTAGGGACTCCTGATGACGTTTTGAGACATCTCCTACAACTACAGCACCAGAATTGTACTGCTGAAGCAAGTCGGTTTTTTGGCATTTTTACGACAGGGTCCCCCCTTACGACATTTTAGCAAAAAATGTTTTTCTTAAAAAATGCATTTTCTTACATTTTCTTACATTTACGGGTTTAGTCGGGACTCCTGATGACGTTTTGAGACATCTCCTACAACTACAGCACCAGAATTGTGCTGCTGAAGCAAGTCCGTTTTTTGGAATTTTTTTTTGTAAAAAAAAAGTTTTCCCAAAAAAAGCATTTTATGCCATTTTTAGGTTTTGTAGGGACTCCTGATGACGTTTTGAGACATCTCCTACAACTACAGCACCAGAATTGTACTGCTGAAGCAAGTCGGTTTTTTGGCATTTTTACGACAGGGTCCCCCCTTACGACATTTTAGCAAAAATTTTTTTTCTTAAAAAATGCATTTTCTTACATTTTCTTACATTTACGGGTTTAGTCGGGACTCCTGATGACGTTTTGAGACATCTCCTACAACTACAGCACCAGAATTGTGCTGCTGAAGCAAGTCTGTTTTTTGAATTTTTTTTTGTAAAAAAAAAGTTTTCCCAAAAAAAGCATTTTCTGCCATTTTTAGGTTTTGTAGGGACTCCTGATGACGTTTTGAGACATCTCCTACAACTACAGCACCAGAATTGTACTGCTGAAGCAAGTCCGTTTTTTGGCATTTTTACGACATTTTAGCAAAAAATGTTTTTCGTAAAAAATGCATTTTCTTACATTTTCTTACATTTACGGGTTTAGTCGGGACTCCTGATGACGTTTTGAGACATCTCCTACAACTACAGCACCAGAATTGTGCTGCTGAAGCAAGTCAGTTTTTTGGAATTTTTACGACAGGGTCCCCCCTTACGACATTTTAGCAAAAAATGTTTTTCGTAAAAAATGCATTTTCTTACATTTACGGGTTTAGTCGGGACTCCTGATGACGTTTTGAGACATCTCCTACAACTACAGCACCAGAATTGTGCTGCTGAAGCAAGTCTGTTCTTTGAATTTTTTTTGTAAAAAAAAAGTTTTCCCAAAAAAAGCATTTTATGCCATTTTTAGGTTTTGTAGGGACTCCTGATGACGTTTTGAGACATCTCCTACAACTACAGCACCAGAATTGTGCTGCTGAAGCAAGTCCGTTTTTTGGAATTTTTACGACAGGGTCCCCCCTTACGACATTTTAGCAAAAAATGTTTTTCGTAAAAAATGCATTTTCTTACATTTTCTTATATTTACGGGTTTAGTCGGGACTCCTGATGACGTTTTGAGACATCTCCTACAACTACAGCACCAGAATTGTGCTGCTGAAGCAAGTCTGTTTTTTGAATTTTTTTTTGTAAAAAAAAAGTTTTCCCAAAAAAAGCATTTTATGCCACTTTTAGGTTTTGTAGGGACTCCTGATGACATTTTAAGACATCTCCTACAACTACAGCACCAGAATTGTGCTGCTGAAGCAAGTCAGTTTTTTGGAATTTTTACGACAGGGTCCCCCCTTACGACATTTTAGCAAAAAATGTTTTTCGTAAAAAATGCATTTTCTTACATTTTCTTACATTTACGGGTTTAGTCGGGACTCCTGATGACGTTTTGAGACATCTCCTACAACTACAGCACCAGAATTGTGCTGCTGAAGCAAGTCTGTTTTTTGAATTTTTTTTTGTAAAAAAAAAGTTTTCCCAAAAAAAGCATTTTATGCCATTTTTAGGTTTTGTAGGGACTCCTGATGACGTTTTGAGACATCTCCTACAACTACAGCACCAGAATTGTACTGCTGAAGCAAGTCGGTTTTTTGGCATTTTTACGACAGGGTCCCCCCTTACGACATTTTAGCAAAAAATGTTTTTCTTAAAAAATGCATTTTCTTACATTTTCTTACATTTACGGGTTTAGTCGGGACTCCTGATGACGTTTTGAGACATCTCCTACAACTACAGCACCAGAATTGTGCTGCTGAAGCAAGTCCGTTTTTTGGAATTTTTTTTTGTAAAAAAAAAGTTTTCCCAAAAAAAGCATTTTATGCCATTTTTAGGTTTTGTAGGGACTCCTGATGACGTTTTGAGACATCTCCTACAACTACAGCACCAGAATTGTACTGCTGAAGCAAGTCGGTTTTTTGGCATTTTTACGACAGGGTCCCCCCTTACGACATTTTAGCAAAAATTTTTTTTCTTAAAAAATGCATTTTCTTACATTTACGGGTTTAGTCGGGACTCCTGATGACGTTTTGAGACATCTCCTACAACTACAGCACCAGAATTGTGCTGCTGAAGCAAGTCTGTTTTTTGAATTTTTTTTTGTAAAAAAAAAGTTTTCCCAAAAAAAGCATTTTCTGCCATTTTTAGGTTTTGTAGGGACTCCTGATGACGTTTTGAGACATCTCCTACAACTACAGCACCAGAATTGTACTGCTGAAGCAAGTCCGTTTTTTGGCATTTTTACGACATTTTAGCAAAAAATGTTTTTCGTAAAAAATGCATTTTCTTACATTTTCTTACATTTACGGGTTTAGTCGGGACTCCTGATGACGTTTTGAGACATCTCCTACAACTACAGCACCAGAATTGTGCTGCTGAAGCAAGTCTGTTTTTTGAATTTTTTTTTGTAAAAAAAAAGTTTTCCCAAAAAAAGCATTTTATGCCATTTTTAGGTTTTGTAGGGACTCCTGATGACGTTTTGAGACATCTCCTACAACTACAGCACCAGAATTGTACTGCTGAAGCAAGTCGGTTTTTTGGCATTTTTACGACAGGGTCCCCCCTTACGACATTTTAGCAAAAATTTTTTTTCTTAAAAAATGCATTTTCTTACATTTTCTTACATTTACGGGTTTAGTCGGGACTCCTGATGACGTTTTGAGACATCTCCTACAACTACAGCACCAGAATTGTGCTGCTGAAGCAAGTCTGTTTTTTGAATTTTTTTTTGTAAAAAAAAAGTTTTCCCAAAAAAAGCATTTTCTGCCATTTTTAGGTTTTGTAGGGACTCCTGATGACGTTTTGAGACATCTCCTACAACTACAGCACCAGAATTGTACTGCTGAAGCAAGTCCGTTTTTTGGCATTTTTACGACATTTTAGCAAAAAATGTTTTTCGTAAAAAATGCATTTTCTTACATTTTCTTACATTTACGGGTTTAGTCGGGACTCCTGATGACGTTTTGAGACATCTCCTACAACTACAGCACCAGAATTGTGCTGCTGAAGCAAGTCTGTTTTTTGAATTTTTTTTTGTAAAAAAAAAGTTTCCCAAAAAAAGCATTTTATGCCATTTTTAGGTTTTGTAGGGATTCCTGATGACGTTTTGAGACATCTCCTACAACTACAGCACCAGAATTGTGCTGCTGAAGCAAGTCTGTTTTTTGAATTTTTTTTTGTAAAAAAAAAGTTTTCCCAAAAAAAGCATTTTATGCCATTTTTAGGTTTTGTAGGGACTCCTGATGACGTTTTGAGACATCTCCTACAACTACAGCACCAGAATTGTACTGCTGAAGCAAGTCGGTTTTTTGGCATTTTTACGACAGGGTCCCCCCTTACGACATTTTAGCAAAAAATGTTTTTCTTAAAAAATGCATTTTCTTACATTTTCTTACATTTACGGGTTTAGTCGGGACTCCTGATGACGTTTTGAGACATCTCCTACAACTACAGCACCAGAATTGTGCTGCTGAAGCAAGTCCGTTTTTTGGAATTTTTTTTTGTAAAAAAAAAAGTTTTCCCAAAAAAAGCATTTTATGCCATTTTTAGGTTTTGTAGGGACTCCTGATGACGTTTTGAGACATCTCCTACAACTACAGCACCAGAATTGTACTGCTGAAGCAAGTCGGTTTTTTGGCATTTTTACGACAGGGTCCCCCCTTACGACATTTTAGCAAAAATTTTTTTTCTTAAAAAATGCATTTTCTTACATTTACGGGTTTAGTCGGGACTCCTGATGACGTTTTGAGACATCTCCTACAACTACAGCACCAGAATTGTGCTGCTGAAGCAAGTCTGTTTTTTGAATTTTTTTTTGTAAAAAAAAAGTTTTCCCAAAAAAAGCATTTTCTGCCATTTTTAGGTTTTGTAGGGACTCCTGATGACGTTTTGAGACATCTCCTACAACTACAGCACCAGAATTGTACTGCTGAAGCAAGTCCGTTTTTTGGCATTTTTACGACATTTTAGCAAAAAATGTTTTTCGTAAAAAATGCATTTTCTTACATTTACGGGTTTAGTCGGGACTCCTGATGACGTTTTGAGACATCTCCTACAACTACAGCACCAGAATTGTGCTGCTGAAGCAAGTCTGTTTTTTGAATTTTTTTTTGTAAAAAAAAAGTTTTCCCAAAAAAAGCATTTTATGCCATTTTTAGGTTTTGTAGGGACTCCTGATGACGTTTTGAGACATCTCCTACAACTACAGCACCAGAATTGTACTGCTGAAGCAAGTCGGTTTTTTGGCATTTTTACGACAGGGTCCCCCCTTACGACATTTTAGCAAAAAATGTTTTTCTTAAAAAATGCATTTTCTTACATTTACGGGTTTAGTCGGGACTCCTGATGACGTTTTGAGACATCTCCTACAACTACAGCACCAGAATTGTGCTGCTGAAGCAAGTCCGTTTTTTGGAATTTTTTTTTGTAAAAAAAAAGTTTTCCCAAAAAAAGCATTTTATGCCATTTTTAGGTTTTGTAGGGACTCCTGATGACGTTTTGAGACATCTCCTACAACTACAGCACCAGAATTGTACTGCTGAAGCAAGTCGGTTTTTTGGCATTTTTACGACAGGGTCCCCCCTTACGACATTTTAGCAAACATTTTTTTTCTTAAAAAATGCATTTTCTTACATTTTCTTACATTTACGGGTTTAGTCGGGACTCCTGATGACGTTTTGAGACATCTCCTACAACTACAGCACCAGAATTGTGCTGCTGAAGCAAGTCTGTTTTTTGAATTTTTTTTTGTAAAAAAAAAGTTTTCCCAAAAAAAGCATTTTCTGCCATTTTTAGGTTTTGTAGGGACTCCTGATGACGTTTTGAGACATCTCCTACAACTACAGCACCAGAATTGTACTGCTGAAGCAAGTCCGTTTTTTGGCATTTTTACGACATTTTAGCAAAAAATGTTTTTCTTAAAAAATGCATTTTCTTACATTTTCTTACATTTACGGGTTTAGTCGGGACTCCTGATGACGTTTTGAGACATCTCCTACAACTACAGCACCAGAATTGTACTGCTGAAGCAAGTCCGTTTTTTGGCATTTTTACGACCGGGTCCCCCCTTACGACATTTTAGCAAAAAATGTTTTTCTTAAAAAATGCATTTTCTTACATTTTCTTACATTTACGGGTTTAGTCGGGACTCCTGATGACGTTTTGAGACATCTCCTACAACTACAGCACCAGAATTGTGCTGCTGAAGCAAGTCTGTTTTTTGAAATTTTTTTTGTAAAAAAAAAGTTTTCCCAAAAAAAGCATTTTCTGCCATTTTTAGGTTTTGTAGGGACTCCTGATGACGTTTTGAGACATTTCCTACAACTACAGCACCAGAATTGTACTGCTGAAGCAAGTCCGTTTTTTGGCATTTTTACGACAGGGTCCCCCTTACGACATTTTAGCAAAAAATGTTTTTCGTAAAAAATGCATTTTCTTACATTTTCTTACATTTACGGGTTTAGTCGGGACTCCTGATGACGTTTTGAGACATCTCCTACAACTACAGCACCAGAATTGTGCTGCTAAGGCAAGTCCGTTTTTTGGAATTTTTTTTTGTAAAAAAAAAGTTTTCCCAAAAAAAGCATTTTATGCCATTTTTAGGTTTTGTAGGGACTCCTGGTGACGTTTTGAGACATCTCCTACAACTACAGCACCAGAATTGTACTGCTGAAGCAAGTCCGTTTTTTGGCATTTTTACGACAGGGTCCCCCCTTACGACATTTTAGCAAAAAATGTTTTACGTAAAAAATGCATTTTCTGACATTTTCTTACATTTACGGGTTTAGTCGGGACTCCTGATGACGTTTTGAGACATCTCCTACAACTACAGCACCAGAATTGTGCTGCTGAAGCAAGTCTGTTTTTTGAATTTTTTTTTGTATAAAAAAAGTTTTCCCAAAAAAAGCATTTTATGCCATTTTTAGGTTTTGTAGGGACTCCTGATGACGTTTTGAGACATCTCCTACAACTACAGCACCAGAATTGTACTGCTGAAGCAAGTCCGTTTTTTGGAATTTTTACGACCGGGTCCCCCCTTACGACATTTTAGCAAAAAATTTTTTTCTTAAAAAATGCCTTTTCTTACATTTTCTTACATTTACGGGTTTAGTCGGGACTCCTGATGACGTTTTGAGACATCTCCTACAACTACAGCACCAGAATTGTGCTGCTGAAGCAAGTCTGTTTTTTGAAATTTTTTTTGTAAAAAAAAAAGTTTTCCCAAAAAAAGCATTTCATGCCATTTTTAGGTTTTGTAGGGACTCCTGGTGACGTTTTGAGACATCTCCTACAACTACAGCACCAGAATTGTACTGCTGAAGCAAGTCCGTTTTTTGGCATTTTTACGACAGGGTCCCCCCTTACGACATTTTAGCAAAAAATATGTTTCTTAAAAAATGCATTTTCTTACATTTACGGGTTTAGTCGGGACTCCTGATGACGTTTTGAGACATCTCCTACAACTACAGCACCAGAATTGTGCTGCTGAAGCAAGTCTGTTTTTTGAAAAATTTTTTGTAAAAAAAAAGTTTTCCCAAAAAAAGCATTTTCTGCCATTTTTAGGTTTTGTAGGGACTCCTGATGACGTTTTGAGACATTTCCTACAACTACAGCACCAGAATTGTACTGCTGAAGCAAGTCCGTTTTTTGGCATTTTTACGACATTTTAGCAAAAAATGTTTTTCGTAAAAAATGCATTATCTTACATTTTCTTACATTTACGGGTTTAGTCGGGACTCCTGATGACGTTTTGAGACATCTCCTACAACTACAGCACCAGAATTGTGCTGCTAAGGCAAGTCCGTTTTTTGGAATTTTTTTTTGTAAAAAAAAAGTTTTCCCAAAAAAAGCATTTTATGCCATTTTTAGGTTTTGTAGGGACTCCTGGTGACGTTTTGAGACATCTCCTACAACTACAGCACCAGAATTGTACTGCTGAAGCAAGTCCGTTTTTTGGCATTTTTACGACAGGGTCCCCCCTTACGACATTTTAGCAAAAAATGTTTTACGTAAAAAATGCATTTTCTGACATTTTCTTACATTTACGGGTTTAGTCGGGACTCCTGATGACGTTTTGAGACATCTCCTACAACTACAGCACCAGAATTGTGCTGCTGAAGCAAGTCTGTTTTTTGAATTTTTTTTTGTATAAAAAAAGTTTTCCCAAAAAAAGCATTTTATGCCATTTTTAGGTTTTGTAGGGACTCCTGATGACGTTTTGAGACATCTCCTACAACTACAGCACCAGAATTGTACTGCTGAAGCAAGTCCGTTTTTTGGCATTTTTACGACCGGGTCCCCCCTTACGACATTTTAGCAAAACATTTTTTTCTTAAAAAATGCCTTTTCTTACATTTTCTTACATTTACGGGTTTAGTCGGGACTCCTGATGACGTTTTGAGACATCTCCTACAACTACAGCACCAGAATTGTGCTGCTGAAGCAAGTCTGTTTTTTGAAAAAATTTTTGTAAAAAAAAAAGTTTTCCCAAAAAAAGCATTTCATGCCATTTTTAGGTTTTGTAGGGACTCCTGGTGACGTTTTGAGACATCTCCTACAACTACAGCACCAGAATTGTACTGCTGAAGCAAGTCCGTTTTTTGGCATTTTTACGACAGGGTCCCCCCTTACGACATTTTAGCAAAAAATATGTTTCTTAAAAAATGCATTTTCTTACATTTACGGGTTTAGTCGGGACTCCTGATGACGTTTTGAGACATCTCCTACAACTACAGCACCAGAATTGTGCTGCTGAAGCAAGTCTGTTTTTTGAAAAAAATTTTGTAAAAAAAAAGTTTTCCCAAAAAAAGCATTTTCTGCCATTTTTAGGTTTTGTAAGGACTCCTGATGACGTTTTGAGACATTTCCTACAACTACAGCACCAGAATTGTACTGCTGAAGCAAGTCCGTTTTTTGGCATTTTTACGACAGGGTCCCCCCTTACGACATTTTAGCAAAAAATGTTTTTCTTAAAAAATGAATTTTCTTACATTTTCTTACATTTACGGGTTTAGTCGGGACTCCTGATGACGTTTTGAGACATCTCCTACAACTACAGCACCAGAATTGTGCTGCTGAAGCAAGTCTGTTTTTTGAATTTTTTTTTTGTAAAAAAAAAGTTTTCCCAAAAAAAGCATTTTATGCCATTTTTAGGTTTTGTAGGGACTCCTGATGATGTTTTGAGACATCTCCTACAACTACAGCACCAGAATTGTACTGCTGAAGCAAGTCGGTTTTTTGGCATTTTTACGACAGGGTCCCCCCTTACGACATTTTAGCAAAAAATGTTTTTCGTAAAAAATGCATTTTCTGACATTTTCTTACATTTACGGGTTTAGTCGGGACTCCTGATGACGTTTTGAGACATCTCCTACAACTACAGCACCAGAATTGTGCTGCTGAAGCAAGTCTGTTTTTTAAATGTTTTTTTGTAAAAAAAAAAGTTTTCCCAAAAAAAGCATTTTCTGCCATTTTTAGGTTTTGTAGGGACTCCTGATGACGTTTTGAGACATCTCCTACAACGACAAAACCATAATTGTACTGCTGAAGCAAGTCGGTTTTTTGGCATTTTTACGACAGGGTCCCTCCCCCCTTACGACATTTTAGCAAAAAATGTTTTTCTTTAAAAATGCATTTTCTTACATTTTCTTACATTTACGGGTTTAGTCGGGACTCCTGATGACGTTTTGAGACATCTCCTACAACTACAGCACCAGAATTGTGCTGCTGAAGCAAGTCTGTTTTTTGAAAATTTTTTTGTAAAAAAAAAGTTTTCCCAAAAAAAGCATTTTCTGCCATTTTTAGGTTTTGTAGGGACTCCTGATGACGTTTTGAGACATCTCCTACAACGACAAAACCATAATTGTACTGCTGAAGCAAGTCGGTTTTTTGGCATTTTTACGACAGGGTCCCTCCCCCCTTACGACATTTTAGCAAAAAATGTTTTTCGTAAAAAATGCATTTTCTTACATTTTCTTACATTTACGGGTTTAGTCGGGACTCCTGATGACGTTTTGAGACATCTCCTACAACTACAGCACCAGAATTGTGCTGCTGAAGCAAGTCTGTTTTTTGAATTTTTTTTTGTAAAAAAAAGTTTTCCCAAAAAAAGCATTTTAGGCCATTTTTAGGTTTTGTAGGGACTCCTGATGACGTTTTGAGACATCTCCTACAACTACAGCACCAGAATTGTGCTGCTGAAGCAAGTCAGTTTTTTGGAATTTTTACGACAGGGTCCCCCCTTACGACATTTTAGCAAAACATTTTTTTCGTAAAAAATGCATTTTCTTACATTTACGGGTTTAGTCGGGACTCCTGATGACGTTTTGAGACATCTCCTACAACTACAGCACCAGAATTGTGCTGCTGAAGCAAGTCAGTTTTTTGGAATTTTTACGACAGGGTCCCCCCTTACGACATTTTAGCAAAAAAAGTTTTTCGTAAAAAATGCATTTTCTTACATTTTCTTACATTTACGGGTTTAGTCGGGACTCCTGATGACGCTTTGAGACATCTCCTACAACTACAGCACCAGAATTGTGCTGCTGAAGCAAGTCTGTTTTTTGAATTTTTTTTTGTAAAAAAAAAAGTTTTCCCAAAAAAAGCATTTTATGCCATTTTTAGGTTTTGTAGGGACTCCTGATGACTTTTTGAGACATCTCCTACAACTACAGCACCAGAATTGTACTGCTGAAGCAAGTCGGTTTTTTGGCATTTTTACGACAGGGTCCCCCCTTACGACATTTTAGCAAAAAATGTTTTTCTTAAAAAATGCATTTTCTTACATTTTCTTACATTTACGGGTTTAGTCGGGACTCCTGATGACGTTTTGAGACATCTCCTACAACTACAGCACCAGAATTGTGCTGCTGAAGCAAGTCTGTTTTTTGAAATTTTTTTTGTAAAAAAAAAAGTTTTCCCAAAAAAAGCATTTTATGCCATTTTTAGGTTTTGTAGGGACTCCTGATGACGTTTTGAGACATCTCCTACAACTACAGCACCAGAATATTACTGCTGAAGCAAGTCGGTTTTTTGGCATTTTTACGACAGGGTCCCCCCTTACGACATTTTAGCAAAAAATGTTTTTCGTAAATAATGCATTTTCTTACATTTTCTTACATTTACGGGTTTAGTCGGGACTCCTGATGACGTTTTGAGACATCTCCTACAACTACAGCACCAGAATTGTGCTGCTGAAGCAAGTCTGTTTTTTGACTTTTTTTTTGTAAAAAAAAAAGTTTTCCCAAAAAAAGCATTTTATGCCATTTTTAGGTTTTGTAGGGACTCCTGGTGACTTTTTGAGACATCTCCTACAACTACAGCACCAGAATTGTACTGCTGAAGCAAGTCGGTTTTTTGGCATTTTTACGACAGGGTCCCCCCTTACGACATTTTAGCAAAAAATGTTTTTCTTAAAAAATGCATTTTCTTACATTTTCTTACATTTACGGGTTTAGTCGGGACTCCTGATGACGTTTTGAGACATCTCCTACAACTACAGCACCAGAATTGTGCTGCTGAAGCAAGTCCGTTTTTTGGAATTTTTTTTTGTAAAAAAAAAGTTTTCCCAAAAAAAGCATTTTATGCCATTTTTAGGTTTTGTAGGGACTCCTGATGACGTTTTGAGACATCTCCTACAACTACAGCACCAGAATTGTACTGCTGAAGCAAGTCCGTTTTTTGAATTTTTTTTTGTGAAAAAAAAGTTTTCCCAAAAAAAGCATTTTATGCCATTTTTAGGTTTTGTAGGGACTCCTGATTACGTTTTGAGACATCTCCTACAACTACAGCACCAGAATTGTGCTGCTGAAGCAAGTCGGTTTTTTGGCATTTTTACGACAGGGTCCCCCTTACGACATTTTAGCAAAACATTTTTTTCGTAAAAAATGCATTTTCTTACATTTACGGGTTTAGTCGGGACTCCTGATGACGTTTTGAGACATCTCCTACAACTACAGCACCAGAATTGTGCTGCTGAAGCAAGTCTGTTTTTTGAAATTTTTTTGGTAAAAAAAAAGTTTTCCCAAAAAAAGCATTTTATGCCATTTTTAGGTTTTGTAGGGACTCCTGATGACGTTTTGAGACATCTCCTACAACTACAGCACCAGAATTGTACTGCTGAAGCAAGTCGGTTTTTTTGGCATTTTTACGACAGGGTCCCCCCTTACGACATTTTAGCAAAAAAAATGTTTCTTAAAAAATGCATTTTCTTACATTTACGGGTTTAGTCGGGACTCCTGATGACGTTTTGAGACATCTCCTACAACTACAGCACCAGAATTGTGCTGCTGAAGCAAGTCTGTTTTTTGAAATTTTTTTTGTAAAAAAAAAGTTTTCCCAAAAAAAGCATTTTCTGCCATTTTTAGGTTTTGTAGGGACTCCTGATGACGTTTTGAGACATTTCCTACAACTACAGCACCAGAATTGTACTGCTGAAGCAAGTCCGTTTTTTGGCATTTTTACGACAGGGTCCCCCCTTACGACATTTTAGCAAAAAATGTTTTTCGTAAAAAATGCATTTTCTTACATTTTCTTACATTTACGGGTTTAGTCGGGACTCCTGATGACGTTTTGAGACATCTCCTACAACTACAGCACCAGAATTGTGCTGCTGAAGCAAGTCTGTTTTTTGAATTTTTTTTTGTAAAAAAAAAGTTTTCCCAAAAAAAGCATTTTCTGCCATTTTTAGGTTTTGTAGGGACTCCTGATGACGTTTTGAGACATTTCCTACAACTACAGCACCAGAATTGTACTGCTGAAGCAAGTCCGTTTTTTGGAATTTTTTTTTGTAAAAAAAAAGTTTTCCCAAAAAAAGCATTTTCTGCCATTTTTAGGTTTTGTAGGGACTCCTGATGACGTTTTGAGACATCTCCTACAACTACAGCACCAGAATTGTACTGCTGAAGCAAGTCCGTTTTTTGGCATTTTTACCCCTTACGACATTTTAGCAAAAAATGTTTTTCGTAAAAAATGCATTTTCTGACATTTTCTTACATTTACGGGTTTAGTCGGGACTCCTGATGACGTTTTGAGACATCTCCTACAACTACAGCACCAGAATTGTGCTGCTGAAGCAAGTCTGTTTTTTAAATGTTTTTTTGTAAAAAAAAAAGTTTTCCCAAAAAAAGCATTTTATGCCATTTTTAGGTTTTGTAGGGACTCCTGATGACGTTTTGAGACATCTCCTACAACTACAGCACCAGAATTGTGCTGCTGAAGCAAGTCTGTTTTTTAAATTTTTTTTTGTAAAAAAAAAAGTTTTCCCAAAAAAAGCATTTTTTGCCATTTTCAGGTTTTGTAGGCACTCCTGATGACGTTTTGAGACATCTCCTACAACTACAGCACCAGAATTGTACTGCTGAGGCAAGTCGGTTTTTTGGCATTTTTACGACAGGGTCCCCCCTTACGACATTTTAGCAAAAAATGTTTTTCTTTAAAAATGCATTTTCTTACATTTTCTTACATTTACGGGTTTAGTCGGGACTCCTGATGACGTTTTGAGACATCTCCTACAACTACAGCACCAGAATTGTGCTGCTGAAGCAAGTCTGTTTTTTGAATTTTTTTTTGTAAAAAAAAAAGTTTTCCCAAAAAAAGCATTTTATGCCATTTTTAGGTTTTGTAGGGACTCCTGGTGACTTTTTGAGACATCTCCTACAACTACAGCACCAGAATTGTACTGCTGAAGCAAGTCGGTTTTTTGGCATTTTTACGACAGGGTCCCCCCTTACGACATTTTAGCAAAAAATGTTTTTCTTAAAAAATGCATTTTCTTACATTTTCTTACATTTACGGGTTTAGTCGGGACTCCTGATGACGTTTTGAGACATCTCCTACAACTACAGCACCAGAATTGTGCTGCTGAAGCAAGTCCGTTTTTTGGAATTTTTTTTTGTAAAAAAAAAGTTTTCCCAAAAAAAGCATTTTATGCCATTTTTAGGTTTTGTAGGGACTCCTGATGACGTTTTGAGACATCTCCTACAACTACAGCACCAGAATTGTACTGCTGAAGCAAGTCCGTTTTTTGAATTTTTTTTTGTGAAAAAAAAGTTTTCCCAAAAAAAGCATTTTATGCCATTTTTAGGTTTTGTAGGGACTCCTGATTACGTTTTGAGACATCTCCTACAACTACAGCACCAGAATTGTGCTGCTGAAGCAAGTCGGTTTTTTGGCATTTTTACGACAGGGTCCCCCTTACGACATTTTAGCAAAACATTTTTTTCGTAAAAAATGCATTTTCTTACATTTACGGGTTTAGTCGGGACTCCTGATGACGTTTTGAGACATCTCCTACAACTACAGCACCAGAATTGTGCTGCTGAAGCAAGTCTGTTTTTTGAAATTTTTTTGGTAAAAAAAAAGTTTTCCCAAAAAAAGCATTTTATGCCATTTTTAGGTTTTGTAGGGACTCCTGATGACGTTTTGAGACATCTCCTACAACTACAGCACCAGAATTGTACTGCTGAAGCAAGTCGGTTTTTTTGGCATTTTTACGACAGGGTCCCCCCTTACGACATTTTAGCAAAAAAAATGTTTCTTAAAAAATGCATTTTCTTACATTTACGGGTTTAGTCGGGACTCCTGATGACGTTTTGAGACATCTCCTACAACTACAGCACCAGAATTGTGCTGCTGAAGCAAGTCTGTTTTTTGAAATTTTTTTTGTAAAAAAAAAGTTTTCCCAAAAAAAGCATTTTCTGCCATTTTTAGGTTTTGTAGGGACTCCTGATGACGTTTTGAGACATTTCCTACAACTACAGCACCAGAATTGTACTGCTGAAGCAAGTCCGTTTTTTTGGCATTTTTACGACAGGGTCCCCCCTTACGACATTTTAGCAAAAAATGTTTTTCGTAAAAAATGCATTTTCTTACATTTTCTTACATTTACGGGTTTAGTCGGGACTCCTGATGACGTTTTGAGACATCTCCTACAACTACAGCACCAGAATTGTGCTGCTGAAGCAAGTCTGTTTTTTGAATTTTTTTTTGTAAAAAAAAAGTTTTCCCAAAAAAAGCATTTTCTGCCATTTTTAGGTTTTGTAGGGACTCCTGATGACGTTTTGAGACATTTCCTACAACTACAGCACCAGAATTGTACTGCTGAAGCAAGTCCGTTTTTTGGAATTTTTTTTTGTAAAAAAAAAGTTTTCCCAAAAAAAGCATTTTCTGCCATTTTTAGGTTTTGTAGGGACTCCTGATGACGTTTTGAGACATCTCCTACAACTACAGCACCAGAATTGTACTGCTGAAGCAAGTCCGTTTTTTGGCATTTTTACCCCTTACGACATTTTAGCAAAAAATGTTTTTCGTAAAAAATGCATTTTCTGACATTTTCTTACATTTACGGGTTTAGTCGGGACTCCTGATGACGTTTTGAGACATCTCCTACAACTACAGCACCAGAATTGTGCTGCTGAAGCAAGTCTGTTTTTTAAATGTTTTTTTGTAAAAAAAAAAGTTTTCCCAAAAAAAGCATTTTATGCCATTTTTAGGTTTTGTAGGGACTCCTGATGACGTTTTGAGACATCTCCTACAACTACAGCACCAGAATTGTGCTGCTGAAGCAAGTCTGTTTTTTGAATTTTTTTTTGTAAAAAAAAAAGTTTTCCCAAAAAAAGCATTTTTTGCCATTTTCAGGTTTTGTAGGCACTCCTGATGACGTTTTGAGACATCTCCTACAACTACAGCACCAGAATTGTACTGCTGAGGCAAGTCGGTTTTTTGGCATTTTTACGACAGGGTCCCCCCTTACGACATTTTAGCAAAAAATGTTTTTCTTTAAAAATGCATTTTCTTACATTTTCTTACATTTACGGGTTTAGTCGGGACTCCTGATGACGTTTTGAGACATCTCCTACAACTACAGCACCAGAATTGTGCTGCTGAAGCAAGTCTGTTTTTTGAAAAAATTTTTGTAAAAAAAAAGTTTTCCCAAAAAAAGCATTTTCTGCCATTTTTAGGTTTTGTAGGGACTCCTGATGACGTTTTGAGACATCTCCTACAACGACAAAACCATAATTGTACTGCTGAAGCAAGTCGTTTTTTTGGCATTTTTACGACAGGGTCCCCCCTTACGACATTTTAGCAAAAAATGTTTTTCGTAAAAAATGCATTTTCTTACATTTTCTTACATTTACGGGTTTAGTCGGGACTCCTGATGACGTTTTGAGACATCTCCTACAACTACAGCACCAGAATTGTGCTGCTGAAGCAAGTCTGTTTTTTGAATTTTTTTTTGTAAAAAAAAGTTTTCCCAAAAAAAGCATTTTAGGCCATTTTTAGGTTTTGTAGGGACTCCTGATGACGTTTTGAGACATCTCCTACAACTACAGCACCAGAATTGTGCTGCTGAAGCAAGTCAGTTTTTTGGAATTTTTACGACAGGGTCCCCCCTTACGACATTTTAGCAAAACATTTTTTTCGTAAAAAATGCATTTTCTTACATTTACGGGTTTAGTCGGGACTCCTGATGACGTTTTGAGACATCTCCTACAACTACAGCACCAGAATTGTGCTGCTGAAGCAAGTCAGTTTTTTGGAATTTTTACGACAGGGTCCCTCCCCCCTTACGACATTTTAGCAAAAAATGTTTTTCGTAAAAAATGCATTTTCTTACATTTTCTTACATTTACGGGTTTAGTCGGGACTCCTGATGACGCTTTGAGACATCTCCTACAACTACAGCACCAGAATTGTGCTGCTGAAGCAAGTCTGTTTTTTGAAATTTTTTTTGTAAAAAAAAAGTTTTCCCAAAAAAAGCATTTTATGCCATTTTTAGGTTTTGTAGGGACTCCTGATGACGTTTTGAGACATCTCCTACAACTACAGCACCAGAATATTACTGCTGAAGCAAGTCGGTTTTTTGGCATTTTTACGACAGGGTCCCCCCTTACGACATTTTAGCAAAAAATGTTTTTCGTAAAAAATGCATTTTCTTACATTTTCTTACATTTACGGGTTTAGTCGGGACTCCTGATGACGTTTTGAGACATCTCCTACAACTACAGCACCAGAATTGTGCTGCTGAAGCAAGTCTGTTTTTTGAATTTTTTTTTGTAAAAAAAAAAGTTTTCCCAAAAAAAGCATTTTATGCCATTTTTAGGTTTTGTAGGGACTCCTGGTGACTTTTTGAGACATCTCCTACAACTACAGCACCAGAATTGTACTGCTGAAGCAAGTCGGTTTTTTGGCATTTTTACGACAGGGTCCCCCCTTACGACATTTTAGCAAAAAATGTTTTTCTTAAAAAATGCATTTTCTTACATTTTCTTACATTTACGGGTTTAGTCGGGACTCCTGATGACGTTTTGAGACATCTCCTACAACTACAGCACCAGAATTGTGCTGCTGAAGCAAGTCCGTTTTTTGGAATTTTTTTTTGTAAAAAAAAAGTTTTCCCAAAAAAAGCATTTTATGCCATTTTTAGGTTTTGTAGGGACTCCTGATGACGTTTTGAGACATCTCCTACAACTACAGCACCAGAATTGTACTGCTGAAGCAAGTCCGTTTTTTGAATTTTTTTTTGTGAAAAAAAAGTTTTCCCAAAAAAAGCATTTTATGCCATTTTTAGGTTTTGTAGGGACTCCTGATTACGTTTTGACACATCTCCTACAACTACAGCACCAGAATTGTGCTGCTGAAGCAAGTCGGTTTTTTGGCATTTTTACGACAGGGTCCCCCCTTACGACATTTTAGCAAAACATTTTTTTCGTAAAAAATGCATTTTCTTACATTTACGGGTTTAGTCGGGACTCCTGATGACGTTTTGAGACACCTCCTACAACTACAGCACCAGAATTGTGCTGCTGAAGCAAGTCTGTTTTTTGAAATTTTTTTTGTAAAAAAAAAGTTTTCCCAAAAAAAGCATTTTATGCCATTTTTAGGTTTTGTAGGGACTCCTGATGACGTTTTAAGACATCTCCTACAACTACAGCACCAGAATTGTGCTGCTGAAGCAAGTCAGTTTTTTGGAATTTTTACGACAGGGTCCCCCCTTACGACATTTTAGCAAAAAATGTTTTTCGTAAAAAATGCATTTTCTTACATTTACGGGTTTAGTCGGGACTCCTGATGACGTTTTGAGACATCTCCTACAACTACAGCACCCGAATTGTGCTGCTGAAGCAAGTCTGTTTTTTGAAATTTTTTTTGTAAAAAAAAAAGTTTTCCCAAAAAAAGCATTTTATGCCATTTTTAGGTTTTGTAGGGACTCCTGATGACGTTTTGAGACATCTCCTACAACTACAGCACCAGAATTGTGCTGCTGAAGCAAGTCCGTTTTTTGGAATTTTTTTTTGTAAAAAAAAAGTTTTCCCAAAAAAAGCATTTTATGCCATTTTTAGGTTTTGTAGGGACTCCTGATGACGTTTTGAGACATCTCCTACAACTACAGCACCAGAATTGTACTGCTGAAGCAAGTCCGTTTTTTGGCATTTTTACGACAGGGTCCCCCCTTACGACATTTTAGCAAAAAATGTTTTTCGTAAAAAATGCATTTTCTGACATTTTCTTACATTTACGGGTTTAGTCGGGACTCCTGATGACGTTTTGAGACATCTCCTACAACTACAGCACCAGAATTGTGCTGCTGAAGCAAGTCTGTTTTTGGAATTTTTTTTTGTGAAAAAAAAGTTTTCCCAAAAAAAGCATTTTATGCCATTTTTAGGTTTTGTAGGGACTCCTGATTACGTTTTGAGACATCTCCTACAACTACAGCACCAGAATTGTAATGCGGAGCAAGTCAGTTTTTTGGAATTTTTACGACAGGGTCCCCCCTTACGACATTTTAGCAAAAAATGTTTTTCGTAAAAAATGCATTTTCTTACATTTTCGGGTTTAGTCGGGACTCCTGATGACGTTTTGAGACATCTCCTACAACTACAGCACCAGAATTGTGCTGCTGAAGCAAGTCTGTTTTTTGAATTTTTTTTTGTAAAAAAAAAGTTTTCCCAAAAAAAGCATGTTATGCCATTTTTAGGTTTTTTAGGGACTCCTGATGACGTTTTGAGACATCTCCTACAACTACAGCACCAGAATTGTGCTGCTGAAGCAAGTCTGTTTTTGGAAATTTTTTTTGTGAAAAAAAAGTTTTCCCAAAAAAAGCATTTTATGCCATTTTTAGGTTTTGTAGGGACTCCTGATTACGTTTTGAGACATCTCCTACAACTACAGCACCAGAATTGTAATGCGGAGCAAGTCAGTTTTTTGGAATTTTTACGACAGGGTCCCCCCTTACGACATTTTAGCAAAAAATGTTTTTCGTAAAAAATGCATTTTCTTACATTTTCTTACATTTACGGGTTTAGTCGGGACTCCTGATGACGCTTTGAGACATCTCCTACAACTACAGCACCAGAATTGTGCTGCTGAAGCAAGTCCGTTTTTTGGAATTTTTTTTTGTAAAAAAAAAGTTTTCCCAAAAAAAGCATTTTATGCCATTTTTAGGTTTTGTAGGGACTCCTGATGACGTTTTGAGACATCTCCTACAACTACAGCACCAGAATTGTACTGCTGAAGCAAGTCCGTTTTTTGGCATTTTTACGACAGGGTCCCCCCTTACGACATTTTAGCAAAAAATGTTTTTCTTAAAAAATGCATTTTCTTACATTTTCTTACATTTACGGGTATAGTCGGGACTCCTGATGACGTTTTGAGACATCTCCTACAACTACAGCACCAGAATTGTGCTGCTGAAGCAAGTCCGTTTTTTGGAATTTTTTTTTGTAAAAAAAAAGTTTTCCCAAAAAAAGCATTTTATGCCATTTTTAGGTTTTGTAGGGACTCCTGATGACGTTTTGAGACATCTCCTACAACTACAGCACCAGAATTGTACTGCTGAAGCAAGTCCGTTTTTTGGCATTTTTACGACAGGGTCCCCCCTTACGACATTTTAGCAAAAAATGTTTTTCTTAAAAAATGCATTTTCTTACATTTTCTTACATTTACGGGTTTAGTCGGGACTCCTGATGACGTTTTGAGACATCTCCTACAACTACAGCACCAGAATTGTGCTGCTGAAGCAAGTCTGTTTTTTGGAATTTTTTTTTGTAAAAAAAAAGTTTTCCCAAAAAAAGCATTTTATGCCATTTTTAGGTTTTGTAGGGACTCCTGATGACGTTTTGAGACATCTCCTACAACTACAGCACCAGAATTGTACTGCTGAAGCAAGTCGGTTTTTTGGCATTTTTACGACATTTTAGTAAAAAATGTTTTTCGTAAAAAATGCATTTTCTGACATTTTCTTACATTTACGGGTTTAGTCGGGACTCCTGATGACGTTTTGAGACATCTCCTACAACTACAGCACCAGAATTGTGCTGCTGAAGCAAGTCTGTTTTTTGGAAAAAAATTTTGTAAAAAAAAAGTTTTCCCAAAAAAAGCATTTTATGCCATTTTTAGGTTTTGTAGGGACTCCTGATGACGTTTTGAGACATCTCCTACAACTACAGCACCAGAATTGTACTGCTGAAGCAAGTCGGTTTTTTGGCATTTTTACGACAGGGTCCCCCCTTACGACATTTTAGCAAAAAATGTTTTTCGTAAAAAATGCATTTTCTGACATTTTCTTACATTTACGGGTTTAGTCGGGACTCCTGATGACGTTTTGAGACATCTCCTACAACTACAGCACCAGAATTGTGCTGCTGAAGCAAGTCTGTTTTTTGAATTTTTTTTTGTAAAAAAAAAGTTTTCCCAAAAAAAGCATTTTATGCCATTTTTAGGTTTTGTAGGGACTCCTGATGACGTTTTGAGACATCTCCTACAACTACAGCACCAGAATTGTACTGCTGAAGCAAGTCGGTTTTTTGGCATTTTTACGACAGGGTCCCCCCTTACGACATTTTAGCAAAAAATGTTTTTCGTAAAAAATGCATTTTCTGACATTTTCTTACATTTACGGGTTTAGTCGGGACTCCTGATGACGTTTTGAGACATCTCCTACAACTACAGCACCAGAATTGTGCTGCTGAAGCAAGTCTGTTTTTTGATTTTTTTTTTGTGAAAAAAAAGTTTTCCCAAAAAAGGCATTTTATGCCATTTTTAGGTTTTGTAGGGACTCCTGATTACGTTTTGAGACATCTCCTACAACTACAGCACCAGAATTGTGCTGCTGAAGCAAGTCAGTTTTTTGGAATTTTTACGACAGGGTCCCCCCTTACGACATTTTAGCAAAAAATGTTTTTCGTAAAAAATGCATTTTCTTACATTTACTTACATTTACGGGTTTAGTCGGGACTCCTGATGACGTTTTGAGACATCTCCTACAACTACAGCACCAGAATTGTGCTGCTGAAGCAAGTCCGTTTTTTGGAATTTTTTTTTGTAAAAAAAAAGTTTTCCCAAAAAAAGCATTTTATGCCATTTTTAGGTTTTGTAGGGACTCCTGATGACGTTTTGAGACATCTCCTACAACTACAGCACCAGAATTGTACTGCTGAAGCAAGTCGGTTTTTTGGCATTTTTACGACAGGGTCCCCCCTTACGACATTTTAGCAAAAAATGTTTTTCGTAAAAAATGCATTTTCTTACATTTTCTTACATTTACGGGTTAAGTCGGGACTCCTGATGACGTTTTGAGACATCTCCTACAACTGCAGCACCCGAATTGTGCTGCTGAAGCAAGTCTGTTTTTTGAATTTTTTTTTGTAAAAAAAAAAGTTTTCCCAAAAAAAGCATTTTATGCCATTTTTAGGTTTTGTAGGGACTCCTGATGACGTTTTGAGACATCTCCTACAACTACAGCACCAGAATTGTACTGCTGAAGCAAGTCGGTTTTTTGGCATTTTTACGACAGGGTCCCCCCTTACGACATTTTAGCAAAAAATGTTTTTCTTAAAAAATGCATTTTCTTACATTTTCTTACATTTACGGGTTTAGTCGGGACTCCTGATGACATTTTGAGACATCTCCTACAACTACAGCACCAGAATTGTGCTGCTGAAGCAAGTCTGTTTTTTGGAATTTTTTTTTGTAAAAAAAAAGTTTTCCCAAAAAAAGCATTTTATGCCATTTTTAGGTTTTGTAGGGACTCCTGATGACGTTTTGAGACATCTCCTACAACTACAGCACCAGAATTGTACTGCTGAAGCAAGTCGGTTTTTTGGCATTTTTACGACATTTTAGTAAAAAATGTTTTTCGTAAAAAATGCATTTTCTGACATTTTCTTACATTTACGGGTTTAGTCGGGACTCCTGATGACGTTTTGAGACATCTCCTACAACTACAGCACCAGAATTGTGCTGCTGAAGCAAGTCTGTTTTTTGGAAAAAATTTTTGTAAAAAAAAAGTTTTCCCAAAAAAAGCATTTTATGCCATTTTTAGGTTTTGTAGGGACTCCTGATGACGTTTTGAGACATCTCCTACAACTACAGCACCAGAATTGTACTGCTGAAGCAAGTCGGTTTTTTGGCATTTTTACGACAGGGTCCCCCCTTACGACATTTTAGCAAAAAATGTTTTTCGTAAAAAATGCATTTTCTGACATTTTCTTACATTTACGGGTTTAGTCGGGACTCCTGATGACGTTTTGAGACATCTCCTACAACTACAGCACCAGAATTGTGCTGCTGAAGCAAGTCTGTTTTTTGAATTTTTTTTTGTAAAAAAAAAAGTTTTCCCAAAAAAAGCATTTTATGCCATTTTTAGGTTTTGTAGGGACTCCTGATGACGTTTTGAGACATCTCCTACAACTACAGCACCAGAATTGTGCTGCTGAAGCAAGTCAGTTTTTTGGAATTTTTACGACAGGGTCCCCCCTTACGACATTTTAGCAAAAAATGTTTTTCGTAAAAAATGCATTTTCTGACATTTTCTTACATTTACGGGTTTAGTCGGGACTCCTGATGACGTTTTGAGACATCTCCTACAACTACAGCACCAGAATTGTGCTGCTGAAGCAAGTCTGTT
The DNA here is from genome assembly GCF_033978785.1 of Entelurus aequoreus. Taxonomy (NCBI): domain Eukaryota; kingdom Metazoa; phylum Chordata; class Actinopteri; order Syngnathiformes; family Syngnathidae; genus Entelurus; species Entelurus aequoreus. The sequence goes on along the minus strand of NW_026907967.1, from coordinate 31,180 downwards.
TTTTGAATTTTTTTTTGTAAAAAAAAAGTTTTCCCAAAAAAAGCATTTTATGCCATTTTTAGGTTTTGTAGGGACTCCTGATGACGTTTTGAGACATCTCCTACAACTAAAGCACCAGAATTGTGCTGCTGAAGCAAGTCAGTTTTTTGGAATTTTTACGACAGGGTCCCCCCTTACGACATTTTAGCAAAAAATGTTTTTCGTAAAAAATGCATTTTCTTACATTTTCTTACATTTACGGGTTTAGTCGGGACTCCTGATGACGTTTTGAGACATCTCCTACAACTACAGCACCAGAATTGTGCTGCTGAAGCAAGTCTGTTTTTTGAATTTTTTTTTGTAAAAAAAAAGTTTTCCCAAAAAAAACATTTTATGCCATTTTTAGGTTTTGTAGGGACTCCTGATGACGTTTTGAGACATCTCCTACAACTACAGCACCAGAATTGTACTGCTGAAGCAAGTCGGTTTTTTGGCATTTTTACGACATTTTAGCAAAAAATGTTTTTCTTAAAAAATGCATTTTCTTACATTTTCTTACATTTACGGGTTTAGTCGGGACTCCTGATGACGTTTTGAGACATCTCCTACAACTACAGCACCAGAATTGTGCTGCTGAAGCAAGTCTGTTTTTTGAATTTTTTTTTGTAAAAAAAAAGTTTTCCCAAAAAAAGCATTTTATGCCATTTTTAGGTTTTGTAGGGACTCCCGATGACGTTTTGAGACATCTCCTACAACTACAGCACCAGAATTGTGCTGCTGAAGCAAGTCAGTTTTTTGGAATTTTTACGACAGGGTCCCCCCTTACGACATTTTAGCAAAAAATGTTTTTCGTAAAAAATGCATTTTCTTACATTTTCTTACATTTACGGGTTTAGTCGGGACTCCTGATGACGTTTTGAGACATCTCCTATAACTACAGCACCAGAATTGTGCTGCTGAAGCAAGTCTATTTTTTGAATTTTTTTTTGTAAAAAAAAAGTTTTCCCAAAAAAAGCATTTTATGCCATTTTTAGGTTTTGTAGGGACTCCTGATGACGTTTTGAGACATCTCCTACAACTACAGCACCAGAATTGTACTGCTGAAGCAAGTCGGTTTTTTGGCATTTTTACGACAGGGTCCCCCCTTACGACATTTTAGCAAAAAATGTTTTTCGTAAAAAATGCATTTTCTTACATTTTCTTACATTTACGGGTTAAGTCGGGACTCCTGATGACGTTTTGAGACATCTCCTACAACTGCAGCACCCGAATTGTGCTGCTGAAGCAAGTCTGTTTTTTGAATTTTTTTTTGTAAAAAAAAAAGTTTTCCCAAAAAAAGCATTTTATGCCATTTTTAGGTTTTGTAGGGACTCCTGATGACGTTTTGAGACATCTCCTACAACTACAGCACCAGAATTGTACTGCTGAAGCAAGTCGGTTTTTTGGCATTTTTACGACAGGGTCCCCCCTTACGACATTTTAGCAAAAAATGTTTTTCTTAAAAAATGCATTTTCTTACATTTTCTTACATTTACGGGTTTAGTCGGGACTCCTGATGACGTTTTGAGACATCTCCTACAACTACAGCACCAGAATTGTGCTGCTGAAGCAAGTCTGTTTTTTGGAATTTTTTTTTGTAAAAAAAAAGTTTTCCCAAAAAAAGCATTTTATGCCATTTTTAGGTTTTGTAGGGACTCCTGATGACGTTTTGAGACATCTCCTACAACTACAGCACCAGAATTGTACTGCTGAAGCAAGTCGGTTTTTTGGCATTTTTACGACATTTTAGTAAAAAATGTTTTTCGTAAAAAATGCATTTTCTGACATTTTCTTACATTTACGGGTTTAGTCGGGACTCCTGATGACGTTTTGAGACATCTCCTACAACTACAGCACCAGAATTGTGCTGCTGAAGCAAGTCTGTTTTTTGGAAAAAATTTTTGTAAAAAAAAAGTTTTCCCAAAAAAAGCATTTTATGCCATTTTTAGGTTTTGTAGGGACTCCTGATGACGTTTTGAGACATCTCCTACAACTACAGCACCAGAATTGTACTGCTGAAGCAAGTCGGTTTTTTGGCATTTTTACGACAGGGTCCCCCCTTACGACATTTTAGCAAAAAATGTTTTTCGTAAAAAATGCATTTTCTGACATTTTCTTACATTTACGGGTTTAGTCGGGACTCCTGATGACGTTTTGAGACATCTCCTACAACTACAGCACCAGAATTGTGCTGCTGAAGCAAGTCTGTTTTTTGAATTTTTTTTTGTAAAAAAAAAGTTTTCCCAAAAAAAGCATTTTATGCCATTTTTAGGTTTTGTAGGGACTCCTGATGACGTTTTGAGACATCTCCTACAACTACAGCACCAGAATTGTGCTGCTGAAGCAAGTCAGTTTTTTGGAATTTTTACGACAGGGTCCCCCCTTACGACATTTTAGCAAAAAATGTTTTTCGTAAAAAATGCATTTTCTTACATTTACGGGTTTAGTCGGGACTCCTGATGACGTTTTGAGACATCTCCTACAACTACAGCACCAGAATTGTGCTGCTGAAGCAAGTCTGTTTTTTGAATTTTTTTTTGTAAAAAAAAAGTTTTCCCAAAAAAAGCATTTTATGCCATTTTTAGGTTTTGTAGGGACTCCTGATGACGTTTTGAGACATCTCCTACAACTACAGCACCAGAATTGTGCTGCTGAAGCAAGTCAGTTTTTTGGAATTTTTACGACAGGGTCCCCCCTTACGACATTTTAGCAAAAAATGTTTTTCGTAAAAAATGCATTTTCTTACATTTTCTTACATTTACGGGTTTAGTCGGGACTCCTGATGACGTTTTGAGACATCTCCTATAACTACAGCACCAGAATTGTGCTGCTGAAGCAAGTCTGTTTTTTGAATTTTTTTTTGTAAAAAAAAAGTTTTCCCAAAAAAAGCATTTTATGCCATTTTTAGGTTTTGTAGGGACTCCTGATGACGTTTTGAGACATCTCCTACAACTACAGCACCAGAATTGTACTGCTGAAGCAAGTCGGTTTTTTGGCATTTTTACGACAGGGTCCCCCCTTACAACATTTTAGCAAAAAATGTTTTTCGTAAAAAATGCATTTTCTGACATTTTCTTACATTTACGGGTTTAGTCGGGACTCCTGATGACGTTTTGAGACATCTCCTACAACTACAGCACCAGAATTGTGCTGCTGAAGCAAGTCTGTTTTTTGAATTTTTTTTTGTAAAAAAAAAGTTTTCCCAAAAAAAGCATTTTATGCCATTTTTAGGTTTTGTAGGGACTCCTGATGACGTTTTGAGACATCTCCTACAACTACAGCACCAGAATTGTGCTGCTGAAGCAAGTCAGTTTTTTGGAATTTTTACGACAGGGTCCCCCCTTACGACATTTTAGCAAAAAATGTTTTTCGTAAAAAATGCATTTTCTTACATTTTCTTACATTTACGGGTTTAGTCGGGACTCCTGATGACGTTTTGAGACATCTCCTACAACTACAGCACCAGAATTGTGCTGCTGAAGCAAGTCTGTTTTTTGAATTTTTTTTTGTAAAAAAAAAGTTTTCCCAAAAAAAACATTTTATGCCATTTTTAGGTTTTGTAGGGACTCCTGATGACGTTTTGAGACATCTCCTACAACTACAGCACCAGAATTGTACTGCTGAAGCAAGTCGGTTTTTTGGCATTTTTACGACAGGGTCCCCCCTTACGACATTTTAGCAAAAAATGTTTTTCGTAAAAAATGCATTTTCTGACATTTTCTTACATTTACGGGTTTAGTCGGGACTCCTGATGACGTTTTGAGACATCTCCTACAACTACAGCACCAGAATTGTGCTGCTGAAGCAAGTCTGTTTTTTGATTTTTTTTTTGTGAAAAAAAAGTTTTCCCAAAAAAGGCATTTTATGCCCTTTTTAGGTTTTGTAGGGACTCCTGATTACGTTTTGAGACATCTCCTACAACTACAGCACCAGAATTGTGCTGCTGAAGCAAGTCAGTTTTTTGGAATTTTTACGACAGGGTCCCCCCTTACGACATTTTAGCAAAAAATTTTTTTCGTGAAAAATGCATTTTCTTACATTTTCTTACATTTACGGGTTTAGTCGGGACTCCTGATGACGTTTTGAGACATCTCCTACAACTACAGCACCCAAATTGTGCTGCTGAAGCAAGTTTGTTTTTTGAATTTTTTTTTGTAAAAAAAAAAGTTTTCCCAAAAAAAGCATTTTATGCCATTTTTAGGTTTTGTAGGGACTCCTGATGACGTTTTGAGACATCTCCTGACAACTACAGCACCAGAATTGTACTGCTGAAGCAAGTCGTTTTTTTGGCATTTTTACGACAGGGTCCCCCCTTACGACATTTTAGCAAAAAATGTTTTTCGTAAAAAATGCATTTTTTTACATTTTCTTACATTTACGGGTTTAGTCGGGACTCCTGATGACGTTTTGAGACATCTCCTGAAACTAAAGCACCAGAATTGTGCTGCTGAAGCAAGTCTGTTTTTTGAATTTTTTTTTGTAAAAAAAAAGTTTTCCCAAAAAAAGCATTTTATGCCATTTTTAGGTTTTGTAGGGACTCCTGATGACGTTTTGAGAAATCTCCTACAACTACAGCACCAGAATTGTGCTGCTGAAGCAAGTCAGTTTTTTGGAATTTTTACGACAGGGTCCCCCCTTACGACATTTTAGCAAAAAATGTTTTTCGTAAAAAATGCATTTTCTTACATTTACGGGTTTAGTCGGGACTCCTGATGACGTTTTGAGACATCTCCTACAACTACAGCACCAGAATTGTGCTGCTGAAGCAAGTCTGTTTTTTGAAAAAATTTTTGTAAAAAAAAAGTTTTCCCAAAAAAAGCATTTTATGCCATTTTTAGGTTTTGTAGGGACTCCTGATGACGTTTTGAGACATATCCTACAACTACAGCACCAGAATTGTACTGCTGAAGCAAGTCGGTTTTTTGGCATTTTTACGACAGGGTCCCCCCTTACGACATTTTAGCAAAAAATGTTTTTCGTAAAAAATGCATTTTCTTAATTTTCTTACATTTACGGGTTTAGTCGGGACTCCTGATGACGTTTTGAGACATCTCCTACAACTACAGCACCAGAATTGTGCTGCTGAAGCAAGTCTGTTTTTTGAATTTTTTTTTGTAAAAAAAAAGTTTTCCCAAAAAAAGCATGTTATGCCATTTTTAGGTTTTGTAGGGACTCCTGATGACATTTTGAGACATCTCCTACAACTACAGCACCAGAATTGTGCTGCTGAAGCAAGTCAGTTTTTTGGAATTTTTACGACAGGGTCCCCCCTTACGACATTTTAGCAAAAAATGTTTTTCGTAAAAAATGCATTTTCTTACATTTTCTTACATTTACGGGTTTAGTCGGGACTCCTGATGACGTTTTGAGACATCTCCTACAACTACAGCACCAGAATATTACTGCTGAAGCAAGTCGGTTTTTTGGCATTTTTACGACAGGGTCCCCCCTTACGACATTTTAGCAAAAAATGTTTTTCGTAAAAAATGCATTTTCTTACATTTTCTTACATTTACGGGTTTAGTCGGGACTCCTGATGACGTTTTGAGACATCTCCTACAACTACAGCACCAGAATTGTGCTGCTGAAGCAAGTCTGTTTTTTGAATTTTTTTTTGTAAAAAAAAAAGTTTTCCCAAAAAAAGCATTTTATGCCATTTTTAGGTTTTGTAGGGACTCCTGATGACTTTTTGAGACATCTCCTACAACTACAGCACCAGAATTGTACTGCTGAAGCAAGTCGGTTTTTTGGCATTTTTACGACAGGGCCCTTACGACATTTTAGCAAAAAATGTTTTTCTTAAAAAATGCATTTTCTTACATTTTCTTACATTTACGGGTTTAGTCGGGACTCCTGATGACGTTTTGAGACATCTCCTACAACTACAGCACCAGAATTGTGCTGCTGAAGCAAGTCCGTTTTTTGGAATTTTTTTTTGTAAAAAAAAAGTTTTCCCAAAAAAAGCATTTTATGCCATTTTTAAGTTTTGTAGGGACTCCTGATGACGTTTTGAGACATCTCCTACAACTACAGCACCAGAATTGTACTGCTGAAGCAAGTCCGTTTTTTGGCATTTTTACGACAGGGTCCCCCCTTACGACATTTTAGCAAAAAATGTTTTTCGTAAAAAATGCATTTTCTGACATTTTCTTACATTTACGGGTTTAGTCGGGACTCCTGATGACGTTTTGAGACATCTCCTACAACTACAGCACCAGAATTGTGCTGCTGAAGCAAGTCTGTTTTTTGAATTTTTTTTTGTAAAAAAAAAGTTTTCCCAAAAAAAGCATTTTATGCCATTTTTAGGTTTTGTAGGGACTCCTGATTACGTTTTGAGACATCTCCTACAACTACAGCACCAGAATTGTGCTGCTGAAGCAAGTCAGTTTTTTGGAATTTTTACGACATTTTAGCAAAAAAAATTTTTCGTAAAAAATGCATTTTCTTACATTTTCTTACATTTACGGGTTTAGTCGGGACTCCTGATGACGTTTTGAGACATCTCCTATAACTACAGCACCAGAATTGTGCTGCTGAAGCAAGTCTGTTTTTTGAATTTTTTTTTGTAAAAAAAAAGTTTTCCCAAAAAAAGCATTTTATGCCATTTTTAGGTTTTGTAGGGACTCCTGATGACGTTTTGAGACATCTCCTACAACTACAGCACCAGAATTGTACTGCTGAAGCAAGTCGGTTTTTTGGCATTTTTACGACAGGGTCCCCCCTTACGACATTTTAGCAAAAAATGTTTTTCGTAAAAAATGCATTTTCTGACATTTTCTTACATTTACGGGTTTAGTCGGGACTCCTGATGACGTTTTGAGACATCTCCTACAACTACAGCACCAGAATTGTGCTGCTGAAGCAAGTCTGTTTTTTGAATTTTTTTTTGTAAAAAAAAAGTTTTCCCAAAAAAAGCATTTTATGCCATTTTTAGGTTTTGTAGGGACTCCTGATGACGTTTTGAGACATCTCCTACAACTACAGCACCAGAATTGTGCTGCAGAAGCAAGTCAGTTTTTTGGAATTTTTACGACAGGGTCCCCCCTTACGACATTTTAGCAAAAAATGTTTTTCGTAAAAAATGCATTTTCTTACATTTTCTTACATTTACGGGTTTAGTCGGGACTCCTGATGACGTTTTGAGACATCTCCTACAACTACAGCAACAGAATTGTGCTGCTGAAGCAAGTCTGTTTTTTGAATTTTTTTTTGTAAAAAAAAAGTTTTCCCAAAAAAAGCATTTTATGCCATTTTTAGGTTTTGTAGGGACTCCTGATGACGTTTTGAGAAATCTCCTACAACTACAGCACCAGAATTGTGCTGCTGAAGCAAGTCAGTTTTTTGGAATTTTTACGACAGGGTCCCCCCTTACGACATTTTAGCAAAAAATGTTTTTCGTAAAAAATGCATTTTCTTACATTTTCTTACATTTACGGGTTTAGTCGGGACTCCTGATGACGCTTTGAGACATCTCCTACAACTACAGCACCAGAATTGTGCTGCTGAAGCAAGTCTGTTTTTTGAATTTTTTTTTGTAAAAAAAAAAGTTTTACCAAAAAAAGCATTTTATGCCATTTTTAGGTTTTGTAGGGACTCCTGATGACTTTTTGAGACATCTCCTACAACTACAGCACCAGAATTGTACTGCTGAAGCAAGTCGGTTTTTTGGCATTTTTACGACAGGGCCCTTACGACATTTTAGCAAAAAATGTTTTTCTTAAAAAATGCATTTTCTTACATTTTCTTACATTTACGGGTTTAGTCGGGACTCCTGATGACGTTTTGAGACATCTCCTACAACTACAGCACCAGAATTGTGCTGCTGAAGCAAGTCCGTTTTTTGGAATTTTTTTTTGTAAAAAAAAAGTTTTCCCAAAAAAAGCATTTTATGCCATTTTTAAGTTTTGTAGGGACTCCTGATGACGTTTTGAGACATCTCCTACAACTACAGCACCAGAATTGTACTGCTGAAGCAAGTCCGTTTTTTGGCATTTTTACGACAGGGTCCCCCCTTACGACATTTTAGCAAAAAATGTTTTTCTTAAAAAATGCATTTTCTTACATTTTCTTACATTTACGGGTTTAGTCGGGACTCCTGATGACGTTTTGAGACATCTCCTACAACTACAGCATCAGAATTGTGCTGCTGAAGCAAGTCTGTTTTTTGAATTTTTTTTTTGTAAAAAAAAAGTTTTCCCAAAAAAAGCATTTTATGCCATTTTTAGGTTTTGTAAGGTTTCCTGATGATGTTTTGAGACATCTCCTACAACTACAGCACCAGAATTGTACTGCTGAAGCAAGTCGGTTTTTTGGCATTTTTACGACAGGGTCCCCCCTTACGACATTTTAGCAAAAAATGTTTTTCGTAAAAAATGCATTTTCTGACATTTTCTTACATTTACGGGTTTAGTCGGGACTCCTGATGACGTTTTGAGACATCTCCTACAACTACAGCACCAGAATTGTGCTGCTGAAGCAAGTCTGTTTTTTGAAAATTTTTTTGTAAAAAAAAAGTTTTCCCAAAAAAAGCATTTTATGCCATTTTTAGGTTTTGTAGGGACTCCTGATTACGTTTTGAGACATCTCCTACAACTACAGCACCAGAATTGTGCTGCTGAAGCAAGTCAGTTTTTTGGAATTTTTACGACATTTTAGCAAAAAAAATTTTTCGTAAAAAATGCATTTTCTTACATTTTCTTACATTTACGGGTTTAGTCGGGACTCCTGATGACGTTTTGAGACATCTCCTATAACTACAGCACCAGAATTGTGCTGCTGAAGCAAGTCTGTTTTTTGAATTTTTTTTTGTAAAAAAAAAGTTTTCCCAAAAAAAGCATTTTATGCCATTTTTAGGTTTTGTAGGGACTCCTGATGACGTTTTGAGACATCTCCTACAACTACAGCACCAGAATTGTACTGCTGAAGCAAGTCGGTTTTTTGGCATTTTTACGACAGGGTCCCCCCTTACGACATTTTAGCAAAAAATGTTTTTCGTAAAAAATGCATTTTCTTACATTTTCTTACATTTACGGGTTTAGTCGGGACTCCTGATGACGTTTTGAGACATCTCCTACAACTACAGCACCAGAATTGTGCTGCTGAAGCAAGTCTGTTTTTTGAATTTTTTTTTGTAAAAAAAAAGTTTTCCCAAAAAAAGCATTTTATGCCATTTTTAGGTTTTGTAGGGACTCCTGATGACGTTTTGAGAAATCTCCTACAACTACAGCACCAGAATTGTGCTGCTGAAGCAAGTCAGTTTTTTGGAATTTTTACGACAGGGTCCCCCCTTACGACATTTTAGCAAAAAATGTTTTTCGTAAAAAATGCATTTTCTTACATTTTCTTACATTTACGGGTTTAGTCGGGACTCCTGATGACGCTTTGAGACATCTCCTACAACTACAGCACCAGAATTGTGCTGCTGAAGCAAGTCTGTTTTTTGAATTTTTTTTTGTAAAAAAAAAAGTTTTACCAAAAAAAGCATTTTATGCCATTTTTAGGTTTTGTAGGGACTCCTGATGACTTTTTGAGACATCTCCTACAACTACAGCACCAGAATTGTACCGCTGAAGCAAGTCGGTTTTTTGGCATTTTTACGACAGGGTCCCCCCTTACGACATTTTAGCAAAAAATGTTTTTCGTAAAAAATGCATTTTCTTACATTTTCTTACATTTACGGGTTTAGTCGGGACTCCTGATGACGTTTTGAGACATCTCCTACAACTACAGCACCAGAATTGTGCTGCTGAAGCAAGTCTGTTTTTTGAATTTTTTTTTGTAAAAAAAAAAGTTTTCCCAAAAAAAGCATTTTATGCCATTTTTAGGTTTTGTAGGGACTCCTGATGACTTTTTGAGACATCTCCTACAACTACAGCACCAGAATTGTACTGCTGAAGCAAGTCGGTTTTTTGGCATTTTTACGACAGGGTCCCCCCTTACGACATTTTAGCAAAAAATGTTTTTCTTAAAAAATGCATTTTCTTACATTTTCTTACATTTACGGGTTTAGTCGGGACTCCTGATGACGTTTTGAGACATCTCCTACAACTACAGCACCAGAATTGTGCTGCTGAAGCAAGTCCGTTTTTTGGAATTTTTTTTTGTAAAAAAAAAGTTTTCCCAAAAAAAGCATTTTATGCCATTTTTAGGTTTTGTAGGGACTCCTGATGACGTTTTGAGACATCTCCTACAACTACAGCACCAGAATTGTACGGCTGAAGCAAGTCCGTTTTTTGGCATTTTTACGACAGGGTCCCCCCTTACGACATTTTAGCAAAAAATGTTTTTCTTAAAAAATGCATTTTCTGACATTTTCTTACATTTACGGGTTTAGTCGGGACTCCTGATGACGTTTTGAGACATCTCCTACAACTACAGCACCAGAATTGTGCTGCTGAAGCAAGTCTGTTTTTTGAATTTTTTTTTGTGAAAAAAAAGTTTTCCCAAAAAAAGCATTTTATGCCATTTTTAGGTTTTGTAGGGACTCCTGATTACGTTTTGAGACATCTCCTACAACTACAGCACCAGAATTGTACTGCTGAAGCAAGTCGGTTTTTTGGCATTTTTACGACAGGGTCCCCCCTTACGACATTTTAGCAAAAAATGTTTTTCGTAAAAAAATGCATTTTCTTACATTTACGGGTTTAGTCGGGACTCCTGATGACGTTTTGAGACACCTCCTACAACTACAGCACCAGAATTGTGCTGCTGAAGCAAGTCTGTTTTTTGAAATTTTTTTTGTAAAAAAAAAGTTTTCCCAAAAAAAGCATTTTATGCCATTTTTAGGTTTTGTAGGGACTCCTGATGACGTTTTAAGACATCTCCTACAACTACAGCACCAGAATTGTGCTGCTGAAGCAAGTCAGTTTTTTGGAATTTTTACGACAGGGTCCCCCCTTACGACATTTTAGCAAAAAATGTTTTTCGTAAAAAATGCATTTTCTTACATTTACGGGTTTAGTCGGGACTCCTGATGACGTTTTGAGACATCTCCTACAACTACAGCACCCGAATTGTGCTGCTGAAGCAAGTCTGTTTTTTGAATTTTTTTTTGTAAAAAAAAAAGTTTTCCCAAAAAAAGCATTTTATGCCATTTTTAGGTTTTGTAGGGACTCCTGATGACGTTTTGAGACATCTCCTACAACTACAGCACCAGAATTGTACTGCTGAAGCAAGTCGGTTTTTTGGCATTTTTACGACAGGGTCCCCCCTTACGACATTTTAGCAAAAAATGTTTTTCTTAAAAAATGCATTTTCTTACATTTACGGGTTTAGTCGGGACTCCTGATGACGTTTTGAGACATCTCCTACAACTACAGCACCAGAATTGTGCTGCTGAAGCAAGTCCGTTTTTTGGAATTTTTTTTTGTAAAAAAAAAGTTTTCCCAAAAAAAGCATTTTATGCCATTTTTAGGTTTTGTAGGGACTCCTGATGACGTTTTGAGACATCTCCTACAACTACAGCACCAGAATTGTACTGCTGAAGCAAGTCGGTTTTTTGGCATTTTTACGACAGGGTCCCCCCTTACGACATTTTAGCAAAAAATGTTTTTCTTAAAAAATGCATTTTCTTACATTTTCTTACATTTACGGGTTTAGTCGGGACTCCTGATGACGTTTTGAGACATCTCCTACAACTACAGCACCAGAATTGTGCTGCTGAAGCAAGTCTGTTTTTTGAATTTTTTTTTGTAAAAAAAAAGTTTTCCCAAAAAAAGCATTTTATGCCATTTTTAGGTTTTGTAGGGACTCCTGATGACGTTTTGAGACATCTCCTACAACTACAGCACCAGAATTGTACTGCTGAAGCAAGTCGGTTTTTTGGCATTTTTACGACAGGGTCCCCCCTTACGACATTTTAGCAAAAAATGTTTTTCTTAAAAAATGCATTTTCTGACATTTTCTTACATTTACGGGTTTAGTCGGGACTCCTGATGACGTTTTGAGACATCTCCTACAACTACAGCACCAGAATTGTGCTGCTGAAGCAAGTCTGTTTTTTGAATTTTTTTTTGTAAAAAAAAAGTTTTCCCAAAAAAAGCATTTTATGCCATTTTTAGGTTTTGTAGGGACTCCTGATGACGTTTTGAGACATCTCCTACAACTACAGCACCAGAATTGTGCTGCTGAAGCAAGTCAGTTTTTTGGAATTTTTACGACAGGGTCCCCCCTTACGACATTTTAGCAAAAAATGTTTTTCGTAAAAAATGCATTTTCTTACATTTTCTTACATTTACGGGTATAGTCGGGACTCCTGATGACGTTTTGAGACATCTCCTACAACTACAGCACCAAAATTGTGCTGCTGAAGCAAGTCTGTTTTTTGAATTTTTTTTTGTAAAAAAAAAGTTTTCCCAAAAAAAGCATTTTATGCCATTTTTAGGTTTTGTAGGGACTCCTGATGACGTTTTGAGAAATCTCCTACAACTACAGCACCAGAATTGTGCTGCTGAAGCAAGTCAGTTTTTTGGAATTTTTACGACAGGGTCCCCCCTTACGACATTTTAGCAAAAAATGTTTTTCGTAAAAAATGCATTTTCTTACATTTTCTTACATTTACGGGTTTAGTCGGGACTCCTGATGACGCTTTGAGACATCTCCTACAACTACAGCACCAGAATTGTGCTGCTGAAGCAAGTCTGTTTTTTGAATTTTTTTTTGTAAAAAAAAAAGTTTTACCAAAAAAAGCATTTTATGCCATTTTTAGGTTTTGTAGGGACTCCTGATGACTTTTTGAGACATCTCCTACAACTACAGCACCAGAATTGTACTGCTGAAGCAAGTCGGTTTTTTGGCATTTTTACGACAGGGTCCCCCCTTACGACATTTTAGCAAAAAATGTTTTTCGTAAAAAATGCATTTTCTTACATTTTCTTACATTTACGGGTTTAGTCGGGACTCCTGATGACGTTTTGAGACATCTCCTACAACTACAGCACCAGAATTGTGCTGCTGAAGCAAGTCTGTTTTTTGAATTTTTTTTTGTAAAAAAAAAAGTTTTCCCAAAAAAAGCATTTTATGCCATTTTTAGGTTTTGTAGGGACTCCTGATGACTTTTTGAGACATCTCCTACAACTACAGCACCAGAATTGTACTGCTGAAGCAAGTCGGTTTTTTGGCATTTTTACGACAGGGTCCCCCCTTACGACATTTTAGCAAAAAATGTTTTTCTTAAAAAATGCATTTTCTTACATTTTCTTACATTTACGGGTTTAGTCGGGACTCCTGATGACGTTTTGAGACATCTCCTACAACTACAGCACCAGAATTGTGCTGCTGAAGCAAGTCCGTTTTTTGGAATTTTTTTTTGTAAAAAAAAAGTTTTCCCAAAAAAAGCATTTTATGCCATTTTTAGGTTTTGTAGGGACTCCTGATGACGTTTTGAGACATCTCCTACAACTACAGCACCAGAATTGTACGGCTGAAGCAAGTCCGTTTTTTGGCATTTTTACGACAGGGTCCCCCCTTACGACATTTTAGCAAAAAATGTTTTTCTTAAAAAATGCATTTTCTTACATTTTCTTACATTTACGGGTTTAGTCGGGACTCCTGATGACGTTTTGAGACATCTCCTACAACTACAGCATCAGAATTGTGCTGCTGAAGCAAGTCTGTTTTTTGAATTTTTTTTTTGTAAAAAAAAAGTTTTCCCAAAAAAAGCATTTTATGCCATTTTTAGGTTTTGTAGGGACTCCTGATGATGTTTTGAGACATCTCCTACAACTACAGCACCAGAATTGTACTGCTGAAGCAAGTCGGTTTTTTGGCATTTTTACGACAGGGTCCCCCCTTACGACATTTTAGCAAAAAATGTTTTTCGTAAAAAATGCATTTTCTGACATTTTCTTACATTTACGGGTTTAGTCGGGACTCCTGATGACGTTTTGAGACATCTCCTACAACTACAGCACCAGAATTGTGCTGCTGAAGCAAGTCTGTTTTTTGAATTTTTTTTTGTGAAAAAAAAGTTTTCCCAAAAAAAGCATTTTATGCCATTTTTAGGTTTTGTAGGGACTCCTGATTACGTTTTGAGACATCTCCTACAACTACAGCACCAGAATTGTACTGCTGAAGCAAGTCGGTTTTTTGGCATTTTTACGACAGGGTCCCCCCTTACGACATTTTAGCAAAAAATGTTTTTCGTAAAAAAATGCATTTTCTTACATTTACGGGTTTAGTCGGGACTCCTGATGACGTTTTGAGACATCTCCTACAACTACAGCACCAGAATTGTGCTGCTGAAGCAAGTCTGTTTTTTGAAATTTTTTTTGTAAAAAAAAAGTTTTCCCAAAAAAAGCATTTTATGCCATTTTTAGGTTTTGTAGGGACTCCTGATGACGTTTTAAGACATCTCCTACAACTACAGCACCAGAATTGTGCTGCTGAAGCAAGTCAGTTTTTTGGAATTTTTACGACAGGGTCCCCCCTTACGACATTTTAGCAAAAAATGTTTTTCGTAAAAAATGCATTTTCTTACATTTACGGGTTTAGTCGGGACTCCTGATGACGTTTTGAGACATCTCCTACAACTACAGCACCCGAATTGTGCTGCTGAAGCAAGTCTGTTTTTTGAATTTTTTTTTGTAAAAAAAAAAGTTTTCCCAAAAAAAGCATTTTATGCCATTTTTAGGTTTTGTAGGGACTCCTGATGACGTTTTGAGACATATCCTACAACTACAGCACCAGAATTGTACTGCTGAAGCAAGTCGGTTTTTTGGCATTTTTACGACAGGGTCCCCCCTTACGACATTTTAGCAAAAAATGTTTTTCTTAAAAAATGCATTTTCTTACATTTACGGGTTTAGTCGGGACTCCTGATGACGTTTTGAGACATCTCCTACAACTACAGCACCAGAATTGTGCTGCTGAAGCAAGTCCGTTTTTTGGAATTTTTTTTTGTAAAAAAAAAGTTTTCCCAAAAAAAGCATTTTATGCCATTTTTAGGTTTTGTAGGGACTCCTGATGACGTTTTGAGACATCTCCTACAACTACAGCACCAGAATTGTACTGCTGAAGCAAGTCGGTTTTTTGGCATTTTTACGACAGGGTCCCCCCTTACGACATTTTAGCAAAAAATGTTTTTCTTAAAAAATGCATTTTCTTACATTTTCTTACATTTACGGGTTTAGTCGGGACTCCTGATGACGTTTTGAGACATCTCCTACAACTACAGCACCAGAATTGTGCTGCTGAAGCAAGTCTGTTTTTTGAATTTTTTTTTGTAAAAAAAAAGTTTTCCCAAAAAAAGCATTTTATGCCATTTTTAGGTTTTGTAGGGACTCCTGATGACGTTTTGAGACATCTCCTACAACTACAGCACCAGAATTGTACTGCTGAAGCAAGTCGGTTTTTTGACATTTTTACGACAGGGTCCCCCCTTACGACATTTTAGCAAAAAATGTTTTTCGTAAAAAATGCATTTTCTTACATTTTCTTACATTTACGGGTTTAGTCGGGACTCCTGATGACGTTTTGAGACATCTCCTACAACTACAGCACCAGAATTGTGCTGCTGAAGCAAGTCTGTTTTTTGAATTTTTTTTTGTAAAAAAAAAGTTTTCCCAAAAAAAGCATTTTATGCCATTTTTAGGTTTTGTAGGGACTCCTGATGACGTTTTGAGACATCTCCTACAACTAGAGCACCAGAATTGTGCTGCTGAAGCAAGTCAGTTTTTTGGAATTTTTACGACAGGGTCCCCCCTTACGACATTTTAGCAAAAAATGTTTTTCGTAAAAAATGCATTTTCTTACATTTACGGGTTTAGTCGGGACTCCTGATGACGTTTTGAGACATCTCCTACAACTACAGCACCAGAATTGTGCTGCTGAAGCAAGTCTGTTTTTTGAATTTTTTTTTGTAAAAAAAAAGTTTTCCCAAAAAAAGCATTTTATGCCATTTTTAGGTTTTGTAGGGACTCCTGATGACGTTTTGAGACATCTCCTACAACTACAGCACCAGAATTGTACTGCTGAAGCAAGTCGTTTTTTTGGCATTTTTACGACAGGGTCCCCCCTTACGACATTTTAGCAAAAAATGTTTTTCTTAAAAAATGCATTTTCTTACATTTTCTTACATTTACGGGTTTAGTCGGGACTCCTGATGACGTTTTGAGACATCTCCTACAACTACAGCACCAGAATTGTGCTGCTGAAGCAAGTCTGTTTTTTGAATTTTTTTTTGTAAAAAAAAAGTTTTCCCAAAAAAAGCATTTTATGCCATTTTTAGGTTTTGTAGGGACTCCTGATGACGTTTTGAGACATCTCCTACAACTACAGCACCAGAATTGTGCTGCTGAAGCAAGTCAGTTTTTTGGAATTTTTACGACAGGGTCCCCCCTTACGACATTTTAGCAAAAAATGTTTTTCGTAAAAAATGCATTTTCTTACATTTACGGGTTTAGTCGGGACTCCTGATGACGTTTTGAGACATCTCCTACAACTACAGCACCAGAATTGTGCTGCTGAAGCAAGTCTGTTTTTTGAATTTTTTTTTGTAAAAAAAAAGTTTTCCCAAAAAAAGCATTTTATGCCATTTTTAGGTTTTGTAGGGACTCCTGATGACGTTTTGAGACATATCCTACAACTACAGCACCAGAATTGTACTGCTGAAGCAAGTCGTTTTTTTGGCATTTTTACGACAGGGTCCCCCCTTACGACATTTTAGCAAAAAATGTTTTTCTTAAAAAATGCATTTTCTTACATTTTCTTACATTTACGGGTTTAGTCGGGACTCCTGGTGACGTTTTGAGACATCTCCTACAACTACAGCACCAGAATTGTGCTGCTGAAGCAAGTCTGTTTTTTGAATTTTTTTTTGTAAAAAAAAAGTTTTCCCAAAAAAAGCATTTTATGCCATTTTTAGGTTTTGTAGGGACTCCTGATGACGTTTTGAGACATCTCCTACAACTACAGCACCAGAATTGTGCTGCTGAAGCAAGTCAGTTTTTTGGAATTTTTACGACAGGGTCCCCCCTTACGACATTTTAGCAAAAAATGTTTTTCGTAAAAAATGCATTTTCTTACATTTACGGGTTTAGTCGGGACTCCTGATGACGTTTTGAGACATCTCCTACAACTACAGCACCAGAATTGTGCTGCTGAAGCAAGTCTGTTTTTTGAAATTTTTTTTGTAAAAAAAACGTTTCCCAAAAAAAGCATTTTATGCCATTTTTAGGTTTTGTAGGGACTCCTGATGACGTTTTGAGACATCTCCTACAACTACAGCACCAGAATTGTACTGCTGAAGCAAGTCCGTTTTTTGGCATTTTTACGACAGGGTGCCCCCTTACGACATTTTAGCAAAAAATGTTTTTCGTAAAAAATGCATTTTCTTACATTTTCTTACATTTACGGGTTTAGTCGGGACTCCTGATGACGTTTTGAGACATCTCCTACAACTACAGCACCAGAATTGTGCTGCTGAAGCAAGTCTGTTTTTTGAATTTTTTTTTGTAAAAAAAAAGTTTTCCCAAAAAAAGCATTTTATGCCATTTTTAGGTTTTGTAGGGACTCCTGATGACGTTTTGAGACATCTCCTACAACTACAGCACCAGAATTGTGCTGCTGAAGCAAGTCAGTTTTTTGGAATTTTTACGACAGGGTCCCCCCTTACGACATTTTAGCAAAAAATGTTTTTCGTAAAAAATGCATTTTCTTACATTTTCTTACATTTACGGGTTTAGTCGGGACTCCTGATGACGTTTTGAGACATCTACAACTACAGCACCAGAATTGTGCTGCTGAAGCAAGTCTGTTTTTTGAATTTTTTTTTGTAAAAAAAAAAGTTTTCCCAAAAAAAGCATTTTATGCCATTTTTAGGTTTTGTAGGGACTCCTGATGACTTTTTGAGACATCTCCTACAACTATAGCACCAGAATTGTACTGCTGAAGCAAGTCGGTTTTTTGGCATTTTTACGACAGGGTCCCCCCTTACGACATTTTAGCAAAAAATGTTTTTCGTAAAAAATGCATTTTCTTACATTTACGGGTTTAGTCGGGACTCCTGATGACGTTTTGAGACATCTCCTACAACTACAGCACCCGAATTGTGCTGCTGAAGCAAGTCTGTTTTTTGAATTTTTTTTTGTAAAAAAAAAAGTTTTCCCAAAAAAAGCATTTTATGCCATTTTTAGGTTTTGTAGGGACTCCTGATGACGTTTTGAGACATCTCCTACAACTACAGCACCAGAATTGTACTGCTGAAGCAAGTCGGTTTTTTGGCATTTTTACGACAGGGTCCCCCCTTACGACATTTTAGCAAAAAATGTTTTTCTTAAAAAATGCATTTTCTTACATTTACGGGTTTAGTCGGGACTCCTGATGACGTTTTGAGACATCTCCTACAACTACAGCACCAGAATTGTGCTGCTGAAGCAAGTCAGTTTTTTGAATTTTTTTTTGTAAAAAAAAAGTTTTCCCAAAAAAAGCATTTTATGCCATTTTTAGGTTTTGTAGGGACTCCTGATGACGTTTTGAGACATCTCCTACAACTACAGCACCAGAATTGTACTGCTGAAGCAAGTCGGTTTTTTGGCATTTTTACGACAGGGTCCCCCCTTACGACATTTTAGCAAAAAATGTTTTTCTTAAAAAATGCATTTTCTTACATTTTCTTACATTTACGGGTTTAGTCGGGACTCCTGATGACGTTTTGAGACATCTCCTACAACTACAGCACCAGAATTGTGCTGCTGAAGCAAGTCTGTTTTTTGAATTTTTTTTTGTAAAAAAAAAGTTTTCCCAAAAAAAGCATTTTATGCCATTTTTAGGTTTTGTAGGGACTCCTGATGACGTTTTGAGACATATCCTACAACTACAGCACCAGAATTGTACTGCTGAAGCAAGTCGTTTTTTTGGCATTTTTACGACAGGGTCCCCCCTTACGACATTTTAGCAAAAAATGTTTTTCTTAAAAAATGCATTTTCTTACATTTTCTTACATTTACGGGTTTAGTCGGGACTCCTGATGACGTTTTGAGACATCTCCTACAACTACAGCACCAGAATTGTGCTGCTGAAGCAAGTCCGTTTTTGGAATTTTTTTTTGTAAAAAAAAAAGTTTTCCCAAAAAAAGCATTTTATGCCATTTTTAGGTTTTATAGGGACTCCTGATGACGTTTTGAGACATCTCCTACAACTACAGCACCAGAATTGTACTGCTGAAGCAAGTCCGTTTTTTGGCATTTTTACGACAGGGTCCCCCCTTACGACATTTTAGCAAAAAATGTTTTTCGTAAAAAATGCATTTTCTTACATTTTCTTACATTTACGGGTTTAGTCGGGACTCCTGATGACGCTTTGAGACATCTCCTACAACTACAGCACCAGAATTGTGCTGCTGAAGCAAGTCTGTTTTTTGAATTTTTTTTTGTAAAAAAAAAAGTTTTCCCAAAAAAAGCATTTTATGCCATTTTTAGGTTTTGTAGGGACTCCTGATGACTTTTTGAGACATCTCCTACAACTACAGCACCAGAATTGTACTACTGAAGCAAGTCGGTTTTTTGGCATTTTTACGACAGGGTCCCCCCTTACGACATTTTAGCAAAAAATGTTTTTCTTAAAAAATGCATTTTCTTAGATTTTCTTACATTTACGGGTTTAGTCGGGACTCCCGATGACGTTTTGAGACATCTCCTACAACTACAGCACCAGAATTGTGCTGCTGAAGCAAGTCCGTTTTTTGGAATTTTTTTTTGTAAAAAAAAAGTTTTCCCAAAAAAAGCATTTTATGCCATTTTTAGGTTTTGTAGGGACTCCTGATGACGTTTTGAGACATCTCCTACAACTACAGCACCAGAATTGTACTGCTGAAGCAAGTCCGTTTTTTGGCATTTTTACGATAGGGTCCCCCCTTACGACATTTTAGAAAAAAAAGTTTTTCTTAAAAAATGCATTTTCTTACATTTTCTTACATTTACGGGTTTAGTCGGGACTCCTGATGACGTTTTGAGACATCTCCTACAACTACAGCACCAGAATTGTGCTGCTGAAGCAAGTCTGTTTTTTGAATTTTTTTTTGTAAAAAAAAAAGTTTTCCCAAAAAAAGCATTTTATGCCATTTTTAGGTTTTGTAGGGACTCCTGATGACGTTTTGAGACATCTCCTACAACTACAGCACCAGAATTGTACTGCTGAAGCAAGTCGGTTTTTTGGCATTTTTACGACAGGGTCCCCCCTTACGACATTTTAGCAAAAAATGTTTTTCTTAAAAAATGCATTTTCTTACATTTTCTTACATTTACGGGTTTAGTCGGGACTCCTGATGACGTTTTGAGACATCTCCTACAACTACAGCACCAGAATTGTGCTGCTGAAGCAAGTCCGTTTTTTGGAATTTTTTCTTGTAAAAAAAAAGTTTTCCCAAAAAAAGCATTTTATGCCATTTTTAGGTTTTGTAGGGACTCCTGATGACGTTTTGAGACATCTCCTACAACTACAGCACCAGAATTGTACTGCTGAAGCAAGTCGGTTTTTTGGCATTTTTACGACAGGGTCCCCCCTTACGACATTTTAGCAAAAAATGTTTTTCTTAAAAAATGCATTTTCTTACATTTTCTTACATTTACGGGTTTAGTCGGGACTCCTGATGACGTTTTGAGACATCTCCTACAACTACAGCACCAGAATTGTGCTGCTGAAGCAAGTCCGTTTTTTGGAATTTTTTTTTGTAAAAAAAAAGTTTTCCCAAAAAAAGCATTTTATGCCATTTTTAGGTTTTGTAGGGACTCCTGGTGACGTTTTGAGACATCTCCTACAACTACAGCACCAGAATTGTACTGCTGAAGCAAGTCCGTTTTTTGGCATTTTTACGACAGGGTCCCCCCTTACGACATTTTAGCAAAAAATGTTTTTCTTAAAAAATGCATTTTCTTACATTTTCTTACATTTACGGGTTTAGTCGGGACTCCTGATGACGTTTTGAGACATCTCCTACAACTACAGCATCAGAATTGTGCTGCTGAAGCAAGTCTGTTTTTTGAATTTTTTTTTTGTAAAAAAAAAGTTTTCCCAAAAAAAGCATTTTATGCCATTTTTAGGTTTTGTAGGGACTCCTGATTACGTTTTGAGACATCTCCTACAACTACAGCACCAGAATTGTGCTGCTGAAGCAAGTCGGTTTTTTGGCATTTTTACGACAGGGTCCCCCCTTACGACATTTTAGCAAAAAATGTTTTTCTTAAAAAATGCATTTTCTTACATTTTCTTACATTTACGGGTTTAGTCGGACTCCTGATGACGTTTTGAGACATCTCCTACAACTACAGCACCAGAATTGTGCTGCTGAAGCAAGTCCGTTTTTTGAATTTTTTTTTGTAAAAAAAAAGTTTTCCAAAAAAAGCATTTTATGCCATTTTTAGGTTTTGTAGGGACTCCTGATGACGTTTTGAGACATCTCCTACAACTACAGCACCAGAATTGTACGGCTGAAGCAAGTCCGTTTTTTGGCATTTTTACGACAGGGTCCCCCCTTACGACATTTTAGCAAAAAATGTTTTTCTTAAAAAATGCATTTTCTGACATTTTCTTACATTACGGGTTTAGTCGGGACTCCTGATGACGTTTTGAGACATCTCCTACAACTACAGCACCAGAATTGTGCTGCTGAAGCAAGTCTGTTTTTTGAATTTTTTTTTGTGAAAAAAAAGTTTTCCCAAAAAAAGCATTTTATGCCATTTTTAGGTTTTGTAGGGACTCCTGATTACGTTTTGAGACATCTCCTACAACTACAGCACCAGAATTGTACTGCTGAAGCAAGTCGGTTTTTTGGCATTTTTACGACAGGGTCCCCCCTTACGACATTTTAGCAAAAAATGTTTTTCGTAAAAAAATGCATTTTCTTACATTTACGGGTTTAGTCGGGACTCCTGATGACGTTTTGAGACACCTCCTACAACTACAGCACCAGAATTGTGCTGCTGAAGCAAGTCTGTTTTTTGAAATTTTTTTGTAAAAAAAAAGTTTTCCCAAAAAAAGCATTTTATGCCATTTTTAGGTTTTGTAGGGACTCCTGATGACGTTTTAAGACATCTCCTACAACTACAGCACCAGAATTGTGCTGCTGAAGCAAGTCAGTTTTTTGGAATTTTTACGACAGGGTCCCCCCTTACGACATTTTAGCAAAAAATGTTTTTCGTAAAAAATGCATTTTCTTACATTTACGGGTTTAGTCGGGACTCCTGATGACGTTTTGAGACATCTCCTACAACTACAGCACCCGAATTGTGCTGCTGAAGCAAGTCTGTTTTTTGAATTTTTTTTTGTAAAAAAAAAGTTTTCCCAAAAAAAGCATTTTATGCCATTTTTAGGTTTTGTAGGGACTCCTGATGACGTTTTGAGACATCTCCTACAACTACAGCACCAGAATTGTACTGCTGAAGCAAGTCGGTTTTTTGGCATTTTTACGACAGGGTCCCCCCTTACGACATTTTAGCAAAAATGTTTTTCTTAAAAAATGCATTTTCTTACATTTACGGGTTTAGTCGGGACTCCTGATGACGTTTTGAGACATCTCCTACAACTACAGCACCAGAATTGTGCTGCTGAAGCAAGTCCGTTTTTGGAATTTTTTTTTGTAAAAAAAAAGTTTTCCCAAAAAAAGCATTTTATGCCATTTTTAGGTTTTGTAGGGACTCCTGATGACGTTTTGAGACATCTCCTACAACTACAGCACCAGAATTGTACTGCTGAAGCAAGTCGGTTTTTGGCATTTTTACGACAGGGTCCCCCCTTACGACATTTTAGCAAAAAATGTTTTTCTTAAAAAATGCATTTTCTTACATTTTCTTACATTTACGGGTTTAGTCGGGACTCCTGATGACGTTTTGAGACATCTCCTACAACTACAGCACCAGAATTGTGCTGCTGAAGCAAGTCTGTTTTTTGAATTTTTTTTGTAAAAAAAAAGTTTTCCCAAAAAAAGCATTTTATGCCATTTTTAGGTTTTGTAGGGACTCCTGATGACGTTTTGAGACATCTCCTACAACTACAGCACCAGAATTGTACTGCTGAAGCAAGTCGGTTTTTTGGCATTTTACGACAGGGTCCCCCCTTACGACATTTTAGCAAAAAATGTTTTCTTAAAAAATGCATTTTCTGACATTTTCTTACATTTACGGGTTTAGTCGGGACTCCTGATGACGTTTTGAGACATCTCCTACAACTACAGCACCAGAATTGTGCTGCTGAAGCAAGTCTGTTTTTTGAATTTTTTTTGTAAAAAAAAAGTTTTCCCAAAAAAAGCATTTTATGCCATTTTTAGGTTTTGTAGGGACTCCTGATGACGTTTTGAGACATCTCCTACAACTACAGCACCAGAATTGTGCTGCTGAAGCAAGTCAGTTTTTTGGAATTTTTACGACAGGGTCCCCCCTTACGACATTTTAGCAAAAAATGTTTTTCGTAAAAAATGCATTTTCTTACATTTTCTTACATTTACGGGTATAGTCGGGACTCCTGATGACGTTTTGAGACATCTCCTACAACTACAGCACCAAAATTGTGCTGCTGAAGCAAGTCTGTTTTTTGAATTTTTTTTTGTAAAAAAAAAGTTTTCCCAAAAAAAGCATTTTATGCCATTTTTAGGTTTTGTAGGGACTCCTGATGACGTTTTGAGAAATCTCCTACAACTACAGCACCAGAATTGTGCTGCTGAAGCAAGTCAGTTTTTTGGAATTTTTACGACAGGGTCCCCCCTTACGACATTTTAGCAAAAAATGTTTTCGTAAAAAATGCATTTTCTTACATTTTCTTACATTTACGGGTTTAGTCGGGACTCCTGATGACGCTTTGAGACATCTCCTACAACTACAGCACCAGAATTGTGCTGCTGAAGCAAGTCTGTTTTTGAATTTTTTTTTGTAAAAAAAAAAGTTTTACCAAAAAAAGCATTTTATGCCATTTTTAGGTTTTGTAGGGACTCCTGATGACTTTTTGAGACATCTCCTACAACTACAGCACCAGAATTGTACTGCTGAAGCAAGTCGGTTTTTTGGCATTTTTACGACAGGGTCCCCCCTTACGACATTTTAGCAAAAAATGTTTTTCGTAAAAAATGCATTTTCTTACATTTTCTTACATTTACGGGTTTAGTCGGGACTCCTGATGACGTTTTGAGACATCTCCTACAACTACAGCACCAGAATTGTGCTGCTGAAGCAAGTCTGTTTTTGAATTTTTTTTTGTAAAAAAAAAAGTTTTCCCAAAAAAGCATTTTATGCCATTTTTAGGTTTTGTAGGGACTCCTGATGACTTTTTGAGACATCTCCTACAACTACAGCACCAGAATTGTACTGCTGAAGCAAGTCGGTTTTTTGGCATTTTTACGACAGGGTCCCCCCTTACGACATTTTAGCAAAAAATGTTTTTCTTAAAAAATGCATTTTCTTACATTTTCTTACATTTACGGGTTTAGTCGGGACTCCTGATGACGTTTTGAGACATCTCCTACAACTACAGCACCAGAATTGTGCTGCTGAAGCAAGTCCGTTTTTGGAATTTTTTTTGTAAAAAAAAAGTTTTCCCAAAAAAAGCATTTTATGCCATTTTTAGGTTTTGTAGGGACTCCTGATGACGTTTTGAGACATCTCCTACAACTACAGCACCAGAATTGTACGGCTGAAGCAAGTCCGTTTTTGGCATTTTTACGACAGGGTCCCCCCTTACGACATTTTAGCAAAAAATGTTTTTCTTAAAAAATGCATTTTCTTACATTTTCTTACATTTACGGGTTTAGTCGGGACTCCTGATGACGTTTTGAGACATCTCCTACAACTACAGCATCAGAATTGTGCTGCTGAAGCAAGTCTGTTTTTTGAATTTTTTTTTTGTAAAAAAAAAGTTTTCCCAAAAAAAGCATTTTATGCCATTTTTAGGTTTTGTAGGGACTCCTGATGATG
The DNA here is from genome assembly GCF_033978785.1 of Entelurus aequoreus. Lineage (NCBI taxonomy): Eukaryota > Metazoa > Chordata > Actinopteri > Syngnathiformes > Syngnathidae > Entelurus > Entelurus aequoreus. The sequence continues at coordinate 6,269 of NW_026907967.1, read as the reverse complement.
TTTTGAGACATCTCCTACAACTACAGCACCAGAATTGTACTGCTGAAGCAAGTCGGTTTTTTGGCATTTTTACGACAGGGTCCCCCCTTACGACATTTTAGCAAAAAATGTTTTTCGTAAAAAATGCATTTTCTGACATTTTCTTACATTTACGGGTTTAGTCGGGACTCCTGATGACGTTTTGAGACATCTCCTACAACTACAGCACCAGAATTGTGCTGCTGAAGCAAGTCTGTTTTTTGAATTTTTTTTTGTGAAAAAAAAGTTTTCCCAAAAAAAGCATTTTATGCATTTTTAGGTTTTGTAGGGACTCCTGATTACGTTTTGAGACATCTCCTACAACTACAGCACCAGAATTGTACTGCTGAAGCAAGTCGGTTTTTTGGCATTTTTACGACAGGGTCCCCCCTTACGACATTTTAGCAAAAAATGTTTTTCGTAAAAAAATGCATTTTCTTACATTTACGGGTTTAGTCGGGACTCCTGATGACGTTTTGAGACATCTCCTACAACTACAGCACCAGAATTGTGCTGCTGAAGCAAGTCTGTTTTTTGAAATTTTTTTTGTAAAAAAAAAGTTTTCCCAAAAAAAGCATTTTATGCCATTTTTAGGTTTTGTAGGGACTCCTGATGACGTTTTAAGACATCTCCTACAACTACAGCACCAGAATTGTGCTGCTGAAGCAAGTCAGTTTTTTGGAATTTTTACGACAGGGTCCCCCCTTACGACATTTTAGCAAAAAATGTTTTTCGTAAAAAATGCATTTTCTTACATTTACGGGTTTAGTCGGGACTCCTGATGACGTTTTGAGACATCTCCTACAACTACAGCACCCGAATTGTGCTGCTGAAGCAAGTCTGTTTTTGAATTTTTTTTTGTAAAAAAAAAAGTTTTCCCAAAAAAAGCATTTTATGCCATTTTTAGGTTTTGTAGGGACTCCTGATGACGTTTGAGACATATCCTACAACTACAGCACCAGAATTGTACTGCTGAAGCAAGTCGGTTTTTTGGCATTTTTACGACAGGGTCCCCCCTTACGACATTTTAGCAAAAAATGTTTTTCTTAAAAAATGCATTTTCTTACATTTACGGGTTTAGTCGGGACTCCTGATGACGTTTTGAGACATCTCCTACAACTACAGCACCAGAATTGTGCTGCTGAAGCAAGTCCGTTTTTTGGATTTTTTTTTGTAAAAAAAAAGTTTTCCCAAAAAAAGCATTTTATGCCATTTTTAGGTTTTGTAGGGACTCCTGATGACGTTTTGAGACATCTCCTACAACTACAGCACCAGAATTGTACTGCTGAAGCAAGTCGGTTTTTTGGCATTTTTACGACAGGGTCCCCCCTTACGACATTTTAGCAAAAAATGTTTTTCTTAAAAAATGCATTTTCTTACATTTTCTTACATTTACGGGTTTAGTCGGGACTCCTGATGACGTTTTGAGACATCTCCTACAACTACAGCACCAGAATTGTGCTGCTGAAGCAAGTCTGTTTTTTGAATTTTTTTTGTAAAAAAAAAGTTTTCCCAAAAAAAGCATTTTATGCCATTTTTAGGTTTTGTAGGGACTCCTGATGACGTTTTGAGACATCTCCTACAACTACAGCACCAGAATTGTACTGCTGAAGCAAGTCGGTTTTTTGACATTTTTACGACAGGGTCCCCCCTTACGACATTTTAGCAAAAAATGTTTTTCGTAAAAAATGCATTTTCTTACATTTTCTTACATTTACGGGTTTAGTCGGGACTCCTGATGACGTTTTGAGACATCTCCTACAACTACAGCACCAGAATTGTGCTGCTGAAGCAAGTCTGTTTTTTGAATTTTTTTTTGTAAAAAAAAAGTTTTCCCAAAAAAAGCATTTTATGCCATTTTTAGGTTTTGTAGGGACTCCTGATGACGTTTTGAGACATCTCCTACAACTAGAGCATCTCCTACAACTAGAGCACCAGAATTGTGCTGCTGAAGCAAGTCAGTTTTTTGGAATTTTTACGACAGGGTCCCCCCTTACGACATTTTAGCAAAAAATGTTTTTCGTAAAAAATGCATTTTCTTACATTTACGGGTTTAGTCGGGACTCCTGATGACGTTTTGAGACATCTCCTACAACTACAGCACCAGAATTGTGCTGCTGAAGCAAGTCTGTTTTTTGAATTTTTTTTTGTAAAAAAAAAGTTTTCCCAAAAAAAGCATTTTATGCCATTTTTAGGTTTTGTAGGGACTCCTGATGACGTTTTGAGACATCTCCTACAACTACAGCACCAGAATTGTACTGCTGAAGCAAGTCGTTTTTTTGGCATTTTACGACAGGGTCCCCCCTTACGACATTTTAGCAAAAAATGTTTTTCTTAAAAAATGCATTTTCTTACATTTTCTTACATTTACGGGTTTAGTCGGGACTCCTGATGACGTTTTGAAGACATCTCCTACAACTACAGCACCAGAATTGTGCTGCTGAAGCAAGTCTGTTTTTTGAATTTTTTTTTGTAAAAAAAAAGTTTTCCCAAAAAAAGCATTTTATGCCATTTTTAGGTTTTGTAGGGACTCCTGATGACGTTTTGAGACATCTCCTACAACTACAGCACCAGAATTGTGCTGCTGAAGCAAGTCAGTTTTTTGGAATTTTTACGACAGGGTCCCCCCTTACGACATTTTAGCAAAAAATGTTTTCGTAAAAAATGCATTTTCTTACATTTACGGGTTTAGTCGGGACTCCTGATGACGTTTTGAGACATCTCCTACAACTACAGCACCAGAATTGTGCTGCTGAAGCAAGTCTGTTTTTTGAATTTTTTTTTGTAAAAAAAAAGTTTTCCCAAAAAAAGCATTTTATGCCATTTTTAGGTTTTGTAGGGACTCCTGATGACGTTTTGAGACATATCCTACAACTACAGCACCAGAATTGTACTGCTGAAGCAAGTCGTTTTTTTGGCATTTTTACGACAGGGTCCCCCCTTACGACATTTTAGCAAAAAATGTTTTTCTTAAAAAATGCATTTTCTTACATTTTCTTACATTTACGGGTTTAGTCGGGACTCCTGGTGACGTTTTGAGACATCTCCTACAACTACAGCACCAGAATTGTGCTGCTGAAGCAAGTCTGTTTTTTGAATTTTTTTTTGTAAAAAAAAAGTTTCCCAAAAAAAAGCATTTTATGCCATTTTTAGGTTTTGTAGGGACTCCTGATGACGTTTTGAGACATCTCCTACAACTACAGCACCAGAATTGTGCTGCTGAAGCAAGTCAGTTTTTTGGAATTTTTACGACAGGGTCCCCCCTTACGACATTTTAGCAAAAAATGTTTTTCGTAAAAAATGCATTTTCTTACATTTACGGGTTTAGTCGGGACTCCTGATGACGTTTTGAGACATCTCCTACAACTACAGCACCAGAATTGTGCTGCTGAAGCAAGTCTGTTTTTTGAAATTTTTTTTGTAAAAAAAACGTTCCCAAAAAAAAGCATTTTATGCCATTTTTAGGTTTTGTAGGGACTCCTGATGACGTTTTGAGACATCTCCTACAACTACAGCACCAGAATTGTACTGCTGAAGCAAGTCCGTTTTTTGGCATTTTTACGACAGGGTGCCCCCTTACGACATTTTAGCAAAAAATGTTTTTCGTAAAAAATGCATTTTCTTACATTTTCTTACATTTACGGGTTTAGTCGGGACTCCTGATGACGTTTTGAGACATCTCCTACAACTACAGCACCAGAATTGTGCTGCTGAAGCAAGTCTGTTTTTTGAATTTTTTTTTGTAAAAAAAAAGTTTTCCCAAAAAAAGCATTTTATGCCATTTTTAGGTTTTGTAGGGACTCCTGATGACGTTTTGAGACATCTCCTACAACTACAGCACCAGAATTGTGCTGCTGAAGCAAGTCAGTTTTTGGAATTTTTACGACAGGGTCCCCCCTTACGACATTTTAGCAAAAAATGTTTTTCGTAAAAAATGCATTTTCTTACATTTTCTTACATTTACGGGTTTAGTCGGGACTCCTGATGACGTTTTGAGACATCTACAACTACAGCACCAGAATTGTGCTGCTGAAGCAAGTCTGTTTTTTGAATTTTTTTTTGTAAAAAAAAAGTTTTCCCAAAAAAAGCATTTTATGCCATTTTTAGGTTTGTAGGGACTCCTGATGACTTTTTGAGACATCTCCTACAACTATAGCACCAGAATTGTACTGCTGAAGCAAGTCGGTTTTTTGGCATTTTTACGACAGGGTCCCCCCTTACGACATTTTAGCAAAAAATGTTTTTCGTAAAAAATGCATTTTCTTACATTTACGGGTTTAGTCGGGACTCCTGATGACGTTTTGAGACATCTCCTACAACTACAGCACCCGAATTGTGCTGCTGAAGCAAGTCTGTTTTTGAATTTTTTTTTGTAAAAAAAAAAGTTTTCCCAAAAAAAGCATTTTATGCCATTTTTAGGTTTTGTAGGGACTCCTGATGACGTTTTGAGACATCTCCTACAACTACAGCACCAGAATTGTACTGCTGAAGCAAGTCGGTTTTTTGGCATTTTTACGACAGGGTCCCCCCTTACGACATTTTAGCAAAAAATGTTTTTCTTAAAAATGCATTTTCTTACATTTACGGGTTTAGTCGGGACTCCTGATGACGTTTTGAGACATCTCCTACAACTACAGCACCAGAATTGTGCTGCTGAAGCAAGTCAGTTTTTTGAATTTTTTTTTGTAAAAAAAAGTTTTCCCAAAAAAAGCATTTTATGCCATTTTTAGGTTTTGTAGGGACTCCTGATGACGTTTTGAGACATCTCCTACAAACTACAGCACCAGAATTGTACTGCTGAAGCAAGTCGGTTTTTTGGCATTTTTACGACAGGGTCCCCCCTTACGACATTTTAGCAAAAAATGTTTTTCTTAAAAAATGCATTTTCTTACATTTTCTTACATTTACGGGTTTAGTCGGGACTCCTGATGACGTTTTGAGACATCTCCTACAACTACAGCACCAGAATTGTGCTGCTGAAGCAAGTCTGTTTTTTGAATTTTTTTTTGTAAAAAAAAGTTTTCCCAAAAAAAGCATTTTATGCCATTTTTAGGTTTTGTAGGGACTCCTGATGACGTTTTGAGACATATCCTACAACTACAGCACCAGAATTGTACTGCTGAAGCAAGTCGTTTTTTTGCATTTTTACGACAGGGTCCCCCCTTACGACATTTTAGCAAAAAATGTTTTTCTTAAAAATGCATTTTCTTACATTTTCTTACATTTACGGGTTTAGTCGGGACTCCTGATGACGTTTTGAGACATCTCCTACAACTACAGCACCAGAATTGTGCTGCTGAAGCAAGTCCGTTTTTGGAATTTTTTTTTGTAAAAAAAAAAGTTTTCCCAAAAAAAGCATTTTATGCCATTTTTAGGTTTTATAGGGACTCCTGATGACGTTTTGAGACATCTCCTACAACTACAGCACCAGAATTGTACTGCTGAAGCAAGTCCGTTTTTTGGCATTTTTACGACAGGGTCCCCCCTTACGACATTTTAGCAAAAAATGTTTTTCGTAAAAAATGCATTTTCTTACATTTTCTTACATTTACGGGTTTAGTCGGGACTCCTGATGACGCTTTGAGACATCTCCTACAACTACAGCACCAGAATTGTGCTGCTGAAGCAAGTCTGTTTTTTGAATTTTTTTTTGTAAAAAAAAAAGTTTTCCCAAAAAAAGCATTTTATGCCATTTTTAGGTTTTGTAGGGACTCCTGATGACTTTTTGAGACATCTCCTACAACTACAGCACCAGAATTGTACTACTGAAGCAAGTCGGTTTTTTGGCATTTTTACGACAGGGTCCCCCCTTACGACATTTTAGCAAAAAATGTTTTTCTTAAAAAATGCATTTTCTTAGATTTTCTTACATTTACGGGTTTAGTCGGGACTCCCGATGACGTTTTGAGACATCTCCTACAACTACAGCACCAGAATTGTGCTGCTGAAGCAAGTCCGTTTTTTGGAATTTTTTTTGTAAAAAAAAGTTTTCCCAAAAAAAGCATTTTATGCCATTTTTAGGTTTTGTAGGGACTCCTGATGACGTTTTGAGACATCTCCTACAACTACAGCACCAGAATTGTACTGCTGAAGCAAGTCCGTTTTTTGGCATTTTTACGATAGGGTCCCCCCTTACGACATTTTAGAAAAAAAAGTTTTTCTTAAAAAATGCATTTTCTTACATTTTCTTACATTTACGGGTTTAGTCGGGACTCCTGATGACGTTTTGAGACATCTCCTACAACTACAGC